>NC_054084.1:21489054-21825076 GCF_017562075.2 Anopheles merus
GGTGGCCTTCGTACGGTGCAGCGCGGGTACCGCGCTGGCATGGGAAAAATTGCACCCTGGCACGCTTACACACACACACACACAACCGTTGATGACCTTATCAAGAGAGACCTCCGATTTTCCTTTCGTGGCCGATCGACAAAAGGTGAATTGATTTTTTATTGGCCGCTGTCCAAAAGCTTGCGGTGCGGGTTGCTTTTTGCTGGTGGGAAAATCCAACCCAACGATGCCCTTTTTCGTGTTTGGAATGATTCACCGTACAGTGTGAGTGTGTGCTTTAATCTTGATCGCGTGGATGGGTGGAACAAGTTTACCACAGGTGCCTCCAGTTGCGTCAGCGGGGCAAAGCAGAGATGGAAGACTCTCTGCTTGTGTTTTTTCTTTCCGTCGTTTGCTGCCGATGGAACAATGAACAAGTGGCTGAAAACAAAGGCGACATGACAAATCACCCTTCTTCGGAGCGCGCAAGCGAGCAATTTCATTCAATCAGGTGAAAATTTCGACAATTTTTCATCTCCAACTACAAAATTGAATGGGTGTGATGGCTGGCGTACCGGACCTGGTGGCCTGGTGTGGGGCGTGGTAACGCTTAACGATGGGCTATTAAAACTGATCCGCCATCCGTACCGTATTGTGTTGGCTGCCTTCCCGAAAACGGTGCCTCGTGGCCATTAATAAAGTGTTTAAGGATCCAGCAGGCATCGGTACGGTTGCTATGGCACGGGATTCAATATCAATTTTTAAGCCTGCTTGAATTCTTCGGCGCCCAGGGTCAGGGCCGTTTTGTGCGCAGCTATGTGAACCGTGAATGTTGTAGTGTTGGGAATTTCGTTAAAAAAAAGGAACGGAACGGAACTAGTTCATTTTTCAAAAAGAACGGAACGTGAACCTGGGGTGCAAAAGTACCGACCCACAGCTTAGAAGCCAAACTGTCATCCCGGGGGGGGGTGATATAAAGCATGCATTTATTATCTAGTATTTTTTTAACTTATCAGATGCGATGACCATTTTCGGCGAAAGCCTTCCTGTACCACTAATAAGCTTGGCTATCAGTAACTTAAATGCCCATAGCAGGATAATCATCCCAGTGTATGGGGGCACGATCCATTCGAGGCTTTTACCCATGCCGATGTTATTGAGTGGTACGAGTTGACGATTGTATCACGAGATTGACTAATTATTTGAATTTCACTTACTGTTTAAAACAAATAGTTTTTTTTTTCACATAAATTGTTTACAACATCACGGCACTCAAACGGTTGTCGAATGGAACAGAATGCTTCGAATCGAATGGCTAAATATTGGAATCATGCCGAGTGCCAAGATCAAGTGGATATCGTGGTATAAAACATAAATACATCTTTTCCAACCCGTTCTGCCATATGAGTACAGATTTAAATTTAATAAATATTATTTGTCTAGTTAAGATAAGCTAAATTATAACAAAAAGTATAATAGATGTTACAAATTGCACCATAATACCAAATGCAACACCATTTTTGGTTTCGCTTATCAAGATTTTTATAAACGATACGCGACGAAGTGCTATGAATATTCCTGTAAGCATTGGAGAGTGCACAGGCAACACATACTGTGTGCGAGAAAGAGTGAACAGTTATCTTGCATGCAGCAAGCAACAGCCGGACAAAGCCGGTTTTTTCAAAGAACGGAACGCACGAACGATAGCACCTTGCTAACAATATTGAAACAGCAAAGACCGGAACGGAGTGAACGGAAAGAACGAATTGAACGGAACGGAATGAACGGAAAGAACGAAATGAACGGAACAAACGGAACGGAACGGAACGGAACGGAATGAACGGAATGAACGGAATGAACGGAATGAACGGAACGGAACGGAATGAACGGAAAGAACGGAATGAACGGAACGGAACGATTTTGTATAAAGGATCGGAACGGAACGGCCTACATAAAGAACGGAACTTTTTTACTAGGTTCGGACCGGAACGGCTAACACTAGAATGTTGGCAAGCTCAATGGCCCATGAAATGATACGCATTTTATTGGGCAGCGAGGAGGCCCGTTCGGGTGTCCTTCCTCATCACACTTTAATTGATGCGTTTTATTAGCAATTTACTGTGAGGTGATGGTTACCGTTTTTTTTTTTTTTGGTGTTCATCAGACTTTTTGTACCCATGTTTGATGTTTTGAGGAGCAAAGGGAACTGTGAACGAATGTTAATCCGGTGGAACATTGGGTCGCATTATTAATAATACGAAACGGTTGAAAAATGATGGTAGCAGAAGGTTTTGATGAGGAATCATTAAAAATAGCGTGAATTAATAATCTTCCTTTTATGTTGCGTGACTTTTGTGACTTTATTTGCAATGAAGTGGAGCGAAATTGATGAGTTAATTTCTGCTTTCTATAAGCTGCAACAAAAAACCCATCATTTTTATCTTTTTGTTGTTGAAATTCCCCTTTGATGCTGTCCTTAAGATGTAGGGGGATGATCTGGAAAAAATGGTACACAAGATAACATTAAGTTTAATATTTATAATATTTAAGGAAATATTGGGACTTTTTCCGGCCATATGAGGACTCATTTAATGTTTGCAATACACTATTTTTCTTCAAAAATCAGATGCTAATGGTATTGTTGTATGAATATATATGAACTTTACGGCACCTTTCCAGCATCGGCATCCGACCTTATTAAACACATCTTTTTAAAACGCTCGTTTAGTTTAAAATTTCCTGTACTCTCTTTCAATCAGAACTCTTTCGTTGAATCGTTACTGTATCATAAATATTGAGAAGGATGTAGTGATCGCATACAATCATATTGTTAAACAACGACATGATTTCATAATTCCTTAAATTTCTACCGTTCCTGATGCACCAACTTTCACCTGTATCTTGGATGTAAGTGCAACTGTGATGATAAATGTTAACATTGTCGTTTACACACCATGCAATGCAACAGAACATCAGCTTCAAAAGTACATTCCTGGAAGTAAGTCTTAACTTCAAACTGAATATTGCAGGAGACGGTAGCTTCGGCGTCCCATAATCTCGCTCTTGTTTGCTCAATTCTGCAGTAGCTGTGCTTACTTTGGAGCTTAACTGCTGCAATTTATTGTGGGCCTTAAAATCCCCAACCTTTCTGTTGGAATATTCAAGCATGCACCATCCTATCCGCTGAGTCGTCCTGGCCTTTTGCAGTTGCACTCAGTGCATAATGTAAATTACTAATATGATCTTGCAATACCGTACTCATGCGTTATAACGTAACAATAAAGTAATATTAACAATGAGCTTTTGTCTTGTACAACTTATTCCAATGCCAGCGTGAATTTAAATGCAGATTAAAATTCCCATTTGAGATGGGACCTCTTGAAAAATCGATCGATGATTAAAATAAAAATACAATAAACTGTGAAGGTGTGTTCAACCACAGTCCAAGATGATCTTATTAGTGATGACTTAAACATTTAAAAAGAATAACTATTTTTTGGTAAAGTCACTGTGAAAAGACTACGAAGAGGTATGTGTGATACGAGAGGATAGATCTACTTCATCGGACCCAGCTCCTCCTACAACTCATAACAAGCAACTTGATTTAGTCTCAACAATGTGGCAAGACTGAAGGACCCAATCGACAAGCATCAAGATGAGGTTAAGAGGCAAAAGTTAGTCGCTCAAACCTGTGCAGCAACCAAAAGATGGAAACAATGGGCTTCTTCTACTCACCGAAACAAAGACTACACCACGTTATGAGAAAGTTATAACTTGGAATTGTTAAAAATATCATTGCAGCATAAAATGGCTTCTTTTGATTGCCTTTTTGTGCTCTTCAAAATACACACGAAGAAGTTTAAATGTCCATTCTTTAACCATCATATCACACGGACTCATAATCACACGCATCATTAAGCATGTTAATCGACTGGGGAATTACATTTTCTTCATTTTCTGTTCACTGTTTGTCTCCCTGTCTATCGCGCGTTGTGCAACCCGTACCGTAAGCATACCGGTCAATTGAAATGGACGGAGCCATCGTGCGCGTAATGCACTCGGAAATGGGCAAAATCTCGTTACCGCTTCGGCGAACGATCCTCCGGTCAAGATAATACGCTCCTACGGCAGGATTCAAATAGCAGGAGCAGAAATGCGAAGTAGCGCTTGGATGTGGTAGAATTCAACGAATGCGAGAACCACCGAGACACACCAGCGGAGCACGCATCTTGCTCGCTTTCTCGCGCGGCACGGTAAGGAACCACGGACCGGGAACGGTAATGATATGCGCCACCGTGAAATAACATTAATCAAAATCTGCTTCCTCACGGTTCCTTTCACACTCGCCACTCGCCCCAACCCCGTTGTTGGTTTGATTGAACGGCTTGAAAATTCATCTTGACAGATCAAGATAGGTTCAGCTGACGAAGGGAGCTTTCAGAAGCGATCGAAGCCCTTGCGGCAGCGGCTGTGCTCGCGACACACCGGTCCCTGGACAACATATCAGACAGCCCAGACCCAGCCTGTCATGACATGTGCGTTTTCGTGTTCGTTCCATAGCGCGAGGGCAGAGAATGACACAGATTTGCTTTGTTTCTTCAAGCCCCGTGCGTTTGGGCGGTGGTGCCCTTTTCGGTTAGCTACAGATCGCATCGATCGTGCGATCGATTAGGCTTACAACTTAATTTTCAACCACAATGCCCCTAATGCGCTTATGACATAGTTTGCTTTTGCTTACCAACAAAATTGCATGTCACCAGCAGGTTCCCAAAAACCCGCCCCGGTTGCCCTTAACAAACGCACTCCCGCAGGTCATAGGGCGATGGGGGTTGACCGATATTTGTGTTCCTCAAAAACATTATAACCCACAGCAAAATCACCACCCGCGAGATGCAGGTGCCCTTCGCCGTCTGGAGGTCCAATGCATCGGTTCGCGTGGACGTGTGTCTGTGTGTGTGTCTGCTGACACTGTCGAGTTTGGCCTTTAATCGAATCGAAATTTCCAAACGACATCAATCAAATAATAAAAATACACGGCTGCGAGTGCACGCAATCTAGGTTTTCTTGGGGAAGCTTTGTTTCATCACCAACGGCGCACTGGCCGGTTTTAAAGTGAGTGATCGATTCGGGTGCAGTGTGGCAGGGCCGAGCCCTTCAGTTTTCGGCTGGCGTGCACACATTAGCAGGGCCGTTGTTTAAGGATGACTTTCGATTTCAGCCGTTTTTCATACGCACTAAGCTCGCGCAATGTACGCCATTAGAGACAAATGGGAGGATAAATGAGTGACCGAACAGTGAACTGCACTGTTGAGTAATTGATCATCTGTGTTTTCTGGTTCCTGCAGGCGGAATGGATTAGCGTGTTGTTGAATCAGGGTTACGGTGAGAACTTGACACTATTTGCCGGCTGGTTGGTTAGGTGCGGAATGTAAAGGAGATGTGTGTGTGTGTGTGTGTGTGTGTGGTGTAAATGATTGATGGCTATTTTGTAGCTGGATAGTGACGGTGAGATAAACTACATGTTTTCTAAATTACCGTAATGGGAACAAAATAAGTATTATTTCGTGTACCTTGTTTGCATTTATTTTTTGGGTTTTGATACTGGGACGATTTTGGGAAAATAATTGAACAATGTCAAGAAAACAAAAATTGATTATTGGAGCCCTTTCCGTTTTAAGTTGGTAGGCTGAAATTTCAGCCTGTCAGCTGTTCGCATTGTATAGCAGTTTTCGAGCAGCTATCTAAGTGGGTATAATATACAGGTGGGCTTATCCCTAGGTTTATGGATTTAAAAGGCTGATTTTAATCGCTTCTATTTCTGAGTGAAGATTTTAAGAGTGTTTTGTGTATTCGTCAAGCCTCCCGAAAGCTTGTTTAATCAAAAACTTTTAGTCGTCCTGTAAAAAAGTGATATTCAAATTTAGTTATAAAAAACATGCTATGAGAACACTTGTACTACATACACTTTGGTTCTGGATTCCATCACGTGATCTCTTTAATGCACCTTGGGGTAAATGTAAACAACACCGTGTTTTCGAGCAGGTACTCGAATCTAATTCTAACTTTGAGGCTAGAATAATCTAGACTGAAAATTGCAGGCTAGTTTTGCGTGTGGTTTTGTATGGAACGTTTTCATGATTTCAGCCTCCAACTCTCAAGCTCCATTAAAAAAGCTGACTAGAATCGGGAAGGGCCCCATTGATAGAGTCTTGAATATTTTACTTTTGTAGTTTCAATTGTTAAAAATAAAATCTACAATAATTTTTTCTTAATTTATTTTGTATATTTATATATTTATGTTTATAAATATCGACATCCTTGCAGCGTATCTTGGATCGCTTTTTACGACTACACCTAACTCAAATCTTCTTCCAATCTGCAGACATTCAACCAATACTTGACTTGTGATATGACTCTGTTTCACAGAATTCAGTTTATTAACTTGGTTCCTCGTTTACCGTTGAGAAAAGTTCAGCGTTGGGCCGAGAAGTGTGCTTATGTGTGTGTTTTATTCAAGGAAAGTATCAAGAACTTCTAGCTACTTCTGCTATCGAAGTTTTCCCATGAATTGTGTAGCTATTTTGGATATATTACTACATCTTCGCAGCAAAATTACTTAACAAAACTCAGTTATTTAACCAAAACGGGTTTTGTAATATCAGTATTCCGCTTCCGGCCCGTTATGTTTTTATTTGCTCTCTTTTGCAACCTGCTAATCTTCGCACTGTGGTTTGTGATGCTGAAAATAAATCACTCGACAACGGGCTGAAAATGTGTCGCAAATTAGCAGCTTATTCAAAATGCTGTGAAATACGACTCAAAATTCCTATCGCCCAGCTGCTACCTAATCCTGCAAAAGAAGGAGAGCATCTCTATTAGCCCTTCATTTTGCCGGTTTTTTTAAAATATATTTTACCTTTTTTGTCACTTTCTTCTGTACCATGAAAACGTGCGAAAGTGCTGGAATAACGAAACGAACGAAAACCCAGCAATACAGCACACAAAAAATGCAAAAGGGGGAAAAACGGGGAGCTGCCACATCCCGCAAAGTAGCACGAAATCTGACGCTACTAATTATGTCCGATGAAAAGGAACGAGAACGTTGCGGCAGCGTTCAGGGCTAGGTCGTCCGATGGTGTGTGTGTGTTCGCCGTCCAATGCATCATATCATCCACCTCTTTTGCGAACAAGATGCAAATGATGTTCGCGGGACTCACGAAAGTGTCGTCCGATTTTTGCCGACTGAACAGAACTTTTAAGTGACATAATTAGCATTTTGCTGACGGCAATTTAGCGCACAAAATGGACGAGAGTGTTCGCTCTGTCTACGGTATTTAGCGAACAGCATGGAAAATGGAGTATTAACTGCGCTGTGTGAGGTGCAGGAAATGAAAAAACGCTGAGGGCTGAGAAGGAAAAATCCTTTCCATTTCGAGAAGGAAAGCGAATCATTACGATTCGATGCAAGGGTGGCAGAATGATGGAGTGAAAAAAATGAAGATTTCTGTGAGGATCTGGATGGTTGATGAACAGGCAAATAAGGGTGTATTGGAGTGCTGAGCACTCCAGTTTGATGAATATTTAGCTCACTTAAAATGAGCTTCCATTTTTCACAATACACTAATAGCTCATCACCTTCAAGCGTATTGTTTTCTAACACACTCCCTTCACCGTAAAAAATGGAGCTTCTCTTACCTAACTCATTAGTAAACCGAACCAAAGCGACGTGTCCTTAAACGGAGCGCCAAAGCGATGCTAATCAAATTAACCTTGGCACAATAAAATCCAATTACTACAAGTGTTCCCGGGGCACTCGACAGGGATCATCTACAGATTTCACGCACAGCGGAGCATCCGTCCCAGCCCTCCCTGGAGGTGATAATATGCTGTAATTATGATCAAGCGCCTGTGTTGATGTGGACCAACTTCTTCTCCTCCAGGGTGCTGTAGGCGGGCCACAAGCGAGATCTGCTTGCGTATGGATTAATACTATTATCATTATTATGTGTTAGCGGTAGTCGGCTCGTCTAATCGTGGCCCGAGTGGATGGAACTTCTTCGAGTGGTGCCGTACGATAAACAAAAGAAAATCACATCATGTCATTGCATGAAACATGAAACAAGTAGGTAAAGGTTAGTGCTGTTGTTTGGTCGGAAACTCATCTAAACCTGTTTGCTCTGTATAAAAAACTTGTCTAGGTATTCATTCTTCAACGTTTAGTGTCGTTAAAGAGAGAGGGAGAGCGGGATAGATAGAGACTGCAGGAAGATAAACGCTTGGTGATTTAATTAAGCGAGCTTTAACAAGTCTTCACACTGCATGTTTTAGGGGTAATACGTACACAGCATCTCACGGTGCTCCAAATTTGACTAGCAGCAAATGGCACTTGCACATCAGATAGGAAAAGTTTCGTGTTGCTTTTGTTTTCGGTGCACCTAACGGATGGTGACAGGGACCGTTTTCCCTTTCCATCTCTCTCTCTCTCCTCCCGCCTCATTTCGAACTTGGATTGGGTTAGCTTCTCGGAAAGTTTGTTTAATTGGAAAACTTTAATCTCTACTCCACCGAGCAGCTAGGTAGGAAATGAGGAAAATTTGCGAATACAATGCAATACCGATGGAGGAAGTGAAATGTTTTGTGGAATGTTTTGGCAGTAGTTGAAACAGTGCAGGACTCGAGGAGAGGGCAAAACGAAATTCCGTGGTAGGAATTAGGTGTGCAACAGATCGCCTTGAGGCCAGAGCCGTTGAGAGCTTTGCAAGGTACGATGCGTATGGAAATAAATCATTTGTTGTGGAGTTAACTGAGCAGTTAGTTGTTGTTAGTAGATTGTTTTGGTGATGAAGTTATTAAAGCCGTTGAGATCTTTTCGTGCAAACCCCTTTAAGGCCGGTTGTGCATTTTCTATGAACGTTATCGAATAGCATTTTTCTGGATTAATGGCTAAATTTTGTGCCTAGAAACTATGTTCATCTTATTGCAGCCATTCAACACAAGAAGAGGTAATCCACCTTTGGGATTACTGATCCAAGTTACTGGATTTTCTTACGATTCATTGGTTTGATCTCGTTATTTTTTGGGCTCATCTCTCGGTTTAGTCACCGTTTTATTAGTATCGTCCCATTGGAAATCAATACAATTGAACCGAAAAATTCTGAGAAACGCCCAATAAATCGTTTAAATACACCAAAATATATAGGAAGCATCCAAACATTTTCGGGAAACAACCAAAAATCCTTGCGAAACCTTGTAGGCCTTACTCCAGAAGGAAATGATAGTATTAGTAGTGAATTAGCTGAAAACAATATCTAATATGATCCGTTCTCCACACAAATGATATTATTGACGGTGCTTGATCGAAGGATCTACCAAATACAGATAGAATGTTTCCAAAAACAAGTCCATAGATTTTTTTGCTGTATCGTATATATATACTGTTTTCTTTGTATCAAATTTTTGATATATGTTTGATATATGTCGATGTTTGCTTCGATTTACATATATATTTTGCTTGCTAATCTTATGCAAAAATGTAGCATCGATATCAGTTCTTAGGCTTTATTTAATCTGTTATTCTATAACAGAAACAATCGTTCTCGACATCGATAGCTTTATTATTTCGTATCGACTTAGCTGTACTAAATATAAATATAAATCATTATTGTATGGAATCCTTTAAATAAAAAAATAATAGCTCAGTTATTATTGAAGTCACAAATACAATAAACTGTGCAACAGCTATTGAATACAAGTCACAAACCAATCACAGAAAAATCCTCAATAAACATTCACTTCCGTTTCCTAAACCAACAATGCATAACTGGGTAACAATTCCTCTAATATTGGCCCTATGTGTGTTTGTGCTCGTTCAAATGCAATAGTGCGGAATCTTTCCTCCCAATCAACTCAAGGCTCGAAGCCAAAGAGGCAAAGCTCAATTTCCATTTTATCGGTTGTCGGTTTTATTCTAAATTGATTTCTATGAGCATTTGCATGAGTGCCGGTTATTGATTTAGCTACCTCACCACACACACATCATCGGCCGCGCTACTGTTGATGCACGGACGTTGAGCATCCTTCAGCTCTGGGCGGTAGCCTACTTTCCCATTCAAGATCCGTTTCATATTGATCCGGAGATAGTTATGAATGTGTGTGTGTGTGTGTGTGTGTGTGTGTGTGTGTGCCCTTTCTTTCCATTGAACCTATTCGTATAGTGGATCGGAATTTACAAATGCTGCCGCAATATATTTCAACTTCCATTGTCTGGGCCATATATCAGCTAGTCAGTACAGTGGACCAGCTACCCGTTTCTGCCCGCACCCATACGTACCAGTGACCTTTCGGTGTTAAGCTTCCGAAAGCAGCCAAGATACTTCCCCCGCGTTTTGGGAAATCGAGCCAACCAAGTCTCGAGGACGCTTGTGTGAGTTGGATAGCAGGACATTTCTTCTCCTTGCGGCCGGCTGGACCAATTATCTGCTCACAATAACTCTCCTGCACGTCACACAATAAAGCTATCGAGTAGAAGGTTCTGCATCCCATCCTCCCAACCCTTAGCTTCTGTCTGTCAGGCTCTTGTGCTGTGCTGCGGGTAAGATCGGTTCGTGTTCTGTCCACCGTGCGGGCTCACATTGCACACCGACCAACCGATTGCAATTTCACACCCGATTTCGTCTCCTGCCCGATGCGGCTCGGTTGCGGAATAAGACGGTCTCGACACCGAAACGGGATCGTAATAAATTCAAGGCCATCGATTATGCTCCAGAAATAACCAGGCCCGTGCACTTCGAGCACGGTGTGTCTGAGACGTTCGGGGATCTTTTGGATGCAACTTGAAGCCTGGTGCGGCGGGCACTTCTTGCGGGTGTTCTGTTGCAGCCGTGGGGCACGTGACATTCGTTAGCCGAGAGGGAACAGCAGCAGTGTGCCGGTGCATCGTGATTGCATTTGCTCCCTGACCTTGCTCCAGATGGGGCTCTTGTCGTCGTCGCTGTGAGTCTGATGCTGAGCGAACGCCTGCGTAAAGGCTCCGGGAGGCCCATGCTTGGCTATGGCTGTTGGAAAAGGTCCGTTTTGGTTTGGGGCGTTTCGATTCGATCCGGGCGAAATGGTGAAAAGGTATTACCGTCGGCAGGTTGGCAGGTTCGAGTGCAGAAACCAAGTGTTCTGGAGGCACTTCGCTGCGGCACTATGGGTATGGTTTGGCGGAAAAAGGGACGTAAAATTCAAAATCATTACGTCAAATTAATAATTAATCGAGCTTATTCATTGTATGGAAAAATGTATATAAATGCAGCGTAAAATAATACTAACTAAATTAATGAACAAACCATAATTCCCATCTCTCCTCGTAGAATCGTCTTAAGTTCCCTTTTTTCGTTGTTTTTTGACCGAAACCCTTCAACTGCTCGATCGTTGTAAGCTGCAGCTTGCAAGATACTGCTCACAATTGGCGAACAAACTCTTCGCTCCCCACTGCTTCCACCCCTCAGGGGACAACAGCATTCGAGCCAGCTTATGTAGGTAGCTGCCCTTTTTGTTTTGCTTCCTTTGCAACACTCCACGCAGAACGCACGGTGACGTGTGCGAAACGAGAACAAGACGGATGGCCGCGAAGCCGATGATGGTGCTCGAACAGTCGCACGAACGCCGCCAGTCGACAGTCGATGATTCAATCTTTTACGAGGGCAATTAATCAGAACAGCGTGTGTTCTCGGTCATTTCTTGGCTACCCCTTTTTGCTTTATGATTTTATGCTGCCGCTTACAGCCGATGAAATGGAAAATGAAGGCAAAAACGGAAGGGCTGAATGAGGGAGGGCTTTATAACAAAAAAAAAATATCTATGGAGAGCTTTTGATGTTTGCAGGCTGATCGTTTTCACTGTCCATTCATTCATCCGTTTATTCGTTCGGTCGTTGTGGGAGCTTTGCGCTGTGCATTTTCCTGTTCCTCCGCTTTATTCGTAGCTTATGGTAAACATTGTTATTATTATTAATGGAACAATTGGCTATATTGGTTTCATAAATCATGTGTGCCATATTTGGTTTGAAAAAAAAGGGGGTTTAAAAAATTGATTCAGCTATTAAATACCCTCTTTTACGGCTAATGGGCACAAAATACACATTGATACTTTATTCAAGGTTGGATGTTTCCAATTCCTTAAAAAAATAATTTATTCGCAATATTTGTTCTGAAAACCAGTAATGACAATATTTCAGTTCTAGAAACGATTAAACTAATGTACCAACTATCATAAATGTCACCCCAAGCTAATGGCTAACCGCATTTGCCCCCACCAGTCGATTGTGCCAGTGCCAAACACGCTGGTTGGTATATTTATTTTCCACCATTAATTTTAACGCTTCTACCGAAGCTTTTCCGGGTGTACCCAGCGTTTTGTACGTTCGTTTCGTGTGTGTGTGTGTACCAGAGGAAAACCCAATCGATATCAGCGAGCCCGGTCCCGCCAAAATTGCCCATTAAAAGCATGATTAACAATTAAAAGCAACCACCACTGTCACCGTGGGGAGACCGGTGGGACGGATTTCGGGAAAATTCGGGTCATATTTCAAAAGCGGATCTAGCGGATGTTCACTTTCCAGAGAAAATTGGGGCTTTCGGACCTTCAAATTAACTGTGCAGCGACCTCTCCGGTAGAAGCCGCCCCGGATACCGTGCTCTGATAACGTTGTGTCCCTGTTTACACTTTGATCACGATATTGGGCCGAAACTTCAAGGCGACCCGTTTTGCTCGACAGGCAAGCAACATGGTAAAAACGCATTCCATTTACTATGCGTGACCTGAACAGTCTGCCACTTTTCGGTGACACTTGAACACTATCCCGGTGTGTTGGTGTGTGTTCGGTAACCAGCCAACCAGCCAACCAAGACTGGTCTGGTGGCGTTTGGTTGCGTTTTTTGGGGGTAAAAATTATTTACACCCTTGATCGCCCCATTTAATTTATGATTTTTGTACGGCTGACAAGGGCAAAGCAAAGAGTTGTGGTTGTAATCGGTTGACCGATTGTAGACATGCGATTACAACGGTTTACGTCCTACGCTTTCGGTCACGATATCGGATACGTGAACCATTTTCAGTTGCTCGTTTGTCGCTGGGTGCTGTGAACGTTAATATTAAGAAGACAACAAGTGAAATGCTTTGCTATGGCAGTGCTCGCTTTCTTCTTATCCAGTGCCGTTCGTTTGTCATTATTTATAAAACTTGCAGAAAGAAATAAATCCATTCATTCAAGTGCGAGAAGAAAACAGGGGAAAAACAATTCCAATCATCCCAACCCACATCATCAGTCCACAAAGCGCGGCAAATTCTCCGGCTGCAAATCCGGTACAATAATGAGGCACAAATTGGATCCAGTTGAATCGTACTGGGTGTCTTTGCCGGCAGGAAGAAAAACACATTGCTTAATTGTTTCCTTGAATTGGAACAGCAACAATAAAAACAGTCTTGGATATGGCACACAATCAATGCCGCGTTGGTGGAAGCTATGATCAGCAGCAGCAGCAGCAAACAACAATCGCTTCGGCAGAAATCACTAATCATTTTCGCTTAAAGGGTGATTTGCTTGATTTGCTGTAGGAATGTGCTCGACTGATAGCAAGCAGCAAAACGGGGTTTATTGTTGTGTTGTGCTAATTAACGAGAGAAACAGATTGTTAAAAAGGATTTATTTTGAGTGGGTTTGATAAATATTTAACAGAATTGAATTCTACTAAAAGCTTAAAGTTTCAAAGTGTTGGTTCATCTGGGAATCATTTGTGTAAGTGATTTGTACTCGTGTAGAGCAGAGCAGGTTAAGTTGACTCCATCTTCAAAATTCTTACCTTTACAATCTTACCATATTTCAAACTTTTCGAATATCCCGTCAGTAGTAGTTTAGTAAGAGAAAAAAAAGCTTTTATAACAGATCAATAGTTTTATTTTTCAAAAATGAATAACTTTTTATTCAGATTCTTAAATAATTAGATGCATGTGTTGTTGAGTGCCTCAATGTGTCTACGAAAATGTATTTTGTTTAATGCTATTTAGATTTTACAGTAGTATAGTAAACTACACAATTAGTGCTTCTATACTATTAGAACTATAAATCGCCAGCATGGTTTCTTCTCTCGACTCAGTGTTATAACAAACCTGGTGGAATTCGTCTCCAATTGCCCTTACTTCTCGAACTCAGATGGATGCAGTATACACTGATCTTAAGGCTGTATTTGATCGTGTGAACCATCACTTGCTGTTGACTAAACTTGCCTAGAATTGTTTCTTTGCTCCGTTGGTAAATTGGCTCAGGTTCTACATCTCTGAACGCAGTTGCTACGTGCATGATGTTTCCTCTTCCATGTTCGAGAATTCATCTGGGCACTTCCTCTGGGCAGCAATTTGGAGCCTTTGCTGTTCTCACTCTTCATCAATGACGTCATACTGGCCATTACGGAAGCAGATTGTCTGCTCTATGCAGATGATGTTAGGTTGTTTCGGGTCATGCAGAACACTTCCGACTCTCTTCCTCTGCAAAGGATGATTGATTTTTTCTCTGACCGGTGCAAATAAAACGACTTGGTAATTTCTGTTGATAAGTGTACGTCAATGTGGCTCTTTGGAATAGCTAGTCTAATAAATTATAATTATAACATATGAGATTCACAACTACCGCGGTACAAAACGATGAGCGATTAAGGAGTCACCCTGGACCGCAAACTAAATTTCCGGCAGCATTACTGCGATATTTTAGGCCGCGGGGCCATGGGGATTCTCAACACTCATTTTCTCAAGCACTCATGAGTGCTTTTGATAAATCCTCGTTCTCAGCGTTTGTCGAATCGGAACAAAATCGGTTTTGAGAATCTTTGAGAATCTTTGAGAAAGTTGACGATGCAGCGATAGGCTAACTGAAATATGAGCAATTGTGCTATTTGTTTTTCGGTAATCACTTTAGAAAATGTATTCAATGTTTGTAATTGAAAAAAAAAGGCGATTAAAAGCTTATTTTCTATTTAAAGCTTCAAATAAAGCTTGAGTGGCTTTTTCAGATTCTCAGAGTGAGAAAAATTGACGACGGCCACGAACTCGCGTCTGAGAACAAGTTTTGAGTGCTTGAGAAACTTAAATGAGTGCTTGAGAATGTTTTCTCAGCTTGAGAAAGCCCCGTGGCCCCGCGGCCTTAGATATTTTAGTGATAAAGCTAGCAAAACGCTAGGATTTATTCGTCGACAATCCAGAGAGAGAGAGCTCACATCATCCACATTGCTTGTTAACTCTGTATAACTCGAGTTCAGTTTTGTAGTTTGGTGTCCGTTCTCTAGTATATGGTCCGATAGGATTGAACCTGTCCAAAACAGAGTTACACGTTTTGTCTTGCACTTCATTCCGTGGCGTAATGTAACCCCTGGTCCATTGTACCATAATCGTTGTTAGTTATTTGGTCTGGACACACTTGCCAGGAGACATTCGGCCGATTCGGGGTGGTCGTTCGTTCCCGGGAACGTTCGCCGCGACGCTCATTTTCACTCATTTCATAGCCCTCTATGATCAAAAATTTGAAAACCGTCTAGGTTTTGTTCTGCCAATCTAGTGGTACAACCCTGTCCACTCATGAGCGACGAACGTTCTTCGACGAACGACCACCCCGATACAGCCGATTATCACGCCCAATGTACGTTTATATCCTAGCTTATTGTCGGTGAGATAGATTCGTAAGAACTTTTGGCTAGAGCCAATATAAATGTCCCTCCTAGAATGTTCCGTAATTACAGACTAATACGAACTGACCTTACAAGACGTGCATATAGCGAGAACGATCCTAAAACTGCAATGGCTCGTAAATTTAATCAGCGTTACATGTTTTTTGACTGGCATCACCCTACAAGTTTTTGTTGATACGTCTCAACCTTGTACTCTGCATTTGGTTTGCTGTTTGTTGTGTTAGTATTTAATATAGATATTATTAAGTTACAATTGATGTATTACAAATGATTCATAACACTCTGGGTAACGTCCAAGACATCATGGGAGGAGTCTACAAAAATGTGAGAAACATCTTACATTTTTTGAGATTTATTAATATATCAGATATATTAATGTATTTGTAACTATTTTCAGCAAATGAAATCCTCATGTTATAAGACAAACTTATGAGTTTATGTTCATTACAACTGTTTTTTGTTTCTTGTTTCAAATTAACATTATGACTGATATCATTTAACTTTTGATAGCTCCTTTTAATTTGATTGCAATTACGCTTAATGAAGAGCTTATCAATCATTAAGAAATATCTCATGAGCTTTCGATTTCTTCCCCATTTTATCAACACACACACACAACACAACACAACTCATAATCTTCTGCTACAAAACGACCACTCTTTCCTAATTGATGTTTGATTCATTGCTCCCTCATTTAGCGTCTCACTTTAGCTCGGTAATTGTAATATCACCGCTCCATAATTGTACCCTGCCACGGAGATGACGAAAGTTCATCCCACACCCGGGGGGCTTGTGGGGCGAGGGTGGTGGTTTTCCCTTTCGTCACCATGACATTTCCGTTTCGGGGCAGAACCACCACACACTTTGCATTTGCATCGGGCACTGTTGTTCCATCCCCTTCCCCATTGGTACCCGTTCGGCTGACTTTGTTCGGCTGCGACGAGCGAAGGACGCGTGCACAAGAGCGCTCTAGTTTTCGAAAGAAGAACCTGACTGGGCGATAATTATGCAACGCTTCCAGCCGCCATCGCATGACCCCACCGATTTGGCCTCGGTTGAATGTCCGTGCGTGTGTGGTGTGCTTTGACTGGACGGCACGCATCAACAAGGCGAAGCAATCAGCGACCTCCGCCGGCAAGCTCAGAACGGTCAGTCGACCGTAAACCCGGTGGCGAAAGATTGATTGACATCGACGGTTATCGTTTACGGTTCAAATCCTTCGTTGCATGCTTAGCAGGCCAATACGCCTGTCCAAAAGGGCCGTAGTCTCGCTGGCACACGCCGTAGCACAGTGTAGTTTATTTTTGTGACCTCAGCCTGTAAATAAACTGTGCGCAAAATGGAGCACAAGCAGATGGGAACACTTTACTCAGGTCCTCGGGATTGGCAAGTGTGCTTGCGGTGCCTTGGGCGCCCCATTTACCGTGCCGAGCTGCAGGAAGGATGCTAATTAAAGTCCCATAAAATCATCCCCGGGATGCGAAAGTGATACTCAAGCCACCTGCACGGCAACGACACGGCACGGCAGCAAATGCGAAGCGTGCGTCTCGTTGCGACGCCATCCCTGACTTTGACCTCCAGACGTAGTACACGTACGCCGTCCGTTTTCCCACGCAGCGGCAGCCGATCGGCATGATTGCGTTTTAAACATTGTTTGTCTTTGTCGTCTGCAATCACATCCGTTCGGGAAAAAGGGGAGACACCCTCAGGGGGGGGGGGGGGGGTGTACGTAGGATCAAAGCGACTTGCCGAGTTGGTGGAAAAGTAAAGATGGAAGAAAAAAAAAGAGACCCATTCGTACGTCGGTTCGGTGAATTCAGGATAAACTGAGCCGTAGACGTGTGGGCGCAAGGAGAAAGAGATATTTATACACTCCTATCATCACGATGCGAGTCAAAATGGGCTTTCGGGGGCAAGAAAAAAGTCCCAAACACTGTGCAAAATTGTCAAAGGTCGTATGGAGATGACATTGGGCCGAGTACACTGTACGTTTTCGTGTGTGTTCCCAGTATACAGACGAACCGTTCGTGGATGGTATCATGTTGTCAAAGGCAAGCATTTAAAAAGTGAAGAGGTAGATTAAAGCATTTGCAAATGCAATTTATTTGTATGTAAATATTAGTCGAGATGTCAATCAACAGTATCGTGTTATAAGAAACGAATACCTTGCGAATCGAGTCTTTTTCATTTGCTTTCACTCGAAAGAGACAGCCACTCCATATTGTTTATCAAATAATTGTTCTTCTCCTTGGGTATTTCACAAAATAAATAATAGAAGGCAAACCGAAGCATATGATTGCTTTTAAAACAAATTGTTTAATTTTCAGAGACCTTACTGAAGAAGATATGATGTTTGAAAAGCGAGATACTGAAATCGGATGTTTTCCAATGCTAATTAATTATTCGCATTTCCATTTTCAACATTTTTGCAAGTAGTTTAAAGTAGCCGCAGGATATTAAATTATTTTTTTACAAGGACACAAAAACTGTGAAGTCTATAATATATGTCAAGCATGACGAATGGTTGATTATTATGACCTCAACGAACTGATGAGTGCTGAATAAATATGCTTAACCCTTTAAAAAAATCGGCCCCATAATGTGGTTGAAAATCATGCTCGAGTTGAAATAACAAACCTTTTTTTTGCCGAAAATTGGACATAACAGGAAAGCTTTCCCAACCAAGGACCAATCGAAGCGCCCGGTTCCTTACTCCCGATGCTGTACTGTTTAATTAGTAAACACTCATTTGCAACACAGCCACCCTGTGGCTCGGATGTACTGCACCCTTGTCCGTATCTACCCATTACATATACTGAATGAGTCCACAACGACACGATCATTGCATGCTGCAAGCGTTGCAGTCATAAATAACGATTTGTGGTGTGATTTTGCGGGTTCGTACAGACCGGGTATGCCACCGCAACCAGTGCAAGTTGTAATCTTTTTGTATAATTTCATTTATGCTGTGTCCGGAGTTGCTCGTATGCGGAGGACACACACACACACACACATGGGAGCAGTTGCATTTTAGCGCTCGACCACCACCGGCGACGGTGGCCCTCGGTGTGCGTTGGCGGAGAGCACATAATCGAAAGTTCATTGCAGACAGAAGTTTCACAGCGCAACAGCATCACCGATGCTGATGACGGTGATGACGGTGGTGGAAGGTTGGATGAAATAAAACAGCTACAAAAGGTCTCCCGTGTAGGGACACCTACGGTTCGTACAGCAAAGTGTTGATGTTGCACATTGTTCATTAGCACGTGTGACATACTGGGGCATTTTTTTTGTTGCTCCTTCGTTTCACGTGCCAAAGAGTACGTTCAGCTATCTATTTCGATCGCTTTTTTCCTGACCTGAACTTGTGGGGACACTTTAGTCACACAACTCACCTTATCACACCATTCGGAAGCGTGTAAATTGCACTTTTTTCATCTCAACTAACGCTCCGGATAGTTTGACCGTTCGAGACAATAGTGTGTTTGATTGAGCGAAAGTTTTGTTCCCGCTCTTCCCCGCGGGAATGTGGTGTAGAAATTTCTTTACCGCGGATGTAGCGGTAGTCGGAAGGAAGTCGAACCATCTGTTTTGAGGTGAAAGATGATAGAATGTGATGCGCCATGAGGATGGAAAATGTACTTTAGGGCAATAGTTGACTCTAAGTAATATATGAATAGACTATGAATGAACAGCTTGCAAGCTCAATAAAACTAAATGAAAGTACCTCAAATAAAAAAAAACACTGAAAAATAACGTTTATGTTGTTTTTATTTAATATAAACAGGTATTACATGTTTCAAAAAAATATGAAAGGCTAACAAGAACCAAACATGTCCAAAAATTGTTCCGTGAAAAGCAGATAGAAAGTAAAATTTGATCCCTGGAAAGCATAATGTTAAACAAATTTTGTTAGTACCATGCCTATTGCAGGGTTTCCCACGATTTATAGGTTAGTTTCCATCAATTTTTAATTAATTACTTTTTTTTATGCGTTTCCACGATTTTTTTATTTAATTGTTTTGATACCAATCAGACGAGCCCAAAAAATTATGGGAACGAACCAAAAATCTATGGGATACGACCAAAAATCGTGGGAATGCACCAAAAAAAATATGGGTACTAAGCAATAAATCGTGGTAAACCCTGTAATTTTAAAGCTTTGTAAGAAGTGTTTCTAAATAATGCATAAAAAAGATAGATAAGTACAATGAATGCAAAAAGTAAAAAATAAAATCCAAAAAAACTATCGGAAGCAACTAAAATGTTTCGGAAAGCTACCAAACCCAAGATTGACCCAAGAGACCCTGCAACAGGTAAAAAACTGATTTAACTGTGACAGGAAAACAATAGATAAAATAATAGAAATATATCTCAAAATAAATCACAACGATTTTTGAAGATTTTAGTAAAAAAACAATAAAACAAAATACTTTTATAGTGAAAAACACAGACAGCATTCAACACAGAACAGATTGGGAAAGTCAATACTTTATTTACCAAAAATCAAGAATACAGGGTTGATTGGTTGGTTCCCATACATTTTTGGTGGGTTCCCATATTTGTTTGGTGCGTTCCCACGATTTTTTAGCCGTTTTCCAGAATTCTTTGGTCCAATAGTATTGGTATCCAATCGGAAAATACCAATAAATTATGGGAACGAACCAATAATCTATAGGATACGATAAAAAAATCGTGGGAAAGCACCAAAAAATCATGAGAATTGATCAATAAATCGTGGGAAACCCTGTAATGTTTTTTTTTTATTTTACTCTAATGTCTCTAAAGCCATCTTATCAATTCCACAGCATTTAGTGTTTCAATACTTCCAAACTTCAAGTACATCGTCAGCCGATTCCCGTTGGGAGCCTCACAATCAAATCTTCCAAAACTCACTCGCCAACTCTCTTTATTGGTTAAATTCAGAACTTTCCATATAAAAAGAATCCCACCCCAACTATCGCTTACCTTACCGCCGCTTGGCCGAAATCGCTTCATCGTTCTCGGAACCAATTCAACGTTGGCAACGTTCAAAACAAAATACCACACCAATTGGCAAGCGATAATAAATCATCCCGCGCGAAGTAGTTGTTTTGCTCCTTTTGGGGCAGGGCGGCATCCTCACACTCACGCGGCATTCCCGTACGGTTCATTTCACTGTGGGACCTTTACCGTTCGGTCACCGATTGATTCCGCATCGTCGTGGTTCACGCCACACACACATGACCGATACGCGGCGCAGCCCACATGTTCAGCGCCGGCAGCTTACATGCGTATTACCAGCACCTCTACCTTCGGGGTCGAACGCTGTAAACGCCGGACAGACAGTACAGTGGAGTGAAGGAAATGATTAAAGCTCGATTAATTTATGGCTCCCTACACCTACAGAAGAGAAGCAGCGCAAGCGGGAGGTAGCGTTGAGGTGAAAGCGTGCGTGAGATGAGGGTTGTTATGTTGCATAAAGCTTCAGCACACCACGAGAACCAATCGGTGGCATAATCGAGGAGAGAAATATGGAGCACACGAAAGCGATACGACGATAAAGATGGGGTGAAGTAGAAAGAAGAAAAAAAAACAAGCGAAAAGCAAATCGGTTTCATTGAAGAAACACAAGCGACGAACGTTGAAGCGGTAAGGTTAAGGTTGCAGCCCTCCACAAGCCTCACGAACTGGAATCTCCTCCGTTCAGCAGTGGCCGTGTGGCGTACGCACCGCACCACACGCAAGGAAGGATGCGAGATATGACTTTGCTGGGGACGGCCAGTAAGAAAGCCGAGCGCAAGGAGACAGCATAATTGAATACTTGAAAACGTTGACATAATTTATTAGCGCTCATTGTTCGCTTCAAGCTGCTCGAGTTGGTGGAAGGGCAGAAGATAAAAAAGAGCACTGCCTGTCATCCCCGTTGCCGATAATCGAAAGAAGGTATAGTGATCAGGGGCGGCAATACGCACGGCGATGCCGCCCGCTTCCAATGGAGCTCAAGCGGGCAGGGGATAATTTAATATACAAAGCTCCGGTCTACGCTCATCCGCTTCTTGCTCCCGCTTGCTCCCTTTGCCTAAAACCCTGCCCCTCCCGCGTGGTCTGTTAAACGGTTTCGGGAAACTGGTTCCGTATGAGACGCTTTTCCTTTCATGGGGACGGTTGCCCATCGCAGCACACAGATCGACCGTTTGTCCCCGTAACCTTGCTCCAGTTTTCATGCCTGATGCTGGTGTGGTGACCTTTTTCCGGGGTAGGTTGTAAATCAGCGGCAGCAGGCGGCAGGTTGCGATGGGAAGAATCCGGATCCATGTCCGGCCTATTTTCCAACCAAATCGATGGTTGCGCGGTCGATAGCAGGGGGAATCGCGGAAGGGAAAGGCCAGTCGTGAACAAATTATTCAACCAACCTGTTCTACGCCGAGGTCCGGGGCACAAGGGTGAAGTTCAATCAGGATGCTGGAGATGGTGGTGAAGCGGCGCGATGAGTTCAGCAGTGAGGTGAAAGGGCTAGTCTGTGGCAGCTTCCAATAGACGGCGAAGCAATGCGGCCCTGAAGGTCGTTATAAATTTATGAATTGATTACGCTCGGTAGTAAATATTTTAAACAAATATGATTCGAGTGTGAAATTGGAGTCCCTTTTGCTGTAGTGTTCAAGAGACAGGAAATATTTTGCGAATGTATTAATAATTTATGTTGACCTTATTTTACAGTTTCAACATCTACACTTTGATATACGAATAACAGACAAGATGATTGAGTTGAATAGAAGAATTTGAGGAAGGAACCCATAGACTTTCATTACTGTGTTGGTTTATCAAAAAATTGATTGTAAATCTTGGTATGGTTTGCAATTATTCATCGCACATTCACTCTTTGGCTGTTATTTCCATTAGCAAGGTCATTACAAATTGATAATCTGAATTTAGTAGCAACTATCTATCGACCGGTCTGGTGGTACAGTCGTCAACTCGTACGACTTAACAACACGCCCGTCATGGGTTCAAGCCCCGAATAGACCGTGCCCCCGTACGTAGGACTGACTATCCTGCTATGGTAACAATAAGTCACTGAAAGCCAAGCTCACTTCACTAGTGGGTTCAAGCAGGCCTTGACCGACAGCGGTTGCTGTGCCAAACAAGATGAGAGATCTATCGACATTGAAGCAACAGATTCTCCTAGTTGCAGTTAGGGGTGGATTAAGCAGTACGCAAACTAAACGGCTTCATGGGCCCCAGCGTCTCAAGGGGGGCCCTAGAAAAAGGAACCTAACTTCCGCTTACAAGTAAATTTGCTGCTCAATCTTTCTTTGGTTTAGAATTCTCCTTGCAACATTTCGTTAGACACTTCAGACAAGGATTTTGCGACCAAGAAGTTTGGAATCAAGAAGTTTGCGACCAAGGATATTGCGACCAGGAATTTTGCGACGAGGGATTTTGCGACGAGGAATTTTGCGCGGAGAAATTTTGCGACGAGGAATTTTGCGACGAGGAATTTTGCGACAAAGAATTTTGCGACCAAGAAGTTGGCGATCAAGAAGTTTGCAACCTAGAATTTTGCGATCAGGAATTATGCGACCAGGAATTTTGTGACCTAGAATTTTGCAACCAGGAGTTTTGTGACCAAGAATTTTGCGACCAAGAAGGTTACGACCAAAACGTTTGTGGCCAAGGATCCTGCGACCTTGAAGAAGTTATCGAACAATATTTTTGCGACCAAGAATTTTGCGACCAAGAATTTTGCGACCAAAGATGTTGCGACCAAAGATTTTGCGACCAAGAAGTTAGCTACCAGGAATTTAGCGACCAGGAATTTTGCAACCAAAAAGTTTGTGGCCAAGGATCCTGCGACCAAGAAGTTTGCGACTAAGAATTAGACGACCATGAGTTTGGCGACCAACACGGTTTTTTATGAAAACAGATAATTTCTCTCAATTTAGTTTATCTTTTGCATGTTTAAAAAAGGAGAAAATTGTGCTTTAATAGCAAGCGTAACAGTATAGTGCTTATACACAAGAAAAGCCTTGGTTTGCTAGGTTTACGCGTCGAATATGACTTTAAGAAGATTTAAGGTTTGTTCTCTAGATGAAGAGAATTGAGCAAACTTCCTAAAGCACAATTCCTTTCACCATTTGGCCTGGCTCAGAAAAAGCTTTAAATATACTTCCAACATGAATAATGTTCATCGCGTATGACGAATATTTCCAAAAAAACGTGATTTGCAAAACAGTACTATTTATACGTCTGTCACATGTTCGATTTGATTGGATTCGCGCGTCACACGTGAAACGCCCCGCTGCAAAGCTCAATTGATTTTCATAATCAATATCTGTCACACCGTTTACGCTGTGACAGTTTGGGTTATGGTTCATTCATGCA
The DNA here is from genome assembly GCF_017562075.2 of Anopheles merus. Classification (NCBI taxonomy): domain Eukaryota; kingdom Metazoa; phylum Arthropoda; class Insecta; order Diptera; family Culicidae; genus Anopheles; species Anopheles merus. The sequence goes on from NC_054084.1 coordinate 21,513,117, forward strand.
CGCTCGCCGTATCACAGCACCGCTTACCCACACCACCGGCAGCACACCACGCGACAGTACCTTAACAAATAGTTCATTTAATAGTACATTTTGTTGCAACTGCAGCTGCACGCCGGGTCAGTTGCGATCTATCGATCCTAAACTAACGCGTACCGCGGGTCACGTTTGCATCACACGCACGTATAGGCACCGGTGCCTGCCAGTATACACTTCAAAATCGATTAATGCGAAGGAAATCGAACCACTTGTGGTGTGAAGCGTCGGTCTGCGGCAATGGGGGGCCGTGATTTGTTAAGTGACTTCGGGCTCGTTAATCATATCGTGGCGATCGGAGGGCAATCGATCGTGCGCCAACCGCCAGCTCTGAAATCGATCATTGGGTTTATCAGAGCACAGCTCAGGTGCAGTTGCATTGCATTCCGGCTTGCGAACAACATTTCGACAATCATCGCTTACGAAAGTGTGCATTCGTTCCCGCTGCGTTGGGAGCGGACAGGGTTCAAGAGGGGGGTTGTATTGAACCGAACTCCCAATCTTTGGTTGCGCTGCAGGCACTCAATTTGACGCTAGGCGGGAAATTGAATTTACCTCCAGCCTGTTTCCCCATTCTACCACCGCAGGAAGCGGGTGAAATGAACGAATTATTTAATGGCATTATGATTAGGGAGTTGGCGTAGATGTGTGTGCGTTTGTGAGTAAAAACCCGTCCACCCGTCACAGAGCAACCTCGTTGTGGGACATTGGGAACAGCACTTCGCCGACCCTGCGCTTGCTTCATCAGGTGTTATCCTTCTCGTTGCGCCTGCATCGACAGGAGATTGGAAACTATTTATCTTTTCATTCTCAATTTGTTTGCCACATACTGCACCACATTTGCGCCAACGCCAACGCTCTTGTAGCGATGGCTTTGGAGCGATGAATTATACGCACTCAGTAATTTGGTATAGGTAAATTAATCGAATCGGTATATTTTCACGACTAGCGTACAAAATGGAAAAAACACCTCGCAATGGAAAAGCCACTGTTCGATGGGATACAATGTTTCGTCTCTGTGTTGTTCAACAGCAATATGGGAAGGTGAGGTGATGATGTAGTGGATTAGATAGGAAATTGTGTTACCCATTCGTCATTTCGCAAATATTGTCATTTACACGGTTTTCGAGGATTATATAGACATGTTCAGCGAGTTGTAGTTTTGTTTAGGCATATTACAGGGTTTTCGTGGATGATATATACATGTTCAGCGAGTTGTACTTTTGTTCAGGCATATTGGCATATAGACTCTTTCAACGAGATACAGCATTGTTCAGAAGTAGGCGTTGACATGTTCGGTTATACTGTAGAGCTGTCACTTTCGTATCCCTTGGACTGCAGCTTGGATCATTCTCATCAGAAGGTAAAAATATGTTTATTTCAACTAATACATGTATTAAACAGCTTATTAGCTACTCTTAGGGCATTTAAGAAAGAAAAATTAAACGCTACGCCACAGGATGTAAACTGAACAAATGACAGCACTACAGAATCGCTGAACTTGTCAACGCCTACATCCGCACAATACTTTATCTCGCTGAAAAAGTCTATTATATGCCGAAACAAAACTACAACCCACTGAACATGTCTATATAATCCTCAAAACCCCTGTATTGATCTGATGTTGCTTTCCATGCCATTAGCTGTTGCAACGATAAACATGACTGTTCCATTTTATTCCGTAGTTGCAGAAAAAAAAATCACTTTAAATTTCAATTTGTATTTCATGCATCATTGTGTTGTTGAAGCAAAGTTTGTATGCAAATTCTGCCCGCACTAATGTTGATATACTCTCTGGAAAGCATTTTTAAAGTACTCGGTCGATATCTTGATCGTAACAACGAACGGGGATTAGTCCACGTTCCAACTACAGTGAACCCTCTCTTATTTGACACCTCTCCAATTTGAAAAAACTCTTATATTTGAACATTTTGCACAGTCCCTTGATTTCCAGTACATTTTTGTTCCTCTAATTTGGAAAACCTCTGAAATATGTGTCCCTCTTATTTGAGTATGGTGTTGCCATGGTTATTGAAAGATGTATGCTCAAATTAGCGATTCTGTTCGCAGTTTTCTATAGCAACAGTTAAGGCTGCATACTAAATGTTCTGTCTCTTTCTTATTTGTATGGACCTTTCATTCACTTTAAACCTCTGTAATTTGAAAACCCCTTTTATTCGACAGTCCCATCGCCTCTCAAATAAGAGAGGGTTCACTGTATTGGATGTGTGACGTACTAGATCATGATCATGAACATTATATCAAATAAGAATCAAATTTACAACAAGGAATAAATGTTTTCAAATAAATTCAAACAGGATCGGAAGCCAGGAGATCTTGTGATCGTAATAGCAAATACACCAAAAGACCAATCGAGAAGAATAGGCATCATTATGTCAGGGAAGAATGGGCGAGCAGGAGAGGCTTTAGTGTGTACATCGGACGGATTACAACGAACCATAATATGAACTGAAGCAGAAAAACGATGAACATCATTCGTTCATTTGTTACCAACTACTCTTACGGCTCTTGTAACAATGTTCTAAGAAACACTGTAATGTGAGGTTCTATTCCACCTGCTACATAGCGTATGCCTGTTCTGCTTGATGGAGAATCATATGGGCGACCACAATTTCTCCAATTATGATCGTCCCATCGTTTCTCAACGCTTTCAATAGATATGCAACGTTTAATAGATTAAAATGTGTTTGTGTAGGATCTTCATCGTACATCACCTGTAGTTAGTACTAGTGTCCTTGTACAACGCCTTGGAGCGTTGTTCAGCTTTTAAATGCAAATTACCTCTTTTCAATCTTGCTAGACCAATATCCATTACTTAAACGAGCTAGAGCATGGTAACGAGAAACAACCACTTAAAAGCGATAGCTTTCGTTAGATTTCTGCTCCATATAGCTAATAACAAAGAAGAGTTTCCCGTAAAAAACACACGTTTAAAAGACGCTTCCAGTGGCTACATCAGACGTCTAAAAGCTACAAACTTATTGCTTTATTATTTCAATCCTGATGCAGTGACGTTTTGAAAAAAGAATAGGGCTTTGATTTTAATTTTATATTGTATGTTAGTTATATTTATTTCAGAAAAGCCAGTTACGGGAATGCGTTTTAAATAATCAATGGTATCCAGAACATTAATAAATATCTCATGTAATTACTACGAGATCACTAGAGCTTAAAGAAACATTCGTGTGGGATTATTATTAAATGTTCCCACAGGTTAATCTAGGATTATTCGTAATGCATTAGTGATTGCATCAAATTGCTTCACATTTGATACAATTTCATTTTGTTACACTTTCCCCACCGTGTTGAGCTTTATCACGAATCACAATTTATTCCACCTTCTACTTTGTTATAAGTTCCACTAACTCATCTTGCACCCATAACTTACTTCATCAAAGATGACAAACTTCTCGCCACCAAGCTACGGTACTGAACCGCTCGAGTTTAACGAGCTTGCAAAATAAAATATAAAAAAAAACCGTCCCGATAATTGGATTCTGGGTAGCATGGGAGCCATTTTTCCACAGTAAAATCGATCAATCGATCCTATGCTGTCAAGTGTTGGGGTGATAAAAATTGTGCAACTCTGTGCACAAAACCAACGAATCTTGCCACTAAACTTTAAAGTAATCGATCTGAGCCACATACCGTAGTCGTCGTTATCGTCATCATAATCTTTTGCCAGGTGGTGGTGGTGGTGGTGATGCGTCCGGGAGATGATGGTTAGATATTTGGGTCGATAAGGATAATGCCATTACGTTGGCCTGAGTCTTCGCTTTTCTCACCACCGTTCAACACCGTGATGAAGGGGCAAGTTTTCTGCACAATCTCGCAAACGGTGTCCGTCCGGGGAAGGTGGCTGCATTCCTGACCATAGCGGATAAGCCGCGCATACCTTTAGATGGAATTATTTGCATAAATTATTCAAACTTCCAGTACGCTACAGTCTGCCACGGTCTCCGTCGGTTGATGGGGAAGGAAATCGCAGCGTGAAAGTGTTTTTGCATCCGTGGTTAATGGCGCACTCGACACATGGTACAGGAACATCATCGTCATCGATCGGCAAAGCTCAAACATTAACCGTGTGAAGGATGTTGACTCGCACCGATAATCGGATTCACTTTGGGGACTTGTGCTCGAGCCTGATCTCAGGGGCGAAATGATGTTGCAAAATGCCTCCGTCGCACTACATATAAAGCCACACATGCATACATTAAAATATTCTAATTGTCAGCAGGAAATCGATCGATCCTGTCGGTAAGGTGTCCCCACCAGCCGGTGCGAACTTCGCAGGAAGTGAGCATAACTCAATAAACGGCTTCATCAACGGGTAATTCGATTTCATGCTGCATCGCCCTTGGGAGTTTGGCTCATATATTTTCCACCATCCCCCAATCGCTGTAATGGGTTCCATCATCATCTACAACGCTTATGGTTTGTATGTGTGTGTGTGTGATGCTATAATGTATGTAGTAAGGCGTACTTGTGGTGAAGAGATTATAAGCAACAGGAATTAAGGAACACAAATTGGTTTTGTTGTGGTAACAAATGTAATTCATGGCTCCAGCTGGTTCATGGTTAGAATATTATTACAGAGCATTAGGAATTTATTGTTCACTGTTTTGAGATGAAGTAAACAGGCCAGTGTTCGTTCGTTGGGTTGGTGATGAGGATGATGTGAGTAGTGTGATACTTTAATGGAGTAAATGGTTAAATAACGGCTTGAATGGAATATAACACCTGACCAAGGGACTTTTTAAAGTCTCATGAACTGTTTTATATGTAGGGTTTAGAGCACGCAACTCTCTTTATCAATCACATACTTATTTTTGGGTGAAATTTCCCCTTGCTTACCTCACTTCTTACTTATTTTGTCTTTTTTGGATTCTACATTGTTTTAGCTTGATATTAATGAGATGAGATCCAAACATGTTCAAAACATTTAAGTTTCAATGAAATTGCTCTTTTTATTCATTAAAGGGCTCTATTTCGAATGACAAATACAAATATCCAGTCCCAAATAGATGGAAAATTCGATCTTCAAGCCGATCTTCAGCGATTTGTCTATCTTGCTCCTAGCATGCCTAGTTCAACAGGGCCATTTCCCAAGACCAATTGTACTAATAAATTAAGATTTAGCATTGTAAGGCAATACGATTGAAATAAGATGCATGACAAGGCATTGAAATGAATTCCACCATCGGTATTTACCATTTACTTTCATATTAAGCTCTTTTAAATAAAACAGTTGTTGTCATTTTGCGATAGTGTAGCACATAGAATCGAATAAATATCAGATTTTTTTTCATTTTAAAAACAACTACTAAAATGTTCTACTTTTGAGGCATTACAACCAAAAACATTGATTTTTTATACAGTAAAAGTTAACTGAAAGTCCAAGATTTTTCCTACTGTGTCACCTATAGTATTTCCATCTTTAGATTACCCTTTTACATTTAAAATAATATTTTAATGTGTAACCTGTATTTATCACAAAAGCACAAAAAGCCTTGTACATTGTGTACTTTGTGATTCAAATTCTGCTATCACTCAGTCATCGGTCTTGTTTAAAACCTTCGCCCATTTGTCCATCAATCAATCCCATCCAGCACAGTCAAACTTGCTCCAGCAGCACTGACCTGCCACACTCACGCCAGCGGCCATGACAACAACAGGCAAAAGATTGTATGACACCCACCAAGAACGAATCATCACCATCGTCATCGCCATCAGCGTGATGCAGGGCCCTTTGGTAATGATCCTTGCCGAATGACACAGACCAGAGCGACCGGAAGAGCGGTCGACTGTCACCACTCATCAACCGATTTTCCAAGGGCTTTCCATTCGTTTGTCATTCGTCGGGCACAGGGCACACGGCCCATGGCAGGAATAAAAAACAAACCGACATTCAGGTGTCCAAACTAACGCTCCGCTAACGCAGAGCGAAGCGTCCGGTGTCCCGGTGTGCCAGGGTTGCCAACGCCAAAGCGATGCTGACACGGAGCGGATGCTTGTTTGCCGAAGGATTTTATTATTTTGACAAGTACCACTAACGTCTGCATCCGAGAGGTTGGCATCGTGCGGAGAGTGCACTTTCCAGCGCATTGAAAACGGTATCCGAAACCCCTTTTTTGTTGGGTCCAGGGTGCATTCGTCGTGCCGAGTGATAAAAGGGGAGAGAATGAGGTGCTTACCATTCTCAGCATGCTTTAAACCAACACCAAGTCACGAACACACACACACACACACATGGCGATGAGCTTTGATTCGCATTTGATTTGGATTTCAAATTTCTTCTCTATTTGCAGATCATTAATGGAGCGCTAAGCATCGATCCGTACCGTGCTTGGTTACCGGTTGGTGCCGGAGTGAGCCAAAGGGTCACCGTCCGCCACGGGATGCATTAGAGGTTGACTGGCCGAAATAGGCGGTGGCAGTTTGTGTGACCTTTCAAGTGCGTGTGCCCTCAGCAAACGGAATAGGAGAAGGTTGTGCTCGTGGGCAGAGTATCGTCGGGAACGTCGGGTTGGTGGGCGAAAGTGAAGTGAAGTTCATTCCAGGGATACGAGTTGTGTCACCATGGGCACTGTGGTTTGCCTTCCGGCTGGACCGGATTTGATATCCCAGTGTAATCGCTGCGCTGCCTGCCTTCCCAAAGCGTTCGGCAAACGAGGTAAGGTGCAAGATTGTACGCTATTTGTTGTGCTTTTTGTGTGTGTGTGTAAAATTTGCTATTTCAAAGTGGCTGAAAATTGTTCGTATTTTTATTATGTATTTATGTAATTTATAAATTTTGTGAATTGAATACCAAGTAACAGAACTATTTTTTTATGTAAAATTATGAAGAAAAAAACGATTTGACCAAAATCGCTCATGACTGTTGCTCGTTATTCGATATAGCGCTCTCTAGCGGCGTGAAGCTAAACTAGTAAAGCGTTTTAGTTGGGAGAACAACCACAGAGAGCTCTCAATGAAGCGTTTGTTCGGTTACGCCTGGTGGTATGCAATTCGCCGAAAGGTTAAATCGTTTTGTTTTGTATTGTATTTTTTGATGAAGGTCTATTAAATTGCATTTTAGGTTCAATTTTATTCTTAATATTTTGTTTTTATGCTTATTTTAAAACTTTCATCAATTAAATTATCACAATGAAGCATTTGAATGCTAAGCGTTTCATCTCACCTTCATGCAAAAATGTTCGTTAAATATGCTGCAGCTTCGTTCAGTTTGAATTTCGTGTCGTTGAAACAGGCCGTTGTGGAAATAATTGCATTTTTGTATAAGAAACTTTACAAGAAAATGGAGCCTAACTTATTTCTTTGCTTTGTAATGATAATATTTATTATGCGGTCATCAGCTTACAGAGATTCCAACGATTTATTGGTTGGTTGTTGTGTTTTTTTGGTTCTATCTCGCGATTTATTCGTCGTTTCCCAAATATTTTTGAATCGTTTCTACGATTTACTGTTATCGTCGATTTGGACATCAGTACAATTCAGCGTAAAGATTAAGGGATACGTCCAATCATTCATGGGAACGAACCAAAAACCATTATTATTTTATTTCAACGTATCAATTACAATGTGTTTGTTTATCAACATTTGAATCTCCATTTCCAATAATTAGACAAACTGATTTTACTTTTGTTGTGTACCGGAAGAACCAAATTTAAACGTAACAAAATTACTCTCTCTTTCTACATTTTCACAGGAGTCGCAACGCACTGTCCAACAGTGCCATCAAGTGATAGTGTCTATAGGCTTGCCGTAAGTCCTTACTCGATACCTCCGTGTGTCTCTTCTGCGTGTTGTGTCCGTGTGTACCTGTTTGATGTTTTTCCTTGCGATCTGCTGTCACACTCTTCACTCTTCCCAAACCACTCTATCCTTCTTCTTTCTATTGCGTGCGTCTGTGTGACTAGGTGTGTGTGCGTGTGTGTGTGTGTGAATTTGATGTACTTCTTTCCAACTGTGTCTACTTTACATCTGTCGTTCCACTGTATGTGTCTAACCTCACCATTGTTCACTTCTATACTTCCTCGTTTTGCACGACTCACGCACCTAAAAGGAAGCATTTTCACCCGTCAGCGTAACTGATGCGCTTTACTTGCTTGAGTAAGTTGCGTTTCTATGTGTTGGGTTTCACTCTTTTTCTGGGGCTCGATGAGCAGCAGCAGCAGCAGCAGCAGCAGCAGAAGCCAGCCCGCAATCTTTTGTATCTTTTCGTTCTTCCGTTTTACTATTTCATGGTAAATGAAACTCTATCCAACCGTACTGGTTGACGGTGCGAACACAACGTTTCTCCGCGTTTTCCGTACCCAAGCTCGCGTGTCGTGTGCTTTCGGTTGGTGCTGTTGTTTTACTTAAGTGAAGCACGATTTACACCTTCCATTGCAACGCGTCACCTTCGCTAACGCTATCCCCTATCGTTGCTTTTGATGTTCTGGGTCTGTTCGGGGTTTCTTTGTGCACAATAATCGAAGCGTTTTGAAGGTCCTCCCGTGGGTCTTTTGGGGGGTTTAAACATTTTTATGCTGTCTTAAATTTCATTCGAACTGTTTCCGTATTTCAGAAAATGCCAATATATTTTATTTATTTTTAGATAAAAATTTCACAAAAAGTTTATCAAAAGTATAGTGAATAAACCTTTATAAAAACTGTATTGCACATTCAGAATATTAAAAAATACTAACTAATATTGTAAATACTTTGTAATACTCTAGTAACTCATAAATTACACACATTAATAAATTTGCCTGTTTGTATCGATGTCTTACGTTCATATTAACATATAAAAAATACTCATAAAATATAAACATAGGGTTAGTACGTTTGGAGAACGATGTGAAGGCGACCATATGTTTTACTGGCCCTCCTCTTCGTTTAACTATTTGCTGAGCTAGTCTCAAAAAGGAGCTTAAATTTAATAAAACGTCTTTGATCTCAAACAATCAATTACTAAAATTAATTTGTAAAAAAAAACTCTTCTTTAACTGTAACTAACTGTGCTATTTAATCATTTTTAATATAAATCTATCTACTCAATTTACAGGAAGTTCATCAGAGTAGTGACGGATCGGTAACTCATCGTTTGATCGAAGGTATGTATTTAGTTGTGAAAAAATAGCCACGAATATGAGTGAAACACTCATTCAAATGATGTACATTGTTGCTAAATTGCTACATATTGTGACCAAGGAAAACATAGATAATACAAAATTACATTTGCCCTTGTGACAATAATAATAAACTTCCCAAACAACGCTTCAGTAAGAGCAAATACCAAAAACAAAAACATAATATTAATAATTACATTCGACTCATATGACATATTTGACTCATTTACCCGTTTCGAGACAAACATGCTTTAGATCCTCTTGGAGAAGCAACCAATTTTAAAATTAGAACCAGCTGGCGAAAAAAAGGGCAATCGATCGAAAATGGAATGGGGAAGGGGGCGGAAAATTGACGCGTTTTACGTTCTATTACAAGTCGTTTTTTTCGCTCTCAATCCCTCTCTGTGTACCGCTCTCCCAGTCTGAAATTGGGCTCCTGCGCGATTCGATGCAATGATTACGATTTGAATAGATTTTCATTTCCCTTCAAAACAGGATGCGAAGGATCGTGTCACGCTGGGACGGAAGTTTGTCTCGGGCTGCTTGCTGCTGTACGTCTCCCCTCTTACGAGCCTGCGTCTCCGTTTTGTCGCTCGAAAAGACAGTAATGAATGTCGATATTGATAGGAATTGGACAACAAGCAGAAGAAAAAGAAAGCAAAGGTGTCGAACGATACGACGAAGAAATGGTAGTATAAAGTCTGAAAAAAAAGAAACGCTCTATTTCCACCGGGACGGAACGCTTTTTGGATGCCAAGCCCTTGGTTTTTCCGCTTGTTTTTTTTTTTTTTTTGGTTCTCACTCGAAACCCCAAACCCAGAAAGCGACCCAGATCCGTGTGACGCGATGATGATAAAGTAAACCCAAAAAGCAACACTCGGGCAGAGGCTACTTGGACCGGTCCTCGGCTCGGGCTGCGATGGACATCAAACGGCAATCGATATCCTGTTGTTGTCAGTATTTATTGCTCCGGCGGGCTCATCTTACCGAAAAAGCTTTCCCCGAAAACGGTCACGAAAAGGGGGAAACGCCGTTTTCAGGCCGGGGGCAAAACGGGTATGCTGTACAGCACAGCGGGAAGAAAACACTAAAAACCAACCCTTCCCAGTCGAGATGTGTTGGCGAGCGCAACCAACGCTGGGTGTGATTTTTGCTGGCGAGTCCCTCCCGGCGAGTGGAGTCGCTTTGCTTTTATATTTATCTTGTCCTAGGCTGTTTTTTTACGCTCCTCTTTTTACCCCATCGCTGGGTGTCCCTAAGGAGCGGAAAATGTACCATCCCCATCCTAATGCAGCCGGGCTACAAATTGCGGGTCAGGAACACGGCAACAAGCGACAAGGGTAATTTTCTTCTCATTCTCGTTGCAAACCATTCTCGGCCACGGGCGGAGAAGAGACTGAACGGACGGACCCGGGTCTTTTGGGACAGGCCCTGACAGGCTAGGTTAAGCTAGAGCGGTCACAGCGAACCCAACTCGAACGCTTGACGGTTCTTTGTGAGGGAAAAGAAAGGCAGGGAAATAGTATAAAATAAAAGAAAACTACCATAAAATCACGTTCACATACACACACACACACACTCGCACACCCAAATGCTCATCGACTCTGAACTGGTGGCCTTTGGGTCGAGCCGAAACCGGTTAACCTTGAAGGACAATGTCCGCCCCGTTTTTGGGAGCGCGCGAGTGATAATCAGCACGACAGAACGGCAGCTTCCTTCACACGGTTTGCTGGGGAGGGTTGAAATGGGGAGAGGAGAGAAAATCAAACTCAAACCCACATTCGAAGCAACCCCCTGCCACAGTCACCAGGCCGAACGATAGTCGGCACCCAACGCCACGAGCCCGTGCAATTCCTGGAAGAGAAGAAGGATTTTACAGGACACACACACACACATCAGGAATGTGTGAAGTTCGTCGGACTGTTTCGGCTGTTGAAACTTCCCGAAAACCACTAGGCTAAGGACACTACTATGGCATGCCAAAAAAAAAAAAAAGGACAAAACCCCCGGTAGCAGCAACAAGATCGTTTGCCCTTCCTCGAAACGGGACACCTCAACCACTATCGCCACCAGGCGCCTCCATCGTGCCAGTCGGAAAATGTTAATTCTATTGATTTTTACGACCGAATCCGGTTTGCTGCGGCGGCACAAGCTGCTTACCGAAAGAAAGGGAGCTGGTGGTGACGGACGTAGCCGTATACAGCAATACAGCAACCAGCGAGTGTAAGGCAGCGGTGAAAGCGAACCATTTTCCAAGAAGGAACACAGAAGAAGTTTGCCTTTTTTTCTTCGCGGCCCGTTTTGGCTTGGCTTGGTTTGGTTGTTCGCGCCGTGCTGCCTTTTTGCTTGCTGCCATTTCAAGGCCATGTGGGTGAAGGGAGTAAGAAGAAGAAGAAGAAGAGAACAGAGAGAACATATAAATAGCACACGAAAGCCAACAGCTTCCCCAGTAGTCAGCTTTGACGAAAGGGGCGAAATAAGTACCCCACCCGCCTGATGTTGATCGAAAAAGGATAAATGCGCCATTCACTTAATGAATGCAGGGGATGCCTCCGAGAGAAAACCAGCCGGACATGATGTACGGTCTGTGGTCCGTGTGTGTGTGTGCGTGTTGGTCTGCGCTTGGGCTGCTGTACCATTCGTTTGCGTTGCGCAAAGCGCGGTACGCGGGTGAAGTAATGCGATGGCAAATATTTTATTTACTGAGCAACATAATCGAATCCGAGCAGAGGGCTTCGAACGCAGTTGGCAGTTGCCTTACGGCCATCGTGTATACGTACGTGTGTGAGTGTGTATGTGTGTGTGTGTGGGAAAGAAAGGCACCAGTGAGAGAGAGAGAGTGGAAGAGACAAGTGATTTTTCTTTCGATTTACCGATACTTCTTTGGAAAAATGGGGGGGAGAAACAGAGAAAGAAAAGGGGTCTCCCTTCCCTCGGCATCCCGTGTTTGGGGTGTTGGGTGTGGTTCGTACCGACCACATACACCTGACCGCAGCCCGATCGATTGGCGGTGTATTGAATTCTAATGTGGGGTGGTTTCGAAGCGACGAACGACACCGACGCTGCAAAATATGTGAAAGTATGTACACCGTTTGGAGTCTACGCATGCAAGGAGGGGGGAAAAGGGCAAAAAATGATAAAAAGTAAGTGAAAGAAACAGGTGGGATTATTGTGCCGATAATAGACGTGCGGTTGCAGAGCGTTTTGTGTGTGTGTGTGTGTGTGGAGAGGGGAAAGAGTGAGAAATGGGGAGTAGAAGTTCAATAATGAATTCAGTGAATAACTAACTGGCTTCACTTTTATTATTCATTATTGTGTGCTGAAGGGAAAAACAGGGTAGGAATGGGAAGAAAGAAGCAGAAAATACTCGGAACTCGCTATTGATTAGGAAATTCCGATGTTTTACTGCACAGGAAAGGTGCAAACACATGCTGGGATGGTAGGTGTGCGCTTTGTGAAGATCGTTTCTGTTGGGGAAAATCGGCGCTTATTGTTTGCAGTTATTATGAAAATTTAATAAATGAAAATTAAACAATATTTGGATTTGATGTGTTCGATGTGTGATTTGATTGGCGTGAATTTAATACTGCTATCGTATCTCTTCTATCGTATTATCGTAATTTTGAATCGGAGGAGAACTAAAATATACAAAAACCCACTTTCTTATTTACTTACCTGGCGCTACAACCGCTTTGCGGTCTTGGTCTGCCTCAGGAGTGTCCGAAACCGGTCACGGTCTCGCGCCTTCGTTTGCCAATCCGTTATTCCGGCCTTGATGGCGGACACCTTCAGGCCATCTTGCCACCTCAATTTGGGCCTGACACGGCTCCTCCTTTTCCTTGTGGACGGCTAGATCGTCCGTTTGACTTTAACGGTTCCTCCATTGATTTTCCACACATCAAGAATGGGACTAAAAATCCTTCTGTACAAATTCCTCTCGAACGCGGCCAATAGAGTTTCGTCCGATTTGGAAAGTGTCCATGTCGCTGAGGCGTATATGAGTACCGGTACTATATAGAGTAGGTGCTATATAATCCCAGCTTCGTCCTTCGCGACTAGTTATTTGAGACGGACTGCTTTCTCAGGCAGTCGTTGCTGACCTTTGACCCGAGGTAGGTGAATTCTTGGAGGAATTGAAACGTAGGTTTGGATTATTTTTTGATAGGTCCGCTGATGCTACCACCATCAGTTTGGTCTTTGCCTCGTTTGTCTGCAGTCCGAGGATCTCTGCCGCCTGCTCGATCCCTTGGTAGGCTTCTGCTACATAGGAGAGCCGGAAACCAATGAAGTCTACATCATCAGCGTATGCCAGGATCTTATAGGAATTGATTTATAGAAGATGGTTCCCGAGCTGACATCCCACATCCAGATGGTCCTTTTGGGCTTTTGGTAAAGTATAAAAATAACAACTCTTTAAAACAGGATCACAAATAAATTAAACCAAATTAAACCTTTTTAAACAGCAAAGTCTTGTATCAAGACATTCTATGAGCTACTGTTTTTTCTTCAGAATTTTCATCATGTGTAGATAATTTTTAAAGTAATAAAACTTTTAATTGAATATGTTAAGCCCTTGGCGTGCGATTAATGATCTAACTTAATACAAATTGTATGAAATATATTAACTAGCTACACATTCAGTTTTTCGTATGATCTGGATTGACTGTATGTGTAATTAATCGATATATTGGAGCTTTGGTGCATTTTCTAACAGCATCAATTAGTAATTTCATCTTGTATGGTGTCTTGTACGAGGAATAATTAAACTATGTATCCACTCTGTTCTCATGAAACACTAGCAATTAAACCCTCGTCGGAGGCTATTTTACGATGTATGCTAAAACGGATATATGTTCGGTAAATATTACCATTGATTTTCCCTATATCTTGCTCTCGATTCAGAGAAGTCTTGAAGCCCAATTTCACTGTAGATCTTACAGAGACCAACTCTAATAGAAACCACATCCCCCTTATGATGGATGCATCAAACCTCCTCAACTCGAGAAAGCAAAACACGAAAAGGCGCACAATTAAACTTTACAACCCATCAGCACGCATCAGCTGAATAATAAATATTGGACAGTCATTGGGCTGAATTATTAAATTCGCTTCCTCACAGTTCCTCCAGCTCCTGCAACGCTCGTGTTCGTTACAAATTCATTAGCATTTGATTAGCATTTGACGGTGGGCTATGATGGGCTATAGATTGTTCCCGAAAATCCCCTCGCCGCCATCATCAGCCCTCCGCCCCTGATACAAGCTTAATTAATGAGCAATCGATCAGTCTTAGGAGCCATCGGGACGGAAAACCGAGGCAAATAACGAACCTATGCGCTACCTGGACGAGCGAATGCGTTCTTATCACACCGTACGGAGGGATTGGACTTGTTTTTTTCCCTCGATCCATCCAACGGGGTGTCCATTTGACGGCTTTGATTTCACGGCCAGCCTACCCAGCATGCAATTTGCGCCAAACCCACCTTCACCTCACCAAAGGAGAGAGACGCCAAAAGCCTCCCAAACTGTACTGCGAGAGATCATATCACGTTCCCTGCAAGACGGGATGGAGAAACTGGGCCGGGTATGCGGGACTATCTATGGCCTTTTTTAATTAAAAAGCTCTCGGAGCGGCTTTTATGTTCCTGCTGGGTCCATCGACCGGCACAGCGGTGTCGGGCACGGGTGTTAATGCTGGGCCTATACCATTTTCCTTTTGTCTTCCTGCGTCACTGTGGCCCGATGTGTCCTTGTACATCCGCTAGTTGGGTTGTTTTTTTTTTACTTTGTCCCCTGCCGTCTGTCTTGTACTCCCGGTACTCCCTTCCAAGAGGACCTCCCGAGCTGCTCAGTTTTACTTCCTTTCCTAATTGGTTCATTACTAAAACCCCACGGTACCGTACGCCAGGGGTACGCCTTTTTCCATCTCGATGCAACGATGGGTCAACCGACCGGCTCGGCCGTTGAGATTCTCCATCGGTGGCTGCGGGTAGAACGGGCTGTGAAAATGTCCAAAGCCATCAAAAGGATCACCTTGCGTGGTGTAAGCGGGAAGGCTTTTTTTTCCTGAAGCGACCCGCAGGGGTATTGAGGTTAAATGGAGCATAAAAGATACATATCAGGCACCGCTTCTGCCACGTAGCAAGATACCGGAAGAGATTCTGCATCATGCCGAGCGACATTCCGGGATCAATTATTACATACCAGAGAGTGAGTGTGCATGGCTGGCTGGCCGGCTGGCTGGTGGGTGATAAATTTCATTCCAAAACACGCTTCCACCACGCTACACTTTCGAGCGAAGGGCCAAATATGGCTCAAAACTGAAACACCGTTAAGGGATAATCAGGTTTTACGTTAAACGAAGTCACCACGGGAGCTGGACAAATTACTGCATAATTTAAGAAAATCTTGCCAAAAAAGAGAAGCGTTTTTCAGTTGCTGCTGTCTCCAGGAACTTCCTGTGGTGGAAAGAGCCTTCCCAAGACAACAATGTGAAATTGTATGGACAAGAGCAGCTTTTCTGTTTTCACAAAAACCTTCCAAGCAGCTTCGTCTGGAGCAGCTTCCTTTTGGGATGGGAGGGAACGAGCCTTTTTTATCCTCCAAAAGCACGTTAAGAATGTGGTCGGCGTTTATTTTCTTCTTCTTCTTCTTCTTCTTCTTCTTCTTCTTCTTCTTCTTCTTCTTCGTTCCTTTGCACCCTAAATAGATCGCTCTTCTCATCACTTTCCACGAATTTTTGAAACAACTCGCGACGAGGACGAGCCCCTTAAGTCTGCACATTCTCGTCCGCCGGGAATCTTTCTCTCTTTCTCCCTTTCGCGCACAGTGCGCTCTTCTTCGAGTGGTTTCAATCTCCTGATTGTTGTTTGTCCTTTAACGTCCAGCAGCAGAGCGGGCAACGGCAAAGGCGGCCGAAACCTTTCCACCTTTTGGAGCCGTTTTGTACCATTTTCAAGCCACTGCCCAGATCCTTGCCAGCCGTCTCAAGGTTCGGCTGTGTCAGAGGTGCTCTTGAAACAAAGGGCAAAACAGTGGGTACGGGCGTGCTCGCGATTTCTTGATTCGTGCGATTTGCCGTACAAGAAAGGGAGAAAGAAAGAGAACCTTTAGCGACGCGGAAAAGGGAAACGGGAAGAGATCACAGTAACATTACGCGACAAATGGCAGCATAAGGGAACAATAAAAATGAAGCTGCGATGGATGCGGCGGACGCTTTGCAGAAAGGAAGCGGAGAGAAACAGAGCGACCCGTTAGAACAACAGTCTTGAGCAGGAAGTGGATCGGACGAAGTGAAGAAAGAAAAGGGCGAGAGACAAGAAGAGATACGTCTGGCTGTTATTGTTAGCGGAAAGTAGCCTAAGCTTAAGTGCTTCCACCGGCGAGGGAAAGGGATCGGAATGGGAGAAGAACGAGCCATTTGCGTCGCTAAGAATGAATCTTTCCGTAGGGGAGGGGACAGCCCAAAGGGGAGCGGGTGCGGAGAGGGCAGTTCATGGAAATGGGCTCGGCTCGGTCGCGCACTCGACTCGACTTTCCCGTTCTTGAGGCTAACAAAAGTACACTCGACTCGGTTTTGCCTAACGAACCCACCTGGACGTGTCAAGAGCATGGCCGAGAGACTGGGGAAGATATTGAGCTGTGGCTGTGATGGGTGGCCTGGTGGCTGTTGTTGTTGTTGTTATTGTTATTTTTTATACTCAAGAAAAGCATAAAAACACACACGTACACACACGTTCGTGTATGAGTTTCTATGCGCAAGACATATCACTTCCTGATGGTCTTCGATAGCGTCGGAATGTCACATTACACCGACAGCACTGTGTGGTGGAAGTTGCAGGGTTTTCCCCATTTTGGGGAGGATGAATACGCCAGGTGGTGTTCATAAATCCTACCCAACGTGTTTTCCTCCCTCCTGCTCGCTTTATAGCTCTCACGAGATCGAAGCATGCCCACAGCCAGGGAAGGGAACGTGTACGGGTACTAAAAATATCTTACCGGTGGATAAAAATGGTCGGTGCTCGATCGAAGTGAATGTGCTTGAAGTGCGCGGCATCGCTGTTTAGATGACATTATGGTGTATTATTTTTGGGAAAGCTAATGTTGCTGCTGGCAGCGTGGCCGGAGTCAATCCAATAAACCGGACCGGGCGGGGTAAGTGCATTGAAGGCTAAATGGATTGTGCAAGTGCAAGACGGTGGCAGTAATGGGTAGTTTGGGGAAGTTAATCAAAAGGTCGTTCGTTCGGTGCTAAACGGGAACGTTAAGTGAAAGCATTGATGGACATTTTGAAAGCTTTTTAGATTGATGCAATGTCGGGATTATATTTTAAGCAATTCCACGATAAAATTGCAGTAGTTTTATTATAAATAAGTTGTGTAGCGCTTACGATTCTATCGACTAGTCTTTTCGAGGGTAGGGGCGACGATCCTGATAATCGGTGGAACATAATTTAGTTCCTCGATAACCCAATAATTGTGCCAACTTTAATGTTGTATTCTTGTGTTAGAGTGATGGAATTTTGATTTTAAATTGTATTTGAAGACTCATGTTTCATCTTTTCTTCTTCTTCTTCTTCTTCTTCTTCTTCTTCTTCTTCTTCTTCTTCTTCTTCTTCTTCTTCTTCTTCTTCTTCTACTTCGGTGTGACCCCCCTGGAAAACTTTAGAAAATGGGAAACGTTTCTAACAGCTTTTTTACATGGGGGGTTAAAAACTGTTTGATTCAATACTTATAAATATTTATTATTTATCAAAATTCACATCATTACGGCTTCGGTCGTATTTTCAACACATTAAGTATTGACCGATTTTGATCTCAGGACATTTGCTTCCTGTATTTTTAGCCTTATACCGGGCATACTCGGTTGAAAGTATTTAGGATAGGCTTAGGTTTGGTGTCCAGTGTTATGGATGTTTGGTGCGTGATTTCGTCTCGTCCTATTGCTTGCTGTGGCGTTACTGTTTTGTTGCTCTCGTTTATGGTTGTGTCAGTCCGGTGGTGCTGGTTGGTTGAATTGGTAAAGAGATGGAAAACGATTTTAAAATGTATCTCCGAAAATCATTATTTCCATTATGGCGGACCGTAACTGTCAAAGGGATGCAACCGAGATGATGAATATTGCTCCACTGAACAGGCTGAAATTTCAGCATTCTACCTAAAATATACAAGGAGCCAATGATAGAAACCCTTTAACAATCTCAGTATCATTATTTAAAATCTTTTTTTTTTACTAGAATGTGTGTAATAAGATCAAAATAGTAAAATGAATATTTTAAAGCAATACGCCACAAACTATTAGAATAGTGCAGTAGAGGCTTATTTAATTTAATTTAAAATTATAGTAAAATTAATATTTTAATCACGGAAACGGTGTAGAATTATTGAAACCAAGTATTGTTAAAGCAAAACGATATTATCTTCAAAAAAAAAAAATACGTCACTGTGAAAACATCTGCTACCTTTTTTTATTGTTCTTTCATACCTGAAAACACTGTATCGAATAATATGCCCTAAATTCAGGACAAACTGCAAGCCGCAAGAAATGCACTTAATTCAGTTTACACTGCCCTTAACATTCCGATGTAAAATTCATCACCAATTTAGCAATTTAATGACTCCTTAAACGTAATGATCTCCTTCCAACCATTTCGAAAAGTACCTGACTTGTTGAACTTCACACCGTCCAATACAGCTTGTTTGTTGAAGCACAAGCACAAACCAGCGGTAAAAACTCCAAAAGTTGAACTCTCTCTATCGCCCATTTATCAACCGATGCTTTTACAAATTGAGCAGCAGCTAGAAAGGAAAACTAAATGCTATAAAAGAGAGCGAAAAAAAAAAACACACAAACCATGCAGCTCCGGTAGCAATTTATTGACCGTCCAATAATAATGGTGAGTAAATAGTTTAAGCCAACAGATGATTTCACTCGGGAAATGGCACTCCCGGGAGCCACAAAACTAGCGCACACACACACACACACACACACACACACACACACACACACACACACACACACACACACACACACACACACACACACCACACCACACACACACACACACACACACACACACACACACACACACACACACACACACACACACACACACACACCACACACACACACACACACACACACACACACACACACACACACACACACACACACACACACACACACACACACACACACACACACACACACACACACACACACACACACACACACACACACAAAAAGCAGTCAATTGTACAAGGGGAAAAAAGACAAGCAAAAAGTCAATACATTCTTTGGCCAGAGGAAGTTAAACTGGTGCTGGTGCCACTTTCCCTCGACGTCAATTGCTGCAATAAAAGTGCTGCCTGCCCGATGTCGTACCATGCCGAGCTGTACCTCACAACACGTTTGCCGCACCAGTTAAGAATGCAACTGGTTATTGTGGGGCCAAGCTTAAGTGGGAACAGAACTCCCATTTTACGTGGCAAAAGGGTATGTTTGCACAAGAAATGATTGGATGTGATCAGGCGACAAATGTGCAAGCAGCACCAGAAGGCTAGCGGAGCAGCAAGGGACAGTCATTTCAAAAACTGCATTTCGGGTGCACCGAGTGGATCGGTTCATCGTACCATCGTCGTACGACAGGACAACCGAGCCGCTGAGCCCACCCAACAACAGCATGACACCCGATCGATACGGCACACTGCACTGTTGTGCATGTAATTGTATTTGCAGACCAGTTTGCGGTGGAGCAGCAAAAATTTGGTGCAAGATAAAGTTGTAAATTCGTCGACAAGAGCGTTTGAGCTCGTTTGTGCTGAACGGCACACGAACCACGACCGAGCGGGCTGAATGATTTGTGGGCTTTGGGCGGGCGGGGAAATGATGGTGCTACCGAAATGAAGGGAGCGTTGTACAAAACAACACGCTACGGTGGTTGGCAGTGGTTGGTGGAGAAAAGCTGCTCCAAAAACCCGCACACTGCCGGGCTGTGTGCGCTTGTGAGAGGCTGTTGGAGTTTGGGAGGTTTTTTTTTTTGTTTCGTGTGCTTGAAATTGATAGTACTGCTTGGAGCTTACTTCTGGGAAAATGCTACGGCGGTGAGGGTACCGAGAGGTGAGATTTTGCAAGAGTAAAGAGGGTAGCTGGTCCTTACCGAGGGAGTGTAAACCAAAAATCGATCTGCCAGCAAATGCTGACAGCAAATCGTCGTTGCCTTGAGTGTACGCTGCAAATAAACAAGTCTGTCGAAGAAGAGCTGACGTGCTGACTGGGAGATGTTGAGGGATGGGATGGGATGGGATGGGATAAAAATTGTAACATCTTTTCACGTGACTGGTGTCCTGTGTCTTGTTGAAAATTCCCTTCCCCACCTCTACCCGTGCCAGTACCTTCGTCGGTTCACTCAACAAGCTCAAGGTCTGCTCTGTCTGTTCCGTCGTTCTGCTGTGACAGGCCCTTTCCAGCATCCATTTCGGGATGAGGTTTTGTTTACCTCACTCGCTGTATTTGCCTTTGCAGGGAAAAATTTGAAACGGAAAAAAGAAGGAAGGGCATTGAAAAAATCATGACTAAACAGCTTTACGCTTATTTAAATCCCTCCCGTGACGTATTGCGCTTGTCAAATGGTTGGTTCGATGGCTGTTCGATACAGTGCCTTGTCAATTGTGGTGTGCTTCTAATAATGCGGAAATTTTGTATTTTTTTTAAATCCAATAAACCCTGGTGGAGGGTTTCGATCAATGATAGGGTTTCAATTGAGTCAACAGTCAAGATTTTAGTAATCTTATCTTTTTTTAGGTGATTTATGCCTTAGGCAGTGGCTAGAGGTTACTTTTGATGGTATATTCTCTGCTGTGTTGAGCGTGTCAATGAGTGTTTTTAACCAGATGATTTTAATAAGTAATAGGGACATTCTGCCAACTTAAAGAATGTTGTACGACTGTTTTTATTGATATATACAGTCCAGGACGTAACTAGGCCGTAATTAGGCCGTTTTACGAGAAATAATAAAATGAAAATGTTCAATAATGCCTTAATCTATCGTTAAATAAAGCATAATATTTATGTAAACATAGTTTATACATGAGAGTTAGGATCTGCGGATGAGGATATTCGCAATGCTATAATTAGCGAATATAATGATAATCAGCGAATTGAACCATAATAAGAGAAATGCTATAATTAGAGTGCCATAATTTGGCGGCCATCAACACGTTGGTTGGTGTGCGTGAGAGGGCAACAGAAGAAAGGTGATCGCCCGAACAGCGGGAACCATCTTCCACGAAAGGCAACGGCAGCGATCGGACGCGCGCGCGTAATTCGCCTAGTTTTTAAGTTATTCGTTAAAATAAAATTATATGTAGAAAAATACCGCAACGTCCCACCCTAGACTGACCAACATTTAAAACCTTTTTTTTTTGGAATTTCGACACTGTTTTTACAGGGTTTCCCATGATTTATTGGTCGGTTCCCATCAATTTTTGGTAGGTTACCATATTTTGTTGGTGTGTTCTCACGATTTTTTGGTCATTTCCCAGATTTTTTGGTCCAATTGTATTAATATCCAATCGGAAAATACTAATAAATTATGGGAACGAACCAAAAATCTATGGGATACGACCAAAAATCGTGGGAACGCACCAAAAAATCATGGGAATTGACCAATAAACGTGGCAAACCCTGTATTGTGTTTTGTACAAAAATATAATTTGCAAATTAATCAAACGAGCTCATTAAAATCTAAACAAAAACATTCATACAAACTCACCATTTTTTTCTTTGTTTATCAGCTTCAAAAGGTTGAAATTAATTTTATTCTTGTTAAGCCTTTCTGTTAAATCATTTGCTTCCAAATATTATTTGCATTAGATTGATTGATCCATAAAGGATCGCTTTGGCGGAACCAATAGCCCCCCCCATTTTGCTTACCTGAAGCAACATGGTCCTGACATCCGGTTTTTGGGCTCGTTACCGGAAATAATCTTTCGCTCGAACGCATGTCGAAATCCTTTTTCGAACAAATAATACAATCAACAAAAGAGTTCGGCTCATTCGTTGGTTGAATTATACTCCTCCACATGGAAGACTTATTGAAGAAACAAGCAATGTACGGTTGCATGTATGATGATGGAGCAACACTGATTGGATACGATCGAAAAGTGACCGCTGAAAAGTTGCCGAATCTTTCGACAATTGGAATGCCATTATCCATTAAATGGAAAGCTAATCCCCTAAGGAATTGCCTGCTAACAACGACGAAAGGTCGCCCCAGTCCTTCGATCCATCGATGGCTTCCTATCGGATTGCATGGTTTGTTTTTATTTACCGGCTCCTTTTGATCGGCTGCTGCGTATCGTTCGGCCAAGCCAATTCTTTCCTTACTGGAAGCTAATAAATCTTATTAGCCCAAAGCCATGTTGCCAAAAACAGCAAAGCCCCTCTCGGGATGGAAATCCATCCCGTTGACCTTAGACGCTCCGCTCACGCTCACTTTAGCAAAATTGATTCTTGAACCGCTTCGCTAAGCTACCGCTTCGCTTCCAACGAAAATCAAGAATTCATTCAAATTTCATGAACCGATACGTTCCCGGGCACCCTCCCGGGGGCGTGATCGGCAAACCATCAACAGTCACAAGGATACACAGGGAGAATTCAACCAAGCAAAGGTAGAAAGCACGAACTGTACACGCGAGTAACGAAAGCAAAACTGCAATGGCTTCCTATTTGCCTGAGCACGTTGCAAGGTCGTTGTCTCGGTTTGCCGGACGGATGGGTAGGTAGCTCGCAAAGAAAGGGTCAAAATTTCTCGTTACAAATTTCCCCGGCGTCCTTTTTGTGTCCTTGAAGTATCAGCTCGCGAGAGCAAAACGGCGCATCCATTGCGCACTGGCAAAACCGAGCTTTGAAGCGCTGTCAGGCACAGATCCGCTTGCCAACCCTGCCCGTTCGTCCTGTGATCCAGGTTGCCGAAGTGCACGTGAAATGATTTGCCAACGTAATAGATTGGCTTCGGGGAGTTCGTGGGGTTTGGTTTCACCGGTACCGCGGTGAAGGTGTAGCGAAGGCTACAAAAATGAAATAGTGTATGAAATGCAATAAAAAGCTTCTGCTCCTTCGGGAAGCGCCTCCGGCCCGAGACGCTTCAGGCAAGCAGGAAAGAGGCAATTCGAAAATGGGTCATAAAGCCCGGCCCCGAGTAGCGAGATTGAGAAATTGCAGTGCTTCAACAAGTGGGTTTCAGGGTGGCGGACAAAGTAGCGAATTTGAATTCGACTCACGTTTTGGGGTAGAATGTTGATTTTCATTTTTACCGTTTGTTGCTGCGGGGTACGCTTATAGCCCAAAAAAGGTAAGCAAGTTGGAATGGAGGGGAGCTGTGCTGGGTTATGGAATTATTTTTGATGATCGAATGGTGTCTGTGACGATTGGATTTGAGACGTATGTTGGCCTTGATTTAGTTGGCAGATAGATTTCTCGCACAGATCAATAACACATTCCATCAGGCTTTAGTAACGTACTCATCACACACTGCAGGCGGGGTTGCAGATCGATGCAGATCAGACGATGCAGTTGTTTGTTTTGTTTCTTAGCTTGTCATTTTTCTTTAAATTGTAAAAGTCTATAATGATAATACTTATTTATGTTATGACCATTATTCAAATATTGTAAAAAGTTCCTTAAAATAATATCACTTTATCAATATTATTTGGCCCTAACGATATCCACACGACCAGGTGCTTCGAGTTCGTTTTAAAGAATAAGCTAGACATCCTGCTTGTTATCGAGACTGAAGTTATAGTGAATGTTATTATGTTACAGTTTAATTAGCAGCGAGCTAGGAAGGGCTAACTGTGGTTTGAATGAAGTTATTTTGTTACATTGTAATGTATTGTATTTATAAAATGGTGTGTTGTAGTAGTTACATTTACAAGATACAGTTCATCCCAAGGGTTATATTCCTACTTTTATTCTACCAGTAAATATCCTTGCCCCAACCTTAAATTCAATCCACTACTGGCTTGTTTCTTTCAATATTTGTACGTGGTGTGAGTTTTCTTTTAACGGTGGTTCTGGAACTGTGACAACCTGTTGTCTCTATTTTGATCGGATTTTCTTACCAGAGCCATGTTTGATGCTGATGTTGTCCCACCATTATACCCCTGCATAGCAGTGAGAAGGAACGGTTAAATGATAATTAATTTTAATTTCATAGTGAACTAAATTATAACGAAAGGATGATTACCACATTGCTTATATGAATTGATCAGTGAGGTGGCCACAATCACTGATAAACCGAACCCTAGAAACCTCAGTCAAGTCCTCGTTATGTTTCTCACATTTGCATCTGATTAAACTATTCTAACGAAGTAATTGGTTTGGAAAACAATGTCCAATCTTATTCCTATTATTGCATAGATTATGATGTTCATTACACAATATAAGACAATCAAGAAATTAGTATTGAACAAGGCAATTTTACAACAAGCACACTATTTGTCCATATTACAAACAACAAACTGGCCACACAGATTTATTGCAATTAATTTTAAATTTAAACACCGAGAACTTCAATAAAAGGATATCATGACTATCTGATATCATAACCTTTGCCATGCAGCTCAAGCTTAAAGCTAGAGCTCAACTTGAATAAATTTCATGTCACAGTGTCTCTTCCTCTTCATTGGCAACCACTGTTACGTGTAGAAGATTATCTGTTAACCTCCTAAGTCTCCTAAAATACAAGCCTTTGCGAAGTCTATTGCATGAAATTAAACAGACAACAGATGTTGTCTGGAGCTCTATTAATCTAGTTATGATACACAATACTGTCTAGAATAACTAACATACCTACAGTATGATCTGAACAGTCCGTAAAGCTCTCTCAAACCATCCACTCGTAGATAAAACCCGAATAAATTCCCTGAATTCTCATTCATATAAATAGACCCACTCAAACAAAACGGAACCGGATTATGTATGGCGCCGAATCGAACACAAAAGCTCGCACACCACACGGATTAGTATGCTGCACGTTCGCGTGAAATATTCATAGTTTAATTATTGTGACGGAAATTGACAGACCTTGTGCAGAAATCTCCCTCGGGAGGAAGCAACCGTTCCGGAACGTTCCCACAGTCCCTCTGGGGGATTTGCTTACATGGCACAAAATTTAATCGCACCAGCTTGCGATGCAGCCCCAATTGCCCCCTATTTTATCCAGGTTAATGGCGCGCGGCTTTTTTTTTTTTTTTTGGGGGGGGGGGTGATGGGCGCGTTACCAAACTGAAAACCATTGCCTTCGATCGATATGTTCACCTTGTCGGAAAAGCCCGACCGGTGCAGTTTGTGCCTGATGGCAGCAAGGGAATCATGTTGCCTGCCAGCAACAAGGCAGCAAATAAAAAGAGATCCCTCATTGACCTAGACGCTCGGACCCACCTGGTGATGATAATGGTGGTACGTGGTACGTCTGGTCTTCTGGCTGGAGGACCGGTTGCGTTGCGAATTTATCGCAATGTCCCGAGAAGTACCGAACTTCATCAACGCGTCACGTCATCCAGACGCACACGGTGTTTCGCTTCGCCGTCCGACCGAAGCTCGTTAATATCCATTACCGAATCTCATTAAGCTGCCCATCCCTGGGCCCCCTCCATGGGGCAAGCTGCCGAAAGCATTGACAGCATATGGGCCGATCTCGTTGTATCTCTCGCTATTAATACCTGTGGTGGCATGGCTGAACGGTATTTGCAACATGAGCGGCAGAAAATGAGTTTTGGGGGATTTTATTCACACACGTAAATACTACTTATCATTGTTTCGTTGTTTTATTATTATTATTTTCTTCCTGATATGCAAAAAGTAAGCCACACCGCGTCAGAGTTCACCCCGTCAAACAATTAATTAATCCCACCAAACGCTCCAATCCTACGAAAGCAATTTGAAGGTCATTTGTTGAATGGTTTCTGCCGCGCTTAAGCAACGCATTTCATAATGCAGATCGGTGCAAAATGGTATCCGTTATTCAATTAGGCGGGGTTGATTTATAACGCGAAGCGCGTTGGATCAACTCCACCCAAAACACCTCCGGGCAGGCGAGCCAAGCAAGCGGTACAAGCTGCGCGATAATTAACTTCATCGCCCGCAGGGGTCAAATCAGCACTCTGGCCAAATAGCAACTACCGGAGCCGAGCTAAATCTCCATCAACACCAGCTGGGCATTGAGCTTGAGCGTTAAGCCGGACATCCTTCTTATGGTGGTGGTGGTGGTGGTGATGATCCATCCATCTGCCCGTCGATCGATACTTCCGACGAAAAACGGACCTTCGGAGTAAA
Source organism: Anopheles merus (assembly GCF_017562075.2). Taxonomy (NCBI): domain Eukaryota; kingdom Metazoa; phylum Arthropoda; class Insecta; order Diptera; family Culicidae; genus Anopheles; species Anopheles merus. Next base: position 21,539,618 of record NC_054084.1, read on the forward strand.
GGTGTGTGCGAAAAATAAGGAAAGGAGAACACCAAACCGAGCCCTCTGGCAATAAGCAATAAGTGCTGAAAACAATCCAACCAGGAATGTCTCCTTGGGGGCTATACAGCTGGTTGGGGAAGTGGGAAAGGAGTAAAAGAACTAAAGAGAGAAGAAAGAAGAGGACAGCGGAAGGTGAAGGCGATTCCCGCCGTGTGCTAATGGGAATAATCGAAATTGATCCCTAATTTATGCGGCACGGAAATTTCTCAGCGAACCAACTCGTCTGCGACACATTTGCATAAATGATAATGAAATTCCATGTTCCTCCGCGTGTGGCCTTTCCTCCCCACCCCCCCCTTTCTTTTCCATTTTCTTTCCCACACCGTACGACCGGCGAGTGGTTGGGCAATGGTGCTTGTTTATGGTCGAGTTGTAGTACCAGTAGTATTGGTAGTAGTATTGGTAGTAGTAGTTGCTGTTGTTTGTGTTGCCCGGAGATCGTTTTCTTTTCTGACCTTGCTCGTTGGCAGCAAAAAAAACGGGTGTTTGTGGGCAGCGTTGTGCTCTTGTTTCTCCTCGTGCCTGCTTCCGACAAGATAATCCGCTTATCTTTGTGTGTGTATTCATCGAGTGGGATGAACCGGGAACACAACGAACCGGAGTGCTTCAGCGGCGAGCTAAAAGGATTGCACTTTCGATGGACGGTTGATGCTAATGAAGGTACAAATAATTTGAAGGCAATTGTTTCACCGAGCAGAAGACTAATGACGTCCTTGGTCATGGTGTCATGGCATGATGGGGCAAAACCGGAGGGAGGGGTGGTGCTTAAAATTAAAACACGGATGTACCGGCGATCTTATCGCAAGCGATCCTTCCCTTACTTTCGGTGTGTCATGCAAATGTGCATCGTTAGTTGCTGAATCATTCAAGGTGGGGAGTAACAAATAGAAGGACCAATTAAAATTACTGTTATATAGTTTTGTTGAGAGCTTTGCAAAAACATTAATGTTTCGTTAATTTGAATATAACAGATAATGTCTGCTCATTGTAAAAATATCAAAGATTTTTTCGTCTTTTATTTTAATTTCTTATGTTGTAGTTGAACGCAAAGCGGTCATTTGTGGTCTCTTAAAACGTCAAAATATGAGTGATTATTCAAGCCCCTATATGTGATATGTCTTTGGCGGTCTAGATGAAGGGTTTGCAAATTGCAACCCGTGGGCCAAATGCAGCCAAAATGTATATTTTTACTATTTCAAACTAAAACTCAAACTTCTATTTTACAGAGTTTAGGAAAGTTTATATTTGTAGCTAGTATTTTTGTATAAAAATAAGATTTTAATATTCACCCATTTACTCGTTAAAATGGTCCTCAACATCATTATTTGCGAATAAATGCAGACCACTAAATACAGAGGCCCCTGTCCTGATTGTTCGGAGTCAAATTTAGCTGTTTTAACAGTTTCAATTTTAAGTTTCAAATCCGTTTGTCAGTGTTGGATTGTAGAGTTATGTAAGATTTGTTTTCTCTTGTACAATGTTTGTTGTTGGTCTTAATTAGTCAAATTGTTCTTTTTTTATCTATGTAGGTATTTGTATGAAGCAGTTCCAAGCGATAAGGAAATTAATCCGCTAATTTATTAAATGACATTGTTTTTCAATGTTTTATGCCAAAAAAAAGAAGATCTATTCACAATAACAACCAAACAAGGCAAACATATTACAGTGGAGCGCCGTTTATCCGGGCTTCTCGGGACTTGACCTGGCCTGGATATGCGAAAACACGGATAATGAGTCAAATGATACATTTAATCATCAATTCCTGATAAAATTTTGGAAAATTTTCTTATTTTTTGATATAAATAAATCAGTTTTTATTATTTTAATATTTTTCCAATGAAAATATTTGAAATTCGCAATTAATTGTACTGTTTTTTGTTACGACAATATGGTCTTATAACCGCTTTTTCAAATATCCTCCTCAGAACGCAATTTCACCTTCGTATTGAACTGTTAATTCTCGACAGAACGGATAAACGGAAAGCCGGATAAAAGGTACCCGGATAAACGGCGCTCCACTGTATATATGTTTTTAAATTACTAGAAATATTTGATCTAGCACGCAAACTAAAAGTAAAATTCAAATAAAAATCATTTGTGAAAATAATGGTAGTATTCAAACGAAAGGACAATGAAAACCAATCTACAAAATAATGAAACAAATGTCCGCTAGCTAACCAAAAATATTTTATTTTAAGCAGTTAACACATGGCCATAAGGTAATTAACTTTCACTTAAAGTTAACATTACAGATTTTTCTTTGCAAAACTAATACAATTCAAATTAAATATCGTTTGGTGAAAACTCCATTTTTGTATGAATTTTTTTCTTCTTTAAATGTGTAAAAATCGTATTACAAAGCATCCCTTCTATGTAGCTATGCACTGCTTATACTCGGATGTTGGTTACCATCGCTACAACGTGCCCAACTGCAATCCGGATCACCTACTGCGCACGAGATGCTATTGCAGTCCAAATGCAACACACAGAATGCAAACAGCTGGCAGTCAGCCTTCTTGGTTAGTTCTTCCTTTCCTTCTATTCTTCTGTCCTCCCGCTCGCGAGCAAATCGATCTCCATCTCGCCAGTGCCAGTGCCGACTTGCCAAAAGTACACACTTGCCCGGACTTGCGCTGATAAATCGATACAGAAGCCAGTACACTTGTGTGGGAATGTCTCCACTTACTATTCATGCATAATACAAACTCTGCTGCACAGGGGAGGGAAAATTCTCAGGAGAAATGGCGAGTGGGAACGTGAAAAGGAACAAAAGTTTTGTTACAGAGCTGAACTTACAAACCATCTATGGGGGGATGCTGTGTGGGGGGACAAAGCAGTAACTGCAGCGCTGCGAATGGATGGCGTCAAGATGAAATGCCAGCGTGTGCATGTGTGCCTGTGTTTGTGTGTGAAGGAATGAAAAATCGAGACGCTTCGTCGAGGAGACAAATCATCGTTTCCATCGTTGGTTGGCAGAGGTTGGCAGCGAGAAAGCTTTCCCGTGCCATCGTACAGAAGGACAGCAGTGAAAAGTTCCCGCACACTAACGAGTCGGGGCATGGGCAGGATTGGGCGAAGAAGGGAAGCGGAAGTGGATTATTTACGAAATGCATTTCATGCGCGTTGCATCATTTTTGTTGCCCTGCCCGGGTTGGGATTGTGTGCTGCAATTTATCTAGCTTATTGTTTCAACGAAATGCACTCGCACACACACAAACATTCAGTTGGCCATGGAAAGCCAACGCTTTTACCGGTGTGTATGGGTGCGCATTACACAAGCGTATGATCAATAGGCTTGTTGGGCGCTTTGTTTTGTTTCGCTTTATCGATCGAAAGCACTATTGTGTACGGTGAAATATGGTGGCAGAAAAATATATATTCAATCCATTAAAAACAACGCTTTTGTTGCCTTACTTGCACCGGGATTTAATGTGCCCGAGCGATGACAAACCGCTTTCGATGCTGCCTAATGTTTGTGTGCTGCTGCTGCAATTCAACACACACACACACACACACACACACACCGTGGAATGGCTGGGTAAGCCTTACCCGAAATTAGATGAGCATACGAGGATGATGGTTAGCATTTTTATTGCCCACTCAAACAAAGCAACAACCGGAGAGCATTCAATGCGCCAGCGCCACATACCCTACCCCATTGTGCTTTTAGTGTTTATCGCCGTTGTTACGTGCTTGTTCTGTTCCCTTGTTTTTGCTTACCTTTTCAATTTGCTCGTGAGATGGGATTGTTTTTTCTGTGATTTGCTTTTATTTCGTTTTGTGCTTTCGAGCTGTTAATTTGCACGCTGTGTAAGCTGCAATGTTTGTACCGTTTTTCCCCGTTCCTGTCTGTGCGTGATGTTTTAATTAAAAAGCACTCATTTGAAACCTTCAATTTTTCTGCTCGTGGAATATTTTGTCCTACTGTGCTGTGCGCTTTCCGTCCCAAACACAGAAAGGAAGTAAACGTCATATGACGCAGCAGAATAAAAAAAAAAGCAAAAACAAGAGGCAACTCGATGATAAACTGTACGACCAATACCGGTGGGAAAAGTTAGGCCCAAGCGCATTAGCAGCAGCACATTGCCCGAGCTCGGGCCCTGTGCTGCGAGACGGGACGGTTAGTCAGCGTAAAATGTGCGCGGCTGAGCGACCATCTCGAACTTTTTTTGTTGGTAGCATAATGTTTGCGGAAAGTTCATTGTGTATGCGTCGTTACGAAATTTCACCTTCACATTCCTCTGCCAGGTAGCAGCAAACGCAAAACGCACAACTAAAAACAGGGATCCCCACTTGGTGGAGTAATGATACAATTTCGCCATTTTCATGCATCCAGAAACACTGAATGGCAGCAACGACAAAAAACACCAACCCTCACCGAAAGGAATGACTCATTTATCATATTGCGACCATCAACGCAACGGCCCCGGCATGTCGATGTCAAGCAAAAGTTTCCTTGCGACGACGATTGAAATATGAGCGTACCAGTCCAGCTTTTCTTTTCCTTTCTTTTCCTTTTTTTCCGGTCTGTTTCTGTTTCCTTCCGCTCCGGGGTTGGGGGTTGCGTAGGCTTGGCTTGCTGACCAAGCTGAAAGTGGGACCACCGTTCCCCGTGGGAGGTGGACCTCCGCTCCCCGGTGAGGGTTTGCTATTTTCAGGTGAAACTACTTTTAGCCACTAGTGGGAGTTTATTTCTAGCCGCGTGAGATGAGCGCCGTCGCTTTTGCATGCAAAACATTCCGTGCTTAATTTTAGCGAACGGAATTATGAAATCAAATGCCACTTCGGGGTCGAGCGGGTGGCAGGATTGGTATGGGCACGATTGTTCGAGGAATCGTAAAGCTTATCGTTGCTGTTGATTAGCGTGAAACGTGAATGCATAATTTCTGAATTCCTCTGCGGGCGCTTTGTTTTAAGGGGAATAAATTAATGAGAAATTTCTTAACTGTTGAACTATTACGGCAGGGCGATATCGTTGAACATGAGCAGGAGTGAAGCATAGCGTCAAACCAAATTTAAGAAATATGAGGTTTCAGTTTATGTATGATATTTTCCTAGAACGTAGCGGGATAATTCAAACAGCTAGCAAGTCATGAAACGTGAAAAACATTATCAAAATATTCTGGTTCTCTCCATATCGCCTTTAATGACTAATAAGTGCGAATGAGGAATAGCGAATATTATATGCATTTAAGATGAGTTGTTATGAAGTCAAAGTGAAGTATAAGTGTTAAATATAATGTTTTATAAGTAGCATTGTTAAATATTTAAAGTATCAAGTATAAAAATATCATACGTAGTTATATGTGGTGACACAGGTTTAAGTAAAATATTAAAAGTAGGAACAAATGCATGATTTTTTAAATATTCAATACAATTTTGGTCTGTTGAAGACCCTATCAGATGGTCTCAGAGTAAACTTGTTTGCTTCATTGACTTCATGTTGATACAATTTAAGAGAGAGGACACTATTGTAAAGGTCTCGTGTGGATCCATTCGATAATCCCTATCCTCGATTACATTCCCGATCTTGCATCTCCCGAAAAGTTAGGATCTGCAGCCACTCTTATTCTTATTTCCAAGGAAAGCGACTGATATTTTAGATAAACAAAAAAGTCCCAACACTTCATTTCTATTTTATATTAACATTCTATATACATTGCTTGTAATGAAAAACGGATAAAATAAATCTGAAATATAAATAAAATAAATAATATGATTACGAGTGTTGTATCTTGCCTTGTACCTTCCCTTGCTCTGTAGTACACAATTGTGATCAGCATTTTTATCTGTTTTTCAGATACATTTTCGAATTTTTTAGTGATTTCTAGATATTTTATAGTTTTTGATAAAAATAAGCTTAACCGTTTTCCGAAATTACAGTCGAAAATTTAATATTTTGCACAAATTTTGGTATTTTGAATAATGATCCAAAAGCGCTATTCACTATTAATTTAGTAGAAGCGAGTAAATTGTTAAAAACAAATGTTAAAAATTTGCTTATACTTATGTTAACTTTTTATTAATTATAGATTTTTTCGATGCATTTATTCCTTTATCTTTCTGGCAAGTTTTGATTGATTGGCGTTTTTAATACTGCAATATAATTCAAAACTTTATTCATTTCATAAAAAAAAAAATACAAACAACCACTTCAAGAGCCCCTCTTCACAGCATTACAACACTACCATTCAGTTTTTTTTTCGATCCCTTTGCTGGCTTCATACCTACCTGCCGGGAATTGCTTCCAAGCCCGACCTGACCTTTACCAGCTCCCTGGTGAAGCAAAGATCTGCTCCCAGGAGCGTAAACACACGGCAAAATAGAAACATTTTTCACAAACCCCATTGAAACAACTTCATGCGAAATTTCACTACGAATGGGTCATAAAAAGCAACATGTAAAAGCCGCCGCCATTCACTTGCCAAGAGGCAGGCAAGCAAAACAAAAAAAACAAAACAAAACAAAACAAACAAGCACATACGCAAGTGAGTCATTTCGTGGCAGTCTCATGGCGGTTGTTTGTTGCCCTTTACCGGTGACGTACTTTTTGCACGCACTGGGAAGCTGGGACCACACATACGTTGGCCGTTTTTTGTGTGCATACGAAACGACACACACACACACACCGACATTTGCAAGTGTGTGTGAGAGTGTAAGTAAGTTGTTGTTTTTCGACTAAACTAAATGTGTTTTCAGCCAAATATGTCTAATGATGGCGCTCGTAAGTGGTGAAGGTAGAAGCACCACCGGCCTCCATTTCCTACGGCCGGGAAAATCACTTTTACTTTGCCATCGTTATGGATGCAGGCCGCGTTCAGTTGCGACTTTTGCCGTACGGTGTGAACGTAAAAAAGCACGTGAATGGCGTAGCTTGTTATTGTACACTGGTGAGTGTTTAAAACGGCACTGTAAGCAAAACATGCGGCCTTGTTTTTTTTTTTTTGTTCACGCACCTTTCCTCCCTAAAACCTTTCCCCCAGGTGTGGCGCAAAATTAATGAATTTATGCTCCCGCAAAATTCCCCGCCGCGACCGACGATGGCCACAAACGGTGGACGATGTTTTTATGCCATTTGCGTACGGTCGGCTGGACGGCCGGCCAGACCAGTCCGGCTATGAACCGGCAGAGAGCGCTTTTCCCGCATCAAACTCGACCCGGTGTGGCCGTGTGAAATGTGTACCATATTTCTTCTTGCCGTTTATAAGTCACTTAACAACGGTGCGATCGGGAGTACCGACGGTACCCCCTGGTGTGTGTGTCTGTGTGTCAGTTTTGATGGGAAATTATGGAAGGCACCTTATGCGGTCATTGCTGTGTTTTCGTCATAAATTATTCCACCTTTTCCCGCCTTCCGCGAAAGCCGGGTACGGAAAAAACAACACTTACGCATTCCGTTTTAGTCTTGTGCATACGCATGTACAGTTTAGCATTCGCGTGAGGCTTTGGCGGCGTGGCTGTGGACATGAAAGGCAGCGGCGTGTCGAGTGGTAACATCAAACGCTGTCGCTAGTAGGTACATGTGCGGACTTTTAAACAGGCTGACGAATCCGAAAAGGCGTAAAATGTAAGACACACAAACACACTGATGCTTGAATCGACCTTGCACACTCAACCACTCTCTGCCGTTGTGTGGCACTTTCCCCCCTAGGACCGAGCAGTGCCTCCGCAAACACTGCGAATTCATAAGCGTGCAATTGAATTTCAAAACCAGCTTCTGACGGTAAAACTTTCCGGCGCTTCCTGTTTGCTGCATTGCCCGGGCTGCTATGATATGGAGCCCTAGAGTAAAGACAGCCCCGAAAGCCATCAAATCTTCTTCAGCGCACTCACACCATGTTCACATATTCTTCCATCGTGTGGAACTTTCCCTTTTCTGCGGGAGAGTATGATTGAACAGCTTTACAACGGGGTGCCAAAGTTTTGCCAAACATCGGCATCTTTCTTTGCGCAGATTTCAACACCTTTCTTCCTACGAGCGTTCGGTACTTCTAATTCAAAGCTCCGCTGGGAAGGTGCCTAGCAGGGTCTAGTGTGGTTCCTTCTATAAACAAGGTTGAACTTTTGAGGTCTATGTGTTTGTGTGTATGTGTGTGCATATCAAAGGGGGAAAATGTGCATACCAAATGTCAAACAAGTCGATGTAGAATGCAAATTGCGCTTTTCCAGATCATTGCGCGCTTGGTGTGCCAACAGTTTGGTGCGGTTTTTTCGTTTCATAAATGATGTCAAGTGATGCCAGCACAGGCAGTTTTGTCGAATGTGGGTGGGATGTGGTTTTGAAGAAGGAATAACGTTTATCTGTTCACAGGGTTTCTCTGATGACATCAGAAGCGTGTCGACAACTTTGAAAGTAACTCGACCGATAGTGCTTACATATGAACAATGCAAAGGAAAACATTTTTTAAACACAACTGTTGTACAAAGCAAGGCAGTAAATTGTTTATTTTTTCTATATATTTCTGTTTTAATGTTGTATTTAACGCTAAAGTTATATACTGTAATTAATTCAATTTGATTTGATATGATTTGGTTTGAGTGTGGTGCTGTTAAAATCAAGTTACCCTTGTAGTATCTAGAACATTGTCCAAATCCTTACAAACACATCCTTACATATCCTTACATGCAAACCATTTTTTTTAAACATATTTAATTTTTAATGTTTGTATTTCGGAAATTTGAATTGATTTAAAAAACTTATAAAAATTGAATTGAATCAACTCGCCAGTTATATCAGCAAATATAATGCATAATCTCCAAGTAACAAGGTATTAGAAATTAAAAAAAGGTAAGCTGAAGTCTGTTAAATTTGATTTTAGAGAGTAATTTTCATTTAAAAGTTCATTGACCAGCTATTTAATAACTGAAGATTACACTTACAGAGTCCTCTAGCCAGCTCGATACCAAAATCAAATACATCAATCCCGTACAACACATTTCAACAATAACAAGGGAAACTCCAATAATATGTCACTGGTTTCTTTGTGTACGTTCGTCACACATTTCACAATATTGAATTGAAAAACCCTGTACAATGCTGAGCTGGTCAAAGAAACCCTGCCAATCGTAATAAAACTTGTTGAATACTGATAGCGTACTGCGATTCATTTTATAAATTTAAAAATTCAAATATCTTAAATTTATTATTCAACTAGTTTGTACTAATCAAAATAAATTTCATTCAAAAACCTAGAAACCTTTAAACAAACATATCCAAACCACTCTTCAAAACTGTTCGTTGAACCACTTTAATGCTAAGTGAAAACAAAAACGCTTTCAACAGCCTTCAGATAATTGTGTTGCAACCCCGCACCGGCCAAAAATCATTTCCCACGTAACTCTTCCCAGCTGCCCGAAAAGAAACAGAAACATTGGCAGTTAATTTGAGACCCTTCCGCAAACTAAAGTCATAGCCGATATAGCCTAATGACAAAATCAACGACCACAGCCAATTCTATCAGCGTCAAGAGGCAACACATTACTGTTTTAACGGGTTCTGGCCGACTCGTTTGCCCGTCCAACACTGTCCCGGTCCACGCACTGCATTGGGACAAGGTTTGCAAGGTTCCCAAAAATGCTCCACCACCACTAATGCCACTCAAGTATTGGGGCAAAACTAATTCTCCACCACAATTACGCACCCTAATCGAATCCGGTAACTTCATTTCGGCTCGGTGTTGCAGGTTGTTGGTGTCCCTGGTTTGCGGAAAAAGCCACCGTTCGAAGCACCGCGTACGACCAAACCACACTTAGTTAACGTTAACTTTTGTCTTGAAGGGTTCTCTTTTCGTGTCTGAGAGTGAGATTGTATGTGTGTGTGTTGCGGCTTCAGATACGACGGTGATTGCTGTCTGCTCCTCTAATTACCCTTTTCCGGCTTCCGGCGCTACCCGGAATCCATCAACAAGTAGGTGAAAGCTTCGACGTTTCATCCTCCTTCCCTGCCATGTCCAAGGGGATGCCAAAAGCGCTGGAAAGATTGGCAAGATAGGGAAACATTCTTTCGGCATCAGAAAAAAATAACAAAAAAGCACAAAATCAACAGTTACCCATCACTGCTAGTGAACTAACTTCAGAGGTAGAAAACTTGCTTGGTCAACTAGAGTTTGTGTTCGGAGCAGCAGGTGTGGCGCAGAGAAGAGCATACGGGACCGACAGAAACGTTATTGGATGGCAAAAATAGTTGCGCTGCGTCGCTGCGCAACAGGACATGTTTTGGTCGTTTCGCGCAAACTTTCGGCGATGATGAATGGTGGGTCCGAAGCGAAAGGTGAACCGTCCATAACTGTGTGCCAATGTCATTAGTGTCGTCGTTTGCCAGTTACTCTTCCTTTCCCAGTGGCCAGCAAATGTGTTGAATTAGTGGTGGAAAAAGCTAATTTATGGTTACACTTTCACCGTGCTTGGAGCATCATGCTCTCCTATCCAAGGGTGCGACGGGGGTGGTGATCCTGACGAACTGACCATTTTTGGGAGGAATGCGCGAGCAAAGGTGGGCAGGTCGATTCTGGGGACCATCGTACACGCTGCGGAACTTTTATGGACTACAGCGTCAATTGGCATGTTTGGCAGCGCTCAGTTTGCGTGTGTTTATGTGCCTTGTCCCTCATTCCCTCGCCAGAACGAAAGATGTACTTGCGAAGCGTGTTGTCAGATCGAACACGTCGGGACGTCACCATTGCTTCGTTTATTTTTGGCCCTTTGCTCTGAACGCGGGCCACGCTTTAAGCGGAAGAATGGTAGAGCAAAAGGCTGTACCTTCAAAAGTATCGCTCTGGATGACCGGAAAGAAGATAAAAGCGCGCTCGCTACAGTTTCGCTGTTGCTTTTCTGCGCCATTTTTATTACAAAATACACACAAACACACAAACACACTTCCCCTAAAAGGTGTATAGGTATGCCAGAACAGAACAGCCGAAACAGCTGTCAAGGACAGCGCAGGACAAACAGAACGGATCGTCGGAAAATGATTCCGACGGTTAGTTAAAGCATATAGAACTGACAAACCCTAGATTGGCTGGCAGGACAGTCTGGTGAAACGGCATCGGTAGGCAGATCGGAGACAGCAGATAAGCCTTGGGCAAGGGCGGTGAAACATGCAGAAGTGTGTCCCGTTTGTGTTGACGCGCGGATGGTAGAAGACAGAGCGATAACGACGCGGCAACTGGTGTGGAAAATGAGCTTCGGCTAGGATGTGGTGCTGGGCTGATTTCGCGATGCTAGCGAGTGAGCCCATAGCGGCCATAGATGGTTGTAAGAAAAATGGGCGAATATCTATTATTATGTTGCTAATCGCGTCGCACGTAAAGCACGGCGTAGAGCAATCGATAGCAGTGAATGAGGGAAAAAAATGTGGCGAAAGATCGAAAGAATTTAAAAACTCCGAATGAGGCCAGAAATGTCTGATGGAACGCACTAAGTTCTCTAGTTCATGTCGCTTGTTTTGTTGCAGAGTCTAGGTCTCGAATACTGAAATTCTACTTTCGTCACTCATGTTTGGGTAAGAAATTTTAGTATTTTTGAGTTGAATTTTATTTGACATACACTAATAACATCCTAAATTGTTCACATTCATTCTCATTTTAATGCTTTTTTGTTTGTTTGTTCTACATAAATAAAGTTCAAATTGGAATATTCACCATTAATGTAGTTGGATTCCTATTGTGTGATAGTACAATCTTTTTCAAGACAAATATGTACCTAGCCAAACAATTTGAAAATGAATAACAACTAATAGTAGCTTCGCTTTTTGTTTAATAATTGTGTTAGTTTTTTTTAAATACTACTGTAGTATTTTCTACTTTATGATTTTTTTTACTAGATTTTTTTGCATTCATTTCTACAGTGATTTCTACTCAGCACAAACGAGATTCATACATTTTTTCAGAAACTTTAATTTATGTGGTCGTTTAAACAGAATATTTTGACATTGCTTCACTACGATTGAATACGATTGAATAAGAATAATATACGATAATATTCAATTCATCTTTCTCTACCCATTTATATGACACTAAAAAGCAAAGAAGTTTGAAATCGCACGTTATCAACAGTTATCAACAGGCTACTGAAAAACAACCAACTTCTAATATAAATGAATGCAATTTGGTGAATTGTATACTAGAAGCACGAGAAAAATGCTCCAAATTTAAGATAGTAGAGATTATATGAAATAAAGAAGGAACTGTGTATGAGAGTTTACCATAAAAGAAACACTCTACTGAAATATTCATTCCAACGTGTTATAACTTCCCATATTAAAGAACTTTCTTCACATTGTTTCCTTCCCTCATTCAATATGCAGAACGTTCTACGCTACCAGCAGCAGCAGTAGCAGCAGCAGCACTAACTTCTTCTCTCTAATTATAGCCTCGCCATAGAGTCATAAGTCTTTTTTGCGTCGTCGCGCTTGCTGCCGGTGGCTATTATTTGTCCATTATAAATCGCTCGAAATGACTCGATAGTCTAGGCGAAAGCCTACCGAAAGCCTGACGCAAGCGATTGTTCCCTCCCACACACACACACACATACACACACGAGCGCTGTCTCTTTCTTGCTCTCGCACACGCTTGAACGCACCACCGTCAAAGCAGGCCGTTTTTCAAGCAGCTTTCCAACGGGATGTCATCAGAACCACCACGAAAGTGCCAACCGCCGGGCAAAAAATGGGCGAAGAAACAGGAAGAAATATGTTCATTCCTGGAAAGGCTTTTTTGAGAACGTACCAAAAAAAAAAAAAAGAACGCCTCCCACTGGTGCTAAATTAAATGAGTGGAAAAATATGATAATGGAAAATGCTTTAGATAGCATTCATTGGATCTGAATAACTGAGCCCCCCCCGCCTAGCGTACGCTGCGCCTTCCGGGACGCCTTTTCTAATCGAGACACTTCCCGCACCGCCCCACCCGCAAAAGGGTATCCATCGCGTCGGTGGCAGGAATGTCGCGACCGTGGAATGACAAAAAGAATCGATAGCATGAAAAGCCCGCCAAGCGTTCGACCGCAAGCAGCACTTCCCGGAGGTTTGCGGCCCGCGTGCCCGCGATGGAGGCGCCTGGTATGGTCTACGCGATCTCGCATCCTTCCCTGAAATGTTCCACCCTTTCAACTCTCCGCCAGCCCTTGTCGTGCTTTAAAAAACCGGCTTTTCAAATGGCACCCACTAATAGGTTGACGCAGCCACCGGTATCACACGCGGGGGGGATGCTGCCAGTTGCCCACCCCGTAAGGGTGGACGGGATAATTTCCGGTTGAAATAATGAACATATCACCCCGTCGATGACGACATGGGCCGAAATTGTCATACCAGCCGAATCTGATACCCATTTTCAGATCGCAAGGATCGTTTAGTGCGAGTCAGAGCTAGTCAGAAAAAAGGGTTCGTTGTCGTGTGCCATTGGTTTGTTCACCAAAAATGGTAAAAGATTTCACAAAGTCATTGCTAAAATATTCATAGTCAGAGGCTCGGTTGATGTTTCCGGCGGGGAACAATAAAAGGGTCCCTAATGAAGGAAACCAGTGTGGCATGATTCGGAATGGAAGATAAAACGATTCTTAATGCTTCACGGAGTCATTCCGGCGGTAGGGGTGTTTGTGCTTGGGAAATGGGTTCCATTTCGATGGAGGTTCGAGTAAGCTTTTTAATGCTTGCCCAAGCTAAACTCGTTAGATGGTCTTGTCAGCATGCTTAAAACGGTCAGGAGGAAATATATATATTATGAAAAAAGGCAAAAGCAGAAGAGCAGCTCTTATTTTTAATTTGTGTAAGGTTTTATGCACTTTTAGCCACAAAGTGAGTTGTTTGAAGGGTAAGCGAGACACACTCACGAATACACAATTCTACAATTATCGTCGTAAATAAGTGTGCAACGAAATATAAAATGTCTAATGAAATCGTTTGAAGAAAATCCCACACTTAGATGGCACCAGCACGAGCACTAATAAAATGCACGCTGTCATAAGCCGTAAAACATCTATGCCGTGTGCTCAACAAGCTCATCTGTCATCTACGACAACTTGAGCAGCAGCGTCGCCTTTTTCTCGCCTGCTTGATGATAAAGTTTTTGATCCAAGTACAAGTACCAATTTTTTTTTATGGTTGTGTGAGTGTGTGGATTTGGTTTTTCTTGTTCTTCTTCGGTTGGCACCACAGCTGCTTCAAGCAGGTTTTGCTCTCATATCTCTCGCCTCACGGTGCTTGATGAGGTTCCCGCAAAGAGTGTATCGTTCCGTTGAAGCTCACAGACAAATGTGTGTATGTGTGTGTGTGTTAGTGTGTGAGTAAGAAGTGGATTTACTGGAAAGTTTATGCTAACCGGTGGAAGCTTAATAAAATAATTTCTTCCTCACACGCAACAACGAAGCGGAAGCGGAACGGTATGTGCCAGTGTCTGTGTGCAACGATTTGGGGAACAGATTTTTCATCTTAATTAACTAGAATGGCTTGCATGATTAAGTGTGTGTGCGGGTGTAAGTGTGTTCATGTGTGAGTGTTTTTGGTGAAGGATGCATGAAGGGATAATCAAGATTTATGCCAGTTTAGAGCTGAAGCAATTAAGAAGCTGTTAAAAATTGAACGAAATTCAGTTGATAAACTCAACACATTAAATGAAGGAAGCAAACATCAACAAAACAAAATATTTTAGTGAAGAAATTTTTCCTAGCAGTTTAAAAGTTTCGTTTAAAGATTCATTCATTTAAAGAAGTCCTATTGGATGTAATCCTGCACAAAGGTTTGAGTGTTGCCTTGTAAAATTGTAAGAAATCTGTAAAAAATGGAATTGTCAGTGACCGGCCAAACCTCTTATTATCATTTTGTTTCTGTGCACAATGATACTAATACATTTATCTCGAGAAAAATTTCTAGAATTCCTCTACCAGATACATGGTCGTTAACATAAATTTTGTACAACTGAGCAATGGTGGAGATGATCTTAAAAGAAATTTAACTGTTGGCACGTGTGAACTCATAAAAGTTGCATAGATTCATGACGATGATTGTTTCATACCAAATATGAATTATATCATATTAAAATAAAAAGCTTAAAAACGCATAAAAATACAAAAAAATTAATAAAAAAACAATAACAAATTTCTACCAGCATGGAATTTTATCGTTTTCTAAAATTCATGTTTTTTATTTTTCGACCCAACTCAATGCCTGAAGGAAAATTTAAATGCAAATTCTAGCTTTAAACTCTTCTGTAAGAGTTTCCAAAAAAAACTTTCTTCCCGATGTTACATCGTTTTCTGAATTCCTCCAAAAAATGTGTTCCCACAATTTACACCTCCTCGCATCTTCGCACAAGAACTAAAGCACCAAAGCGCCTGGAGGAAGTGTACGGGATCGGATTTGTTTACTTCCGTCTTTACGCAGCACAGAGGAATAGCAAAAAAACACCATGAAAAAGGGCATACACCGAAAACATCGCAACAGAAAGTGAAACGGGTCGACCTGCCAAGCCGGCTGGTGACGATCGCTTCGACCAAGCGAACACGCGCTTTCCGACACGCAAAGCAGTGGCTACGACCGTGGCCTCTGGAAATGGTGCGCACTTTTGACGCAGCCATTTGGTGAAGCCGCGCTGCTGCTGCTGCTGCTGCTGCCGCCTTGCTTCGCGCTCGGTAATTGAGTTTTGGTGGTGCGCAGGGTGCGCTGGGGAAGCGCAGCGAGGAGGGTGAGCAAGGTGGGCATGGCCCATGGCTAAAAATAGCACCGTCGTGTGACTTTAGCTCCACTCCCACACGCTCTCTCACTCGTCGCGTCGCGCCGACTGTGCTCCGAACTGCAGGCTCCGAGCAGCTCCGAATCCCGAACGATGGATGGGAAAAAGCCGCGTGTCGTGGGTCATTTTGTTCTCCCGTGTGTTTTTTTTTCTTTCTTCTCGACAGCTTTCCCGTTTGGCGCAGCTAGTACACAAACACACACTCACGCTCGGAGCGAAGCACATCCAAAACCCGAACCCGAAGCCGAAGAAACGGCAACCCGAACGCGCACGTATCTTCCAGCGAGTCCGGATGGAAGGGCCGGCCGACACCAAAAACCCGTCGGCCCTGTCTTGCAGCCAGTCATTCGACAACCGGGAAAGCGCACGGGTGTGATTGTGATCTTGCGTCACGCGTACCGAAACACCGCTTCTGTCGGGGTTTGGAGTGTTCGAAGAGTGTTTGTCGCTCGCGCGTGTGTTTGTGTCCGTTTGTGGGGTTTTAATGCGTACGTGTGTTTTCTTTTCCCCATTCTAACCCGTTCGTTCTGTTTGTCCTACTGCACAGCACGTAAGCGTTTGGTTCGTCTTTTTTGGAAGGTGGGTTCCGCCTGAGAAATGGTTTCCCCGGCAACCAGTGCGGGTTTGTGATAGTGCTGAAAGTGTGCAAGCAGAGGCTTTCGCGTTGCGTTGTACAGTAAATGCGGGTGAAATCAATAACCACAAAAAACGTGTGCTGTTTTGCTGTTTGCGATTCGCATTAAGGTAGTGGAAAAATGGGGAGTGAAAATGACGACGTCAAATTAGTGTAATGTCAATCGTAGAGGCCTAAAACAAAACAAAACGCAGTCAAACAGTGAAACTGTTTCCACGGTAGCATTAACAGGGACGGAAACGAAACACTTGGAGTAATTATTTTATTTCCACAAAAGTTTTTCAACTACAGCGAAACCTCCCCCAGCGTGTAATGATTATGATTCACAGCCAACTAAATCGAAACAGTACACAGTCTGGAAACGACTGCATTGCAGCGTGCCTCACCGTTTCCAGTAGCAAACACGCCACGCGCAACGAACACGGTGAAACCATTCGAAACAACTAAGCCCGCAACTATCTTTCAAACTAATTATAGCTGGAGCTAGAACTGTTGGTTCTAAAAAATTCCTCCCCCTCGTGTCCGTGTCACCCCTTGCAACCGTCTGAGTTGTGGTGCGTTGTGTGCTTTATTTTACATTTTCACACCATTCCCTCGTCAGAACCTCCTCGCAGGGGAAGGCCACTGACGAGTGGCGAGGTCGTAACTCTCAGCACACAGCGCTGCAGTGGTTTGAAAAGGTGAATATTTGTCCGGCTGTTTTGCTACTCCCTTCCACTGCCCGGCTCTTCTTCCCTGGTTTTGTTCTTATTTTAATTTTTTTTATTTCAAAAGGCCTTTTGTTTGCATTTTCAACTTCGTTCTTAGCCTGTGGGCAAAGTGGATTTTTCAACATCCGTCCCTGTCCCTCTTCCACTGCCTTCATAGAAAATACAAACCGGTCAACGGTTTGGAAACGGTTTTGTGCACAATTTTTCCCCGCGTGCACTATTGACAAACGTCGCCGTCGTCGTCGTCGTCGTCGTTTGTTGTTGTTATTTCAATGCATTATTTTGCTGACGTTCGAGTCGCTGATTTTTTGCTGTTCAGGCCACGGTCGCACAAATCGTTTGCTGCAATGGACCAACACACCAACACACACACATACATACAGAGTCACATGCACACATGTGGTAGAGTGTACGAAAATAATTGCAACCATCAAGAGGGATTCACTTGCCACTGTAGGTTTTGAATTTTATTTTATTTTATTTTCTTTTCAATTTCAATTTCCAATTCATTTTTTTATGCTTAAACAATGCGAGCCACACAAAAAAAGTAACGAGCAACCAATTTATTCCATTCTAGATTCGAAAAAGCGTTAGACAGGATTGAAAATGTGTTTTTTTTTTTCGCTCTAATTTTAAAAGCAATCGTAAGCTTTTTTCTGTCCGTTTTGTGATTTGTTTCGAGCAACTTGCTTGATTGTGATAAAACGTCTATTATAGCAACTATCCTTTTACTAACACACTCCACTAGCCACAAACAGCCATTGGCACAAATCGTGCTTAGCTCCATTCGTTCAAGATGACTATTTTTACTGACCGTTTAGAACGGACATCAGCTCTCGGAATGTTTCCCCCGTCATGCCTGCCAGCAATCCAATTATCACGATCTGAACGTTTATCTTGTGCTCTTTCCCTCCCCTTTCTCTGTTATGCCAGCATCCTCCACTCTGTTGTCCCATTTGAATGCAATATTAGACTGACAATTCTCATCACTAGCCTCATTCCTTGCACCACGAAAACGTTTCTCACCTATCCACTTGCATCGCAGTCTGTCACTTCCGACTGCAAATAGACACACGAAGCACACGGGCAGCTTTCTTCCCAGGGCTACCAACCGTAGTTTCGGCCTAGTTTCGTGCCGGGAACGGCACTGTATCGCATCAGGATATTACCATATGAGCCTGCACGTCCGGAGGCAATTTCCTTTTCGGCTTCAGCTCAGCTGCAGCCTTAAGGTCAAATGAGCGGAGCGCAAGAGGACTGAGCCGTCAAGCGTTCACCTTCCTAGACACCAAACCTACCGTCTACCAGTGTCCACAGGATAGCGTGAATATAGCGCGCAAGAGAATCTGGCGAACAAATACACGTTCACAAACAAGCGCCTGTCGCTTGCGGACGGAATGGTGTGAAACACTCTCGGTGAGGTCTGTAGTTCCAACAGCAGGCTGCGTTATTGTTCGTCTCAGCTCCCCCTGCGTTGCAGGGTAGCTTTCTAACGATTCAAGAAAGGTGACAAAACCGGAAAATCACTTTTAGCCACTTGCGTGAAGAGAGCGAGAAAAGAGGAAAGTGTGCCATCTCGATTGCTCCAACCGGGTACCGGGTGTTTTAAGCGTTTCGAGTGAATTGAATAGATAATTGTGTTAGCTTTACAGCCATAGCTGTGAATGTGTATGTGTGCAAAAGTGTGTGATTGAGCGTTCGTAACGTGTATTTGTGTATGTGTGTGTTCGTTTTTTACAGCCAATTTTCATTTTACTCTATTTTCACGCAATTCTTCTCGTTTCCTCCTTTGTCTTTCAACGCTCATTTGCGCTGGTCGCGCGCGCAGAAGGTATAGGAATTTAATTTAGCGTCCAGCTAGATTGGATTTTGATTGAGCAGAAGAAAAGGGTCGATTTGTTCGTCTGCTCTCTCGCTTTATCTCGAACTCAGCAACAGCCCTGGCACAACAACAAGTGGTACACTTCCAACACACCACAGCAGCAAAAGGATCAGCTGGTCACCCGAGTGCCCCGAGCAAGTGTTTTGTGTCCGTGTGTTAGAAAGAGTGTGTGTGTGAGTCTGTGTATGTGTGTGCAACACGGTTGGAAGATAAGTGGAAGAAGATTTCCCACTAGCAACGATCGTTAGTGCGCTTCTGTCACACAATTAAGGTACGTACCCGTGCGAACCCGTTTCTCTAGCTAAGTGCAAGCAATTGTTAGAAGCCTGATGGGAGCAACAAAAAAAAAACAAAACCCGGCGACAGTTCGGTTCCGTACCAGCTGGGTATTCAATTTATGTCCCGCACCCGTCCGGCAATCGATTTTAATCTGATTCCATCGGTCCGATTGGATGGATTATTAAGTTTTTGCCAATTAATAATGCCACAGTTTCGACCATCCTCCCCTTTGCCCATGGAGACGCCCGGTTATTGACGTTCTAATTAATCGTGTTATGAAATGTGAGAATGACCGGGCGCCTCCACCAGTGTAGAAAAGCACACTCCACCGTGTTGTTTGTTATCCTCATTAGCAGGCCATGGGAAACCAGGTTTCAAAATACGACTGCAGTGAACCGTTAAGCGGATGTGTTTGTGTGTGCACATATTTACCATCCAGCTAATCGAATTAATCTATCCAACAGGAACATAATTTGTTTGGCAAAATCTGTTTGTTGTTGATGAAAAATATTGTAAATAATCCATTTCATATTACTTGCCCCACAATAACTCCACAACCATGAGCTATGTACACCCTCCAGAGCACACAAGTTACAGTTTGTTTGCTAACAAACATGGATAAACAATTTTACAGCTGCAATCAGTGCCCGAGACTAGCCCGGGCAAATATTTAATACCAATCACCCAACCACCCAGGACTGCCCCGGAGCCCGTGCTCGTGTCGGAGCTCCTTGCTATCCGGCGCTCCGTGCTAGCAAACGGGATTACGGACCGCACGACCGAACGGCTACAAATTCATTGCTCAAGCTACGATCCAATTGATCTCGACGAGTTGGCACACGAGATTGTTATTACAGTCATCGATTTAAATCAATACATGAGCAGCGGCCACGGGTTACACGTCGTGCCGTCGTGTGGAGGGAAAAAAAGCTGTGAGTGAGCAGGGAAAAAATAAATCCCCATGTCCGGGGTGTGTGTGTGTGTGTGTGTGTCTGTAGCAAAGCGTATCGGATTGCTCTGGTGAAAAGGAGTGTTACGTTGAAGTGGGATGTAAGGTAAAAAGGAAACGTTACATCGAAAAGGATGTATGTGTGGTATGTGTGTGTGCTCTGGTCAATTGGAACGATGCATCATGGGGATGTGAACGCGAACATCCAGTTGATTTATCGGTCCAAAGCTTTGCAAGCATCAATTTGATATTGGTTCGTGGTACAATCTTTGTCGGTTGGTTTTGTACGATGCACTTTTACTAATGTCTACTAATGGTTGATTGGTTGAGGTTCGGAGACCACGATCGGTTCGTAATCTACACCTTTACTATTAAAGTTTTATTGAGATTGAATTGTTTTAAATTGTGTAACTCGTGCTAAGCATTTTGAACCATTTCCTTTATTTTACCTTCTGTATTTAAATATCGATTAAAAGAAATATTGAAAAAGTTTCTACAACACGGTGATGTTATTGTGTTCAAGCAAAACGCATTGACATATTTATGTGACCAAAGTGTTGAACTCTTCACAATTTCGTACAAAATATTACTATGACTATTTTACTATCATTTTTATGATGCACATGACGAATAATCATTCATCATTGGCAAGAAAGCTTTGCAAAAGATTGAGCTTTGTGGTATTTGATTTATATTATCTGATATTTATGTTATGTCTGTTTATGTTATGTTAAATTATCAAAACATATTGCTTTCGATTGCATAGCTCATCCACACTTTTAAGTCTCAAAAGCCTGCATAGGCCGGCATGTCCACATAGGACGTTACGCCAAATAGAAGAAGCTTATCCACTGTCCGTGACTTCCACTCTGCTGCTCTTTATGAAACAAACATATTGATGAAAAATATAAAAATATCTCTGAGGAGGAAACTTCATTGAAATATATGTTAATCCATCAACAGGAAGTTTGTTTTCCTTAAATATATTTCTCTAAGATATTCAAACCACAAAAACGACATAAAACTTTATTTAACGATCTATTTGATGGTGTTTTGATCTTGAAAATTAGATTTTGTATGAGAATTATACCAATTGCTTATCGTGTTTCGTTAAATTGTATTTCCTGGAAATATTAATTTTCATAATTTTACCAAATGTTATCGAACGTTGAACCAATAGTTATACCATCATGTTCCAACGGAATAAACCCTGTCAATTCTTATGTTTTTATTAATAATCTATTTAAAATAACATTGCTTTCAACTTTAAACAAAAGTTATATTAACATATCCACACTATTAAGCAACCTACACCGAATCAGCTTAACTTGTTTTGTTTTAGTTACGATTTCTGTGTTTCCCAAACAAACTATCACATTTCTCTTCGCACCAGTCACATCTTAAAACCACCCCCCTGGCACACATTTTTCGTTGATTAATTGCTCCCTCGAGGCTAACGATCGGTACTTCGATTTACCGCTGTTGTTGTTTTGTTTTTCCTTACGCCAAACGCCAAAAGCTGCTTCCCGGCGGGGTTTGTTTTGCTGTTTCAATTCGAAGGGAAAACTGGACGCACTACAGACATCTTCACCGTATTGCCTTCCCACACAAAACAGTGGCCCACAGCCAGCTGGACAGGCTTGCCCCCAGTTGCTGTCTCGCTCTCTCTCTCTCTCTCTCTCTCTCTCTCTCTCTCTCTCTCTCTCTTTCTGCTACACACGCACACTTTTCGTTGCAACAATCATTTCCATCAACTGCCGGAAGCAACGGTGGGAAAGTAGCGGGAACTCGTGGGAGTTTCGATTTCATCATCGGTTAACGATGATTGCTCCGGGGAGGCAAAGAAATATAGTAAATTGGGAAAAAAATCATCATGTAACAGAGGAACGGAGGAAGCCGGACTTGGTGCTGGAAGCAACATTAAAGAGCAGCGGTTGGATTGGCCAGCAGAAAGAATGTTGCCCCCCCCAAAAAAAAAAAAACACACGCCAAAGGTGTTTCATAACGATCAAACGTGGAGGAAATAATTTATTTATTCACGATGCGTACAGAACACACTGGAAAAGACGGGAACATACCAATAGCACGCGTTGAAATCGAGAAACTTTTGACAGTAAATGACGACCAGTGACGATAAGTGTAATACAAAAAATATTAGTGTTAGCTCATGATTTGAGATGTTTCGTTTGAGAAGCATATAGGCCATTATTTTACAGCCTAAGAAGTGCTTTTAGCGATAAAATGACTCCTTCGCTGGAATGAAACAAAAGAAAGTACATTTTAATTACCCATACCAGCACAATGTTTCATCCCCTACACCTCAAGGTCACACTTGAACACTCATTCTGATACACTAACCAGTTAACACAGTCCCATTAACAAACACTTCACGGTCACTATCGGGCATCAGTTCGACTTCCCTTTTCCATGCGTTAATTATAAGCTCATTGGCACTGCACGTTCACTTTTGTCCACGCTTGATGGCCCCATTATTATGAAAGTCTTCAAGTCCGCGGTAAGTTCAGCATGGGTAGAATGCAGCTTCTAAATGGTAGACAAAGTGCCAGTTACGCGTTACGTCTAATTTAGTTGATTGATGATTCGTTTAACGGCTGAACTGTGGCGAGAAGGCAGAAGGGAGATGGGGGATATTCTTTTCTCCCATTCTCTCTCTCAGTATCATCACACACGCACCCATAATGGGTTGACGTAATGGCTGCCGGTACGATTATAGTGCCATTAATCCACCGAATGGGTCCGAGAACTTTCCCAAGCAATGGATCAATCAAACGCTCCCGGGAGGCGGGGACCACCGATCCTTAAGCGATACTACCAATGAGGCTGCACGCATTACACTTCATTGATCCGTGTACAACCGTCCCGTATGTTAATAGCCTCGCCATTGCTCACACGCGTGAAATGGATTCGAGCTTAATGCTCGCCAACGAGCATGTGCAACAGCGATGTGCTTAACTTATCATGTAATCAGTATGGTTGAGTGGCCGCCAGCCAGCCACCTTTTTTTTTGCATTATTGATGGCGTTGCGATGAGCAATTATACGATCGGGATATTAATATTGATCGCTTAATTAGCATAAGTATGCTGTGACGCGTGGCACCTTGACACGTTTTAGTTGGTGCGACTGGTTTCGTTGACCGCTGACATGTGTTGCTGTGGAAATTAAAATTCTAATTAAATGTGTATAAAACACAACAGGTACTTTAAAATTATGCCAAAAGTGAAGGAAGCAGTAAAGTACTAAAAAATAAATTAAAACCAAACTATTGCGATAAAATCCACTCACCAAAACAACCGCCGGTAAAATGCAGCCGTAATTTGATACAATTCTTTCGAAGCATTGTTTTGATAAATACGTTCTTAACCATCACTCACATCAATCGCAGAATCGATTTGCACTGGAAGAAACTCCTCTGATGAAACAGAAAATTCCATTATTAAACATCAATCAAACGAGTTTGGATGAGATGAAAACTTCATTTTTGCTTTTCCACCATAACACACGGCTACATTCAACGCGCTCGTTTTGTTGTTTTGAACTCTTGGTCCAAATTGCAGTTCGTTGTTCTTTTGATTTGATTGTACAGCCATCTTAGCTTGAATACGGCATGATTTCAGTTATTTAATTTGTTATGATTCTTACAGCTCAGAGTCAATTTTGTGTAATGTTTTAAAATAAATATGAAAAATCGTTAATATTTATCATCAAAAAACTCAAAAGCTTATGGAAGCATTATTGATAATTTCATACATTTTACACAAATTCGTGTCGGAGAATGTACAATGACGTAATTATGAATTAGTTTAACAGCCTCTAAAGTAAGTCACACTATTTTATTGGAGTAACTTTTGAATATGGCATAAACAATTGACATATGAAAGGCTCAACCTTAAGAAGAACGTTTACTCGTCCAACGTTGATTTTTTATAAAAATATTAAATCATAATTACCCTCTTTTACAGACTTTAAAAAGCTATTTAAAAGTGAAACAAATTTCAACCCCTTTTTGCTTTTCCATTTTTACGCATCCATCATTTCCAAAACTGAGCAAAACAATGGCAAAGTCCTTTCAAAGCCAAACCGTCACCGTTCTGTAAAGTTCTACGCCGAGATTTGCAACCGGTGGCCTCGATTTTATTGAACTCGAACCATATTTCATAAACCTTCTCCCACTCTCGAACAAACTCTCTCTGTCTCTCTCTCAAACACACACAAACACACACACATACATATTCACACCGACATAAGGGTGCACCGTTTGCACAAATTGACAACGGCCCAGCTAGGGTTTCTCCCCGGTAGGCAAATGCGCGGACAACATGCGGCCGCCCACTCAAGCATCAGCTCGTTTCCGGCTTTTCCGGCCAGCGCACTGTGTGTGACGGTTGGTTGGGCATGTGGGCCAACATGTCCGCACCCTGCCTCAATCTGGCCCACCCGGTTCCCCATCTCGCCCGGGGTGTATGGAGCACATAAATTGGTTTTTATGTAGCCAAACCCCTCGCATCATCCCGCGGGTCACCTTCAGCGTTCGCGTTTCGTTGCGTTGGGGTACCGGATTTCTTTCTTTTTTTTTGACACCGGCCAACAACGACACGGTGGTGGATGTTTTAAAATATAAACACTACCAAAAGTCACCCCAAATTCTCCGCACCTCGATGAAGTATTTGTGTACGGGGAGGGTTGTTTCTAACGAAACCAGACCAGCTAAGAGCTCCGGGTTTAACGACATTGATTCGTTGATTCGATCCATCCAATTCACGGTCCCTTTGGCTTGTGCTGGGAATCAACCCTTCTTTGCCACACAGCAGCAGCCCTGCATTGTGCGTCAGTTGGTGTCCTTTTTTGTGTCGGGCTAGTTATCGACATCTACTAGGAGGCTGAACGTGTTCCATGCAACACATCCATATCGTGTGTGATGTACGTTCGTTCGTTCGTTCACTCGTTTGGAAGGCGTTGTAAAAAGCCTTCCTGCTTCGGTCGCTTCACACACCCGCTTTTCAACCTCGCATCGCACCGATTCCATCTTTCCACAGAGCTGTTTTCCACCATTTTCATCCAACGGCACCTAAAGTGAGCACTAACGCTCCGTTTACTCGTTCGCTTTTTAGTTAGCGCCTATCTACGGTTGGTGCTATTTTCGAATCGTTAAAACGTAACGCCGGGAACCAGCACAGCGGTGGGCAGTGTGGAAGGGTTACACACTGACACATACACCACAACACACTCGGACACACAACCAGCTCGTTCACGACACTTGGGGCAGCTTTCCATGTAGTTTATGCCTATTTATCGGACCGTACAGCACCGCACAAGCATCAGAAAAGTACAAAAAAAAACTCCCAGAGTGATTACCTTTTCCAGCGAACTCCGGCTGGAGGATTCTCTTTTTATTCTATTATGCTCCCGCAAAGCCCCGGGTTATTAATAGCATCTTACACCACGGCGGACACGAATCCACCGTCAGGTCCATCGGTGCGCGATGTGCCCTTGCCCGTGTCGCTCAGTCCCATGGGCGATAGTGGGGACCAACGACACATTGCCGGCCATCAGCCTGATAATGGGACAGAATCCAACCGTGTGTCGTGTGAAAAACGGGAACGAAATTAAATAAGGAAAAATATGATACACGTCCGTTCGGTGAGGGGGCTGAGTTTTGCTCGTTACTTAAAGGTGCCTGCGCTACCAGCTGCTAGGTCATTGGGCGACTCTTGCGACAGTCGCTGGTCGCTGTCTTTGGTACGTTTGACCAGCCACAAAGCCTCACAGCCTCTGGAAGCGCTAATCTCAACGTACATAAAGAGAAAACCTACCCGCTGTGCGCTGCGAAAGACGCCTGGTGAAAATGTTAGCGTTAGCTCCAAAATGCTTTGATGAAGAAGCGTTTGTTTAAGCGCAAGAGACTTTTGTGAGAGGAAAATCAGCACCACGGTAAATCGTAGTCCGTTGGTTGCAGAGCAGCGGTTGGAAGATTGAGGAGCGCATTTTTTTTATTGAGGATGATTTGATTATTTTCGCTTTAACGATCACTTTCTGAAGCTATCCTAGAGAATACCTCAAGGAATTTGTTGTGCTAGAAAAAAGGCATACACAGAGAGTGATTTGTTTGAAGGAATATCGAAGGAATCCTTTCCAGGAAGCGATTTATTTTTAAATTGCTTCTATATTGAACTACCTTTAATATTTCTTGTTTTTTTTTAAAACCTATATAAAGTATGATTATTAAATTAAAAGTATCTTTGTTCATCCATAAAATTAAAACTTACTTTAATTTTAATATGAAAATGATCGATTTTCAATCACAATGTTTTACCCAACTTTATTTTCTTATCATTTTATCATAACGTAATTTGTTAAACTTAACATATATTTTTCGATAGTTACCAACAACATAAGTTTTTATTTTTATGCACAAATCTAACACCAATTGAATTTTTAAAGCGCAACAATATCGCAATCATTAATTTCTGTTTATTAATATTCATATTAATATTGACAATACTGAATCGTTTGAAATATTTAGTATACATACATTGAAACAAAATGCTAAAAATAATTTAAAACATTTTAAGCAAGAAAAAGATATCCCTTTCTATCATAACTCTTCATTCTGCAATGAAAACTGATGCTTTTGAAGTTCGTGTTCGAGTGCTACGTTCATTCATTCTCGCGTCCGTGCAGCTCGAAGCCGAATGTCAGCGAGTTTTCGCCGCAAAGGCAGTCAGCCAGCAACCGTCATCAAGCTCGGTCAACAGCATACACCATTGTTTACACGTCTGGCTAGCATTGCTCATCATCATCATCATCATCCTCACCGCATCAACACCGCTCCGCATTTTGATTAACGCAGTGTAAACGCGCAGGGCAAAAATAGAGATCCGCTTCCACATACCGCTGATTACTGGTTTTTGTTACACTTTTTAAACCCTTTCACTTCTATCCGGTTCCGTTAAATGGCATTCAATTCCGCGGTGCGAATTAAGGAATCATTCTTTTTACGATGCCTCTACCGTAAACTAACACCATCTCTGCTTCCAATCCATCATCTAGCACGATGCGCGAAGCGTATTGAGGAACGTGCTGCCGTTCAGCCTTCAAATTAGCAGCAACTTGTTCGTACCTCACGAAGGCAACCTATTCGAGCAATTGCTTACACCTGCAGACTACCTGGTTCAGGTCCAGGCTGCGCCAAAAAATAACAAACGCTTCCCACGAAGGCTCACTGACAATGAGTCAAATAAAATCCGCGCATCCAATAACGCACGCACACACGAATTGGTCGTTATTTACGTTCCGCAACCGCAGTACCGGAATCGAAACGATTCACTGCAGTGCGTAGTGGGTGCGATTTGTGTAGCAGATTTGTACACCCTCCCACAGGCATCCCACGGCGCTGGAAGGGAGTGCCTGCAGTGCTCTGCAACCCACCGCCGCCTATGTATACGCTTCGACACAAAGTCACAAAGCCCCGTACGGCTCACTCTTTACACGTGTGAATTGATCCTCTGCAGGGAAGACGTAATGACCCTGGTCAGATCTCGCACAGCGAATGTTTATGAAACCGTCCCTCGGAAGCAGAGTATTGCGCCCGGGCTGGGATTGCGTTCGCTTTGGGAATGCTCGTAAAAACGCATCTTTTACGTTCGCGGGACGGGACGATGATCGTAAAAATATGAAATAAAGGTAAATAAACGATGATATAAAGCGAGGGAGGGCAAAGCAAATTGTTACGGCTAGCAAACGACGGGCCCTAAGCTGGCGCGATTTTTGCCTTTGATGTGGATTAGAGCGTGAACAAAATCCGGCGATTGAGATGTAACATCGATTTTGCATTGGTTTTTCAGTATTTTGGGACGGCTGTTTTGCTGCATATTAAATTCCGCTTGCACCTTTATAATGAGCTCGTTTAATTCACTAAACGAGAGCTTCAAATTACAGTGAAATTCTTACACACTTGTTCAGCAACAGTTCATTACGTGTAAGGGCTCTGTTTACAGCGTAACTAGCTGCTAATTGAAGTTGCAGATCGAACCGAACGGGCGTACAGCTCAGCGTACATTCTCTTTCGCCTCATTACACCAATACCAAACGCACAAGTAACTGGTTGTAATGGTAAAGGAATTCACACAACAGCTCCTCCGTCCGCTACAGCTCGGTGGGATGGATGGAAAAAGGGGGAAAACCCCTATTGCAAAGCAGTGCCAATCACGAACCTGGTACGGGCCTCCATCAAACGCAAACGGCCAGTTGCAAACAGTCCGACTTGAAAAGTCAATCGACCAACAAATTATGCCATCAAAACAAAAGGCAACTCCGCTTTACTGCAGCTTACTGCGGCAACAGGCCACTTTGGACAAACAAACACCACGTCCACCGGCCGGCCGGTTCCTGGAGGTTGCCGTTTTATTTAAATGTTTAGGGAAAAGTAACTTGAATGAACTTAGCCGTAGCCTGTCCCGCATTTCTCATTGCTCCGCTCCTCGCACCATGCGCCCTCACCGTTCCCTCCCTAAGGTGTAGCAGAATTGAATCGTAATTAACTGCCATTTTGAGGGAAAATTGAATTCGCAACAAAAATAAACATGCAAACGCGGTCCATCCATCGGTGTGTGCGTGTGTGTCTGTGTGGGCTACCGTTTGCGATGTCGAGGCGGGTGTCGGACCAGAATTAATCTTACGCTTCGCTTAGCTGCCGGTACCGACCGAAGGGGACATGTTGGTTTGTTTTTTTTGTTCCATCCCCATTTTCCCCAAAATGGCGTTTAAGACCCTTGGTTGGGGCTGGAGATTGGAAAGCGATAGTAACATTCCAGTGCTGGCTTATCGATCGATCCGTATGGTTTTTGGGGAGCCCGAGTTGACAGACAGTGGTATGAGTTTGATGATGGAAAATCAGTACACAATAAGGGTGCTTTAAAAATTAATGCCATTTAATTGCTACTGGGAAATGGGGCTCGAATCGAAGGGTTGCGTAATGGAATGGTAGGATGGATGGGCTTCGTTACAGTCGAGTCATCAAATTATATTATTCGATTGTAATGTAATTTATAGTCGATACCACTGAGATTTGGTTCTATGTGCCATAAAAGTAAAACTTGCTGAACTATTTTGTAGCGCTTTTTTACTATTGAGGAAAAATATAAATTAATGAAAAGTTATTTTTATATTCAATTAAAATCAATGAAAAGAAAAATTTGAATAAAAGTATAAAATAATTGCTTTAAATTATTTAAAACTAACATTGCCTCATTGCTGATATTGGGGCCCTTTCCGTTTTAAGTTTGTAGGCTGAAATTTCAGTCTGCCAGCTGTTTGCATTGTATAGCAGTTTTCGAGCAGCTATCACAGTCGGTATAATAAACAGGTGGGCTTATCCCAAGCTGTGTGAATTTAGAAGGTTTATTTTTATCGCTTCTATTTCTGGATGTAAATTTTAAGAGTATTTTTTGTAGCCTCCAGAAAGCTTTTTTGAGCAAAAGTTTTCACCCGTTCTGTCAAAAAGTGATATTAAATTTTTATATAAAAATGCACCTTTGGTAAAATCTTTTTGATGCACCTTGGGATAAATGTACACATCACCTTGTTTTGCTATTTTTGCGACTAGGTACTCGAATCTAATTCTAGGTTTAAGGCTTGAATAATCTAGACTGAAAATTGCAGGCTAGTTTTGTGTGTGGATTTTTATGGAGTGTTTAAATGATTTCAGCCTCCAACTGTCAAACATACCATACAAAAGCTGACTAGAATCGTGAAAGGCTCCATTAATGGATTAGCATTAAATTTCTACAAACACATTTTCATTTCTTGAGTGAATTGTAATAAAATACCGTACTTTAGTGTGTATAACAATCCCCTTTTAGGTAAAAAATAATCAAAATCAGACTAAGAGGGTCGTTACACATGGGTAGCATTTCTCTATTACACTTGAGTCGTTAATACACATTTAGTAATTCGATTACATACAACGATACTCTGGTGTATCGGTATCCACAAAGATAATAATAAGAAAAGAAAGGGATGTGACCAAGGAAAGACATAAGAAAAGATACAGTTTTAGAAAGTGAGGAAGAAATTGACCTAATTGGTTGTTTAAATTGATTATTCCAATTCACAAAAAGCAACCACTTAAGCCTGAGCAACTCAAAAAGTAAACATGCTAAGAAAACAATAAAAAATACGAAGGTAATTTGATGTCCTTCCATTTGCTTGTACTAGAATCACGAAAAGAAAAACAAATTTGATCTGAATCCAATTGGTAGTATTCACAAAGTTTTTGCAGAGTTTTGAATTTTTTAAAATAAAAAAAATGTTTATATAAGAAAAAATAAGCAAAGAAAAGATAAGAACATTTTGACTTATTTAAAAAAGGGGTCGTTACACACCCTAAAATAAGGTCATTTAGAAAAATAATAACGTACATAAAGCATGGCTTTACTAGGCCTTTACATGCTTCTTAATAATTGCTTATATTCTTCAGCTCGCTCATCGCTGCAATATTATAACAAATTTTTCAAAAGCCATTTTCAATTCTAACCATTGAACTGTCAAAATATTTAATGTACTAAGTATACAAATAAATGAACAATGTATTTTATACACTTCGCAAACAGTTTAATGTGTTCAGAACAAATCACCTGGATTAAGTAAAATGTTTACATTTCCAACTAAAACTACATTTACGATTCATTCCTATCAAATTACCCATGCTTCACTTAGTACAACATCCTCGAAGTACTTTAATGTTTAATGAATCAAATAAAAAAAACAGCTAATTATCAATTTGTTACTCAAAATTGAAGCAGCACATAGTAATTAAAATTAAAAACACATTTCCACTCCTAACCATCAACTACACCTCATTTTGATACCATTTAATCCCAGAGCCTGTTCCAGATGTTTTCTTATATCAGACGTACCAGACGTATAAAAATCCAAATTAAAAACTCAACAACCAAACATGGTTTTCAGAACTACAGCGAATTTGTAAGGAAATATCCTTCAAAACAAAAATTGCTCAAACAACCACCAAATGAGATGTCGATTGACGCAAGCGGGTTGTTTGATCGACCATCGGGAAGGTTTTTTTTCCAAAGCCAAAGGTGTACGTACCATCTGTTTCACCGCGATCTGGAGGCGACTGGCTTGACGCGTTACCTCCACTCTGCCTGCCATCCCGTCAATTGCCGATTCACGATTCGTTTATTTTCCCAAAGCCCCAAATAGATCACCGTGCTTAAAACCTTAAACCACACCGGCGGAAAACATCAACAAAAACAACAACATCGATCGATTTTGGCTGAACGCGCGCTGAAATTGAATCGATTTTCACTTTGATTAACATCACAGCATGTGATTTCCGTTTCGATCCGAGAGTCGTTTGCATCCTGATCGGGCGGCCGCTTGCGCCCCATGTGCCCTGCCGGCGCGCACAATGGGGTGTTTTGGCTTACCGTAAACGGGGGAAAACGACACACACACACACTCAACCACGGGCACCGACACTCACAGAGTCAGATTCTCAAAACATCCATAAAATAGAAGAATGGCCATGGCTGTATCACCAACAAAACAGGGGGGGAAAAAGAAGTAAAATGAAACGAACCACATTCAGCAGGAACCGAACTCAGGTTCGTGCTTCGTTCTGACAGCATATTCCAGCGAGCTGCGTCATTGATGGCATTTGTAAACAAACGTGTCGCTCTGGGTAGACTGACGGAACGGGTCGGGTTCGGTTTTGGGTAGGGATGCAGGAAGAACGGAACTCGTTTGCTCCACTCCACCCTCTTTAGCCTTTGTTTTGGCACCATGATCAACAACAAAAAAAGGTGCGTGCAAATGATGGGCTCAACACGCTTGTCCACGGTTCCATGTCTCGTTCACAGTTCATTCAGCTGTTGAACGCTCTTCAGTGGCCATCTTCGTGCGTTGCGGTGGAGGAGGAAGCGCGTGCACATCCCCGTTTCGCACAACCTAATTCTATCCCTTGCAAACAACTCTAGGTAAACAGACACTTTCCTTAAGTTAAACGCCACCAGCCCACCGCACGAAGGTGCTTCGAGTTCGATTCCTTGCCCTTGCCCTTCCCAAATGACGTCATGCACACGTGTCGCCATGCACAGGGCCCAAACTCCCAGTATAATCCACGAAAATATCGCTCTCTTATTGTCTTTTTCTCACTTTTGCATTGTTTTTCTATTCTCTTGTTGTTTCGAAGCAACCGATTCGGCGAACCATCATCGGCCGAAGTGACTGCAGCCAAAACCATACCTTAATTTTGCCCTTAAAGTAGAGCGGGCCGGAAAAAGAATATTAGCAGCGAGTGCCTTAAGCTTTCCGTGGCTGCGACCAGCAAAAACACGCCGTCCATTCACACATAAACACACCCACAGCGACAATGATCCCATTACCCCAGAACCGATAGGACGGCCTGCCCGGTAGATGTAGACGGATTTCCAATTTATTACAATTAGCTAAGCCATTTGGCGCTGGCAGTGAAGGTGTTTGTTTGTTCAAACCCGTCCAGAACCGGAGTCGTACCGGACGGTACGAAAATGCCAGAAACTGTTCAGGCCATGCTGGTGGATGTATGTGTGTTGGAGGATTTTTGACAATTAAGGTAAGCCCTTGGTCCTGGCCGGTGGGTTGGTTGGTTGGTTGGTTGGTTGGATTCGTTTAATTTTCTTTCGCCGTTAGTTGCCGCCGTTAATTAGCAGCATGCTTTATGCTGCCGGCAAACGAAGGGCCACACGGTTTACGGTCGGGAAGGGTGTTTAGCTGTGTAGGAGAAATGGTCCCGAACGAGAGAGTACTCTCCGTTGCATGCAACAAAATCATTCGAATGGTTTAATGCTTTCTTCAAAGGTTAATTGACTGCGTAGCTTTTGTTTGGTTGTGAGGCAAGGTAAACCAAGGTTGAACAGAACCATAACAGAAAGGCACCAACAAACCATCAATCAATAGTTTCTCTTTTACTGTAGCGTTGTGCTAGAGGTTTGCAGGTTGTGTTTTTATGTTTGCTTCACCTCTCATCGATCTGCTTTTATTTATTTCGATTCAACTTCAATACTCGAACGGAGATCATAAAACTATGATAAACTTTAGTAGTTCATTGTTTTTACTTCATGTTTTGTTTAAAATTATTAATAACTAACTTTTAGTAGTTTTTCTAAAATCATTTATTCGGTTACTCAGAAGGTCCAATTTTTTAATGTTGTTATACAACAATCTGTTATACACCAATGTTCCATATTTTATCATTGCATTTTAATTAACATTTATTTTTCTCCGCTATGATCAACTTCTCCTATTTTCATGAGTGTTTTATAAAATTTATACGATCATAAAAAAATCAAAAAATCTTACCTAAAAGTTGTGAACAAGAACGTTTGATAAAGTTTATCTTTAATTTGTTAGTAAATGCTCCACATCACACAAACAACGATACTTAAGGTATAACAATAACACCATTAATTCACTAAAATGTCAAATATTATAGAATATCCGTGAATATCCGCACAATACACATTTAATAGCACTTCAATTATTGAATAGATTTACTTCAACGTTGCATTTTCCCTTCGAACAAACGTTGAAGCCTTATTGTCCTTCGCACGCAAAAATGTGCAACATTACCACCAACACCATCCCGTGTTGAGGTAATTAAAATTTACCTGTTCCGTTCTATCCCCATTAAAACAATGCCACGGTATTAATCTGTCTGCCGTTCGGCTCAAAACACACATCATTATTATTCCCGCAAGTCAGCTCGTCAGCAGCACCGTAAGCCGCTGGCTTCGGAAAATGAGCGCACAATTAATGCACGCCAAAGTGTGCTGTTGTGCTCGTTATGAAGCGTAAGCGCTTTTTTTTTTTTGGGTAAAAACATAATTACAGACCATTCATTAAATTCCTGCGAAGCCGTTCAAATACTATCAGCTTACAGGGTTGGCTTTCATTTCGATTACATTCCTGGTGAGGTGAAAGTTACACATCTGCTTCGTGTATGGGTATCAGCTTTAATGCGAGTAATACTCGCACGCAGCAGCTCAGACACACTTTGGCAATTAAATCTTCCAATCAACGCTACCGGGGTGAAAATTGAGTCGTTCATCATGAATTCATCGGCAATAGTGGTACACCGTCACGAACATGACATTGGGGCCACACGCACACACACAACTAAACAACTGCGTAACTGCGGCTGCTACCAACACCCGAACGCAACAAAGCATGTATGAATAATTTCGACCGTTCGTGTTACAAACGAAATTGAACAAATCCCACTTTTTTTTTGGATGGGGGGAGTTGGACCCTTCCCTAAAGGGTAACATGTTTTCGTCGATGTAGAGTTATGCTTTTTTGCCTCCCTCTCTTCTGCCATAACTTTCATACTCCGCTTTACACGCTGTCGCACACATTCCAAAACAAGTGGACACAGGAAAAAGTGGAAAGTTTTGCTCCCCTAACCCAGCCCATGATAAATGACAGTTTGAAGCAGTATGGGAAGTAATAGTGGTACAACACACACACACACACACCCACGTATACACCTGTGATGGAGCTGGGCTGTCACAGCCTGCCAGAATAATGGTAACCAAATCTTGAGAAGGGTCTTAATTTGGCTAAACATGTCACGGTGCCAGTGAATTAATGTTCGGGTTGGGTGAAATCAATATCCTTTTTGGGAGGGAGCCTCGAGAGAGTATTTTTGGGGAAAAGTAGTGGAACAAAAATAACAAGTAAAATATGGGAAAAAGTCTCAGGCAATAGTTGATTGGATACCTGCCAAGGGTTAAGAATATGGCTCCCCCTCGAACTTGGATAGTAATTTATTCATGAGCAATTTTTACACAGTGTTACACAGTGGCATGTCGAGGAATTGTTAGGGGTGAGATTAAGTCTGGTCATGAAAAATGTATACCCAATCATTACACCATTCTGATAGACCCGCTGAAAGGGCACAAAATAAGAAAGCTTTGTTAATTTTCAATGTATTCTATGTTACATACAAACAAGGTTACTGTAATGTTTGATTCTTAAAAAATGAGGAAAAAATCGGCTATATATCTTTATATGTTCATTATCACACATTATCAGTTTTTTACCTCATTTATCATACATAAAACCCCAAACGAACAAAAGAACCACTCTCGCGCATGTACTTCCTGTACCGGACACGACGATGGAAATAAATTTCCACTTAATTGGAGCGTTGATGGTAAACTGAAGTGTGAAGTAATTTGCTCCCAATCTGCTTCGCTACGACCTGCGTGCAACGGCACAACTTACAACCCGTACTGCCCGTACTACTTTACAAACTTCATACTTTATATCCCTGAACGATTGTGTACCGGCACTGGTTGAGCAGTTTGTGGTTTGGTTTTTCTGTGTGGGAAATCCACCCAACGCAGCCTCTCTTTGAGCGGTAAGCGAAAGCGTGGCGTGGTGCAGTGAATATAAAATCCATCGCATGTTTACAGATTGCGCGATAAATATTTATCCAGCCGATTTGCTGCACCGGAAGATGCAGCGCGAATGATAAACGGTTTGAATGTTTTACGCTACGGTTGAAAGCGTTCATTGTTTCAGCGTTATTTGCGTTGTTCGGGAGGAGGGAATAATGTTATGGTTTGCTTTTTTTATTTGCGCTTTATTTGAGGCGTGTTATGATGAAGCTACGATTAAAATTAACAATTTCCTGAAGATATTCCTAAATACATGTTTGATTTGATGATACACATCCTACTAGAGAAAGAGTAGAACGTTTGCAGAATTATCATAAAAACCATGTGCGAATTCGAAATCATTCTCAGAAGTAAAACAATCTTTTGATGTTAAGTATTTAATATTCTTAACAGGTTTTCATATGAACTTACGAGAAAATGTTAATGTCTACTGTCTTTGATGACACAAAAGCTCAAATTCTCTTTAAAGAGCCACATTTTCATCTACTTCGTAAAAAAAATAATGGGAGGATTTGAGCACTTGCCACGAGGAAAATGATTATCCAATACCAACAAAGCAGATTTCCCGAACCTTATTGACGGTTGACAAACAGTGTCTTTGAGATGAAAGTGAAAGGATTTTTTAGAAATGGTGATTAACTTCCACATTCTCAGAACCATAAAGGAATGCCACATAAAACCATGTATTTATTTCAATTTATAGTGCCAACATAAAGATGGCTGAAACAATCACCATCTCTAGTCTCAAACATTGCCATAGCTCAAAATAGTGGATCAAATAGATGCTATATGGACTTTTCGTGTTTCCCTGCAGCATTTTAGCAGTAAGCTGTTCAACAAACGGTCGTGTTTTGCTCTTACCTACAGCTAATCGAGCCCTCGATGTGGCTGACCCAACTCAAATAAACTTGCACGTTCACCAGTACTTGTGAGAAAGAAAAAGAACCTTTCTAATGCCATCACCTTGCTTCTTCCCTAAACTTCCCTTCCAAGTGCTAGAACAGGGCCATTCGTAAGCAACAGGTCCATGTATGGTGCGTTATTTTTTGTAGACGTGCCTCCAAAGCACTCCCAGCACACTAGACAACTGGCGAGAGGCAAACAAATACCGCCGCCGACAGCCTTCCGGAAGAATGTTACGCCAGAGTGAAAAACAAAAAAGCCCCACCGTCAAGGGCGAGGAGTGTTTTTTAAGCACGGGAAACGGAGCAACGGGTAAATAGAGAACACACTTTTTATCGAGCTGCCAAGCAAGCGAGCATGGGACGAAAAGAGCGAGAAGGCAAGATCGCATTGTCCGTCCCTGGCGGCGATGCCTTGTTGAACAACGCTGTCGACAAGTGAGCCGGCCCAAGTGTTCAATGAATTTCTTCCGGCGTACGAACATCAGTCTCCGTGTAAGCAAGCTTACCGACTGACAGAAAGCATCGACTCACCGATCGTTGGACGGGGTTTCCCCCTTTTTTTGAGTGTGTGTGTGTGTGTGCAGTAGGCTCCTCCTGTCAGCACGTAAAACGTGCGCTCTGGTGCGTAACAGTAGCGCCCAACGTGACGTCTTCCTGTCCTGTAACTGCTCGCACAGAGTGTCACACAGCGTATCCACTACGACCAATCGCGCTCAATCACTCACTGCCGATGCGGATGGGAGGAAGCGGGTGGGAGGAGGGTGAATATCGAAGAAACGGGAGACCGGAAAACGGGGCGAGGAAGAAAAAACGACATCCAATATGTTATGTAACGTGGTCGCGTTCGCTTTCATGGTTCGTTGGCGATGAAATAAATTGGAAGTGGAAATGAAAACCAACCCAGCCGACCCCGTCGTGAAACTGTGCACGGAAGTCTTGCTGCGGTTCGTGGGCTTGGCTGGGTATCAGGACGCATGATAGAAGACACCCCATCATTCCGTGGCGATAAGCAACGTTGGGGGGGCAAATCCAACTCCAGGAATGAGCCCGAAGAAAATGGTCAAAAGTGGGGGATAAGAAAAACACACACACGCACACACACGCACGAGGATCAACATAACAAGGAGAAATCGTTTCCTTTCCCTCCGAGATAGGACCGACCGGAAAATGCTATAAGAAGTCAATGAGTGGAACGGTAACATGTTTACTACAAAGAAGATCCTGTTTGCAGACAAAAGAAGGGACCTGGTAATGTTGCTGCAGTATTCAACCAAAGATCATGTGAAAGTTTTTTCCTCCCCACTCACCTTCCCACTAATCACCCAGCAAAGCGTGCGAAACTGTGGCTAAGAATTATGTGCGAGCTCAAGCACCGTGTCTAACGGCTGTTGATCTGCTACGCGAGATCTCAATTTGCAAATGATGTGGCGTATGTAGTCCGCAAAGGTACGCTGCTTTTGGCACTTGTTCCAAGGGTGATAGTTTTCGTTCACAAGCTTCGTTCGGCACTGTGGGCAAGCACGTAAAACTTTTGCCGGAATGCTGCCTTGCGTGTCGGAAACTGCCGTTGAAAATGACAACGAATGAGACGGATACGATGTTATTGCCGAGAGACCTACCGAGGCGTTTGTGTGATTGGTATGATGAATGAGAGTTTTGTGATTTGGCTTGAGGTTACAGTTGGACACGGACGAACGGAAGATGGTGCGGATTGTTCCCATTGAGCAAATGGTGGAAAGGGAAGGGTCTAATTATGTTTCCGTTGAAAGACGTACGACATATTGCTTTGTACATAATGATTCTATTCATTCACTGG
This sequence comes from Anopheles merus, assembly GCF_017562075.2. NCBI lineage: Eukaryota > Metazoa > Arthropoda > Insecta > Diptera > Culicidae > Anopheles > Anopheles merus. The sequence continues at coordinate 21,578,044 of NC_054084.1, forward strand.
ATTCATTGCTTGCGGTATGGTAATGTTTCGGGATTCCAACGCTTGGTGATGAATCGTGAGTCTTACGACAGTGACAAGCAAATAACTCATACGCTTTTGTTACACAAATGGGAAAGAGATAAATCTCGTTAAGCCGCAGTCTCACTAAGATGAATTGTTTCTCTAATGTCGTCATCATTTTACTAACATGTTTTGCTCGTTAAAGATGAATGTTTTCGCTTAAAGCCGCGGTAACTGTTGCAGTGAAACTGAACGTAACATTCAGTGTTTTTTTATATATTTGATTAAATATTCATTGGAATATTTGCGTACGATAAGCCATATTCTGATGAATATTTAATTACATATAGAAAAAAAAACAAAATTTCACGGTCACTTTCACGCAAGGTCTAAAATAACCTTAAAGGAGAATTTTTTATGGCTGAATTTGCAATTAAGTTGCTTAAATTTTCTAAAATGATTTATTAAATGTTACAAATAAACCAAAATATCAAAAATGGTTTTTGAAGGGTTAAAAGTTCTGCTAACTCCGTTCAATCTTACTATTTAGGGTAATTTATTTTCCGCGTCTCGGTGTAACTTGTTCTAACCATTTATATTTACCAGCTGTCATTCGTTGTGTATCAAATAAGGAAGAGAGTTCTATTCGCGACATTCAATTCAATGAATTCGAATAATATTTATAAACTACTCAATCGAGCCGAACGCTTGAGACTGAACGAATAATGTTCGTGTTTCGTTAAATACGATCGAAAATGACAGCACGATGCTGTGTCTTAACAAACTTTCACTCGTTAGGACCTAACATGTAAGAGAAAATCCATCCAAATGTGCTGGTATGAATGCTTAGCTCAATTTCTTCCAATTAATTGCTACCAAATGGCTTGCTCAATGCTACATGTCTGTTAGATTTGAGCTCCTTTTTTCAAAGAATCCTTCCATGCGCCTCTTTATGTACTCTTACCCATAAAGAACTCTTACCGCCGTAAATGGTATGTTCAACCCATCACGCTCACAAAAGTACATCGGAGTAAATCGTTTTTTTCTCGCTTTTAATCCCCCTTTTCGAAGCTTCTGCAGCATCCCTGTTTAAACAATTTCACCCTCGTCCTGATCATTCTCATCCCCATCATCATCATCATCATCAGCGTAGGGATTGTTCTGGTTTGATTGGTTTCTTTAGAAACAATCAACCGCTCGGTGAGTGTGGGATCAACTGTGAGCCGTGCAAAAGACGTGCGCAATACAACCGATGCGTGCAACGATGGAGGCTGTTTTCATACACTCTCGCAGCACAAAACCGTGCATTCTTTTTTGTTCTGCAACCCATCCTAGCAGCGATCGTTAGACAAAACAAAAGACAAGTAAATCGAGTCGCCAGGCTCGGAATGGTGCAATGGAAGCAGCGGCAGTACTACACACATGCACACCATAGAACTCTGAAAAAAAAAAACAATGTCCAACAAGCCGCTTTTGCTGCCGACAACAGCAAGAAGAACAATACGACCGACCTACAACAGCTAACAAACGGCACCCGAGTCTGTCCGCAGCAGTGTCAGTGTCGACGGTTCGATATGCGATGCCATCCCGCTGCCTGTCAGCTCACGCCAGCAGTATCGTTGGTGCATAACGCTTTCCAGGCATTCCATTTTACAACGCTGCAAAGCAAATGGAACGCGCTAGACAATTTACCGACACGTCCTGCACTACCTTTTAGTGAGGAGGAATACATGGGGGGACCGGGACCGAGAAGGAAAGGTTTGTGTACCACCTGTATGCATCAGCATAAGTTGTGTGCCGTTGTGCATTCGCTATTCTCTTTGCGATTTTAGCATTTCGGCCCGGCTCCACGGTAGCATGTTCCAACGGTCGCATCGTGTCACCAGACGAAAGGCACAAGGCGCCACCACCGTCGGTGCGACAAGACATGCCACCGCTTGTCTCCACAATCGTCACTGAATAATCGATAAGCGTCGGTTCGCATCGAACCGAACACAGTGACAGAGCGCAAGGTTTACCACTACCGGCCACCACAACACCGTCCCTGCCCGCACACCGAAGCTGGCGTGTACTTAGCAAATTTGTAGGTCACAGCTAGAATGTCACGAAACGGCCCGGCAAACGGTATGGTTGGAACGTTGGCTACATTTACTTGCACCGAACACGCTGCAGTGAATGATTTCGTTGGATTTGATTGCGAATTCGATTCGTGGATGCGGCGTAGCAATTTGCACGCGCAAATGCTGCAAATGGTACGCCTGGTGCGCTTGGTTGCTGTAGTTCAGCCTGTAATCCATGCTATGATTTGCAATGATGACTGGTTGTGTTGGGCGATGAATACACTATTTATGGGCACGATTATGCAGTGGAAATTAAATTAAGCAAAAGGAAAATGGTAACACACGGCATAAGGTTATGATAGTGAATTTGTAAGCAAGAGAACAAGAGGAAGGCCTTTAGTTCAAAACGCTTATGCTTCTATTCAACGTGAAGTCTTCGAGTCTTTGATGGCAGATTATCTGTCAAAGTTGTTTACTCTTCGGGATTGTCATAATGTAAATGAGTTTTGGGTTGTTTAATTTATCAAAAAGGATCGTTGTAATTAAATTTATCTTCAAAGTTTTCGTTAGATTCGAAACTCTAGGGAAATTGGTAACATTTCTGAAAGAATTATAGTACTATTGATAACATGTAACGTTTCTTACGGGAAATGTAAGACTTTATCATGTAAAAATCTACTCTAAAGCAGTCAATCAATCGTTTTCTACCTTACATGATGGAATTACCTTCAACATGTAGTCTTAATTATCTGACCAGTTTGTTCAACATGTTCCAACAAAGTAATAAACACATTCGGGAGAACTTTCCAATACGTTCTGACTTTGCTGTACTTTCACTACACCCACTTTAAGCCCTGATTACCCTATCCCAGCTGTCAAATTCAATCCATTTGAGATGCTCATCAAGCGTATCGTCTTTGCAACAAGTATTGCCCCCGATATCCCACCCAACACTGAAACTGATATATCAATACATATTACACAAAGTAGCAGCCGAGTGCTGTACAACACTGTAATAATCGGAACCGCACCCCGTTACCATCGACAACATCAACCGCGTACAGTGCAAACCGCCACAAAAAAGTGCCATAAATCAAGCAATACGATGATGCGCACCATCATCTTGCTGCTGTTGCTCCGTTCTGGGCGGGCGGCCCGCTTGTAAAACCATTCTCGTTCTGAGATCCGTCAAGCAAGCGATAGTGTGATGAAAAATATCAACAGTAAGTAGTCGTTCATTTTCATGAGCTCAGGCGGGTTCGGGTTGGACGAGCGGGTTGGAAGCGGGGCGGGGAAATGAAAGCAATGAAAATCATTCCGCCATAAAACTGCCACCGAAGCGGTAAATCACGCGCAATGAAATCTTCATATTTCAAGTGTCTAGTTCAGTTCGCTCCGCTTTCCAGTGGGTGGGTGTGAATGAGAGTGGAGGAGGCCGAAGGAGGGGGTAGTTGGTGTTTTGTATTCGGTTTCAGTATCTGGCAGTGGTATGGAACTATCAAGCTTCAGCTCATGCAAATAATCTAGCTTGCGGTGGAAACCACCCATAAAACTAACGATAAACCTGTACGTAGCTATTGAGGGGGATCGATTTCGGCGTTTAATCATCGTTAAACTACAAATCTAACATTGCATCGTTCGTTATAAACAAGAGAGCCGTGTGTGTTGTTTGTGGTTGATGTATTTTAGTTCCTACCATAAAGGAAGAACACCCAAGTTTTGAAATACTTCAAACATGTGTCCAGGCTCTTACATGGCCCACATTACTTAAGAATATTAAAATAAAGTATTAGTACTTCAAACATTCACATTCATCTTAAAAATATAACTGAAGGTTTTGAAATTGAAACAATTTAGAATATGATGAAAAATTTAAAAATACCTTTAAAAAACACAAATAACTATCGAGCTATAGTATATTTTTAACCTCATCTGAAGCCAACGGAGTTTTGGTTTCGTTTTTAGGTCACTTATCACTTGATAACGATCGATAAATAGACATCCTCCCGCTTTGTTAGATTGATGATGGTGGTTTAAATTTACGCTCGAAGCTACGGGTATCTTGGTTTAAAGTTTCTGAAGCCATCGAATGGCTTTCCAACGCGTATACAACCGAAGGACATCCCTTTTTCGACCCGTTTTCTATTCACAACCAAAGAAGAGAAAGTGTGAGTGTGTCAGTGTATACTGCTGTACTTAAAAGCAGCAGGCTAAATGTCTATAATACACATGCTTTGCTTCGTATTTCGATCGACGACAAACTTAAGCCCGTGCTGTCGTCCCATACGAAGCGAAAAGAGCCAGCAGGAAGAGAGCTAAAAATAACAATACAAAAAAATCCCTTCTACAAACAAGCCCCAAAAATGATCCTTTCGAAAGTGACTGTCCAAGCGGAGACCCAAAACCGCCCGCTGGAAGTGTCCCGCGCAACCCGACGCCCTCGAGGTGCAGCATAAACGATAGTCCCCCAGTAATTTGTCATAATTATCTGTCACGAAGTGAGCCAAAGTAAGAGGAAGAAGAAAAAAACAAACCAACCCTGCTGTACTCCCGTTGGCACCATGCAGAAGTTTTCCCATCCCGTAGCCCGAACGGCCGACTACTTCCCATCTTTACATGCACTCATCGCATGACAATCATGCCCTGACGGACGATGGTACTGCTCTGGTGGTGATGATTTATGGATGGGCAATGTGAGCCAAACCAATCCAGCTAGGACAATCCTTTAACGGCCCTCTGGCAAGAAACGGAAAAAACAGTCCAAAGCTACCACCAACGCAAATTGTCCCTTTTTTCACCGACCGACCTCCAGGAGAAAAAAATGAGGAACGATAAACGAACACAACTCCGCCGAAACCGATGGTAAAAGCTCCAAAAATAAATGGGTTGAGCTATGCTTTTTGAGCATTTATGAGCAATAAAAACGGAAGCCCGTTCGGGCTAAAACCATTCACAACCGGGCAATCAACGGGCCACCAGATGGACACAATCAACCACATTGAATGAAGCGGTAGTACTTGACCGGGTAGCGCACGCCGCCAAGAACCAATGAAATCTAACCGCCTAATACTGCTCGGAGATGATAAACAGAACACACAGGACGATAGGAGGGACTACAGTGAGCTAAAGTGTAATTTTATTGTCACTCAGCTTGGATCTTCTGAGCGGCGTGTGGTCCTGTGGTTTGAAGGACCATTTTCCATGCCTTATGTCAGTGAAGGAGACGCCGCACCATCTACTTACAGTCTAATGGCAGTGGGTCGTAAATATTGGTTTACCAAGCAGTAACCTTGTTTCTCCGTTTGCCATCGCATCGGAACAGATCATAATTATGGTCGTCCTGTCCCGACACTGTCAGTTGGCCGCTGGTCACGTATCTCTGGCAAGGGAAAGGGTCATGGTTCGTGGCTAATTATCATGATAATGGTGTGGTCCAGCACAAATAATGCATGCGAAGCTACTGGCCTCACCAATCGATTGGAAGTCAACACGGTTAGATACGACAGTTTAATTCTCTTGACTGACGTCGTTTGCTTCTTGTGCCCAGTGGGCTCATAGTTTGACAGTATGGATAATCTTAAACAAATAGAAACCAAGAACCAAGCCATTCCAATTCGAAATTCCCCAGTTATTGCAGCTGAACTTCTGATTGGAATCTATTGGAGCAATCATTTTACCACTTTCCTAGTCGCTTGGTCAAAAACACAAGATTTAGCCGATCTCAACTAATTTTCTTCAACGATGTTCTGAACATAAAAAAACAATAGAACAATGGTTGAATTTTTCACGAAATATACAAGAATAAAAGTAGTTAATGTATCCTCACGAAAATTTTTACAAAAATTCTCAGCAATTAAACGTCAACATATGTGAAAAGGTAAACATTTAAATTATAATTAATGCTGCAATTGCTTTTTATGAAAAGGTTTTAATATTATATTATGCCAATCAACAATATTTTACATCCAAGTCTTAAGAATTTTCAAAAGCTTTATGTTGAGTTCTTTATATATTAAACCAAATCGCTCATGTCAAGTATAATGTGGGTATCGACCTATGTGGGCATCGACAGTAAAATACTTGAAGCAATGTTCTTACTCTCTCGTTTTGTTAATGCCATGTTTTAGGGCAGAGGTCTCCAAATTTTTCAGTTCGCGAGCGGCATCGCTCAGCAATTAATGATGGTGAGGACCGTTTCGACTCTTCTTTTAGCTAACGGGAACTTTAAAAGCTTGTTGTGATAGGAAAATACTTAGTCAATATGTAAAATTTCTAAATTTTTCAATTGTTGCAGCTTTATTTTTCAAAAGTAAAAATGAAACTTTTGATGTAAATTGTTAAAATAATAGACTTCCTTAAATAATAAACTATCACTTTCTTCACAAAATCATCGCAGGCCCCATTTGAGACTACCGATGGCCGCGAAAGACCCGTACTTTACATACCCCTATTCTAGGGTATAAATACATATCTACAGCTAACCAAATATCCCAATGCATACAGATATAAACTGCCAATCGTTTACCATGAACACTACACAAGTGTAAGACTTTATTTCACTACTCTCTTCCTTAAGCTATGCTGCAAACGAACGGTCAGCTCTGTGCATAACCTCCTTCAGCAAAAGTGGTCGGAAAGATTCACAAAAGTCAACCACTTTGATGTTTTCTTTGAATTCCAGTCCAAAAGCTACACACATACCAAAAGCTAAAGCCCATTCCCATCCAATGCCAGTTTTACCGTGCACCCTGTTTGCATGTAAGTGCGGCCCCGACGCTCGTGAACTTGATTGGCTGTATAACCCCACCCCTAGACTGTGGGGGCCTAGTTAACCTCTCCCCACACGTACCTGCCGTATCTGCTCAAGCATAGCGCCTTTCCAACCCTATCCTCCCTGGTTAAAGGGATACCTTTACCTTTCCCTCGCTTATCCCCCAGTCAGTTTTACAGTTGTGGCGAAAGTTTTAATTAAAGAAGCAATACCTTTCCCTACAGTTTCCTTCCCGTGCTACCACCCGCTCGCCTGCAACACAGCTCGTAAGACATCGTGCTCAAGAGTGGGACATGATCGTGCTTCACAGTGCTTCTGGCAGTGCGAAGCAGAGTTTCTGCTCGTATGCTACCGCCTTTTGCTGAGCCCTCAAGGGCAGACATTTTGTTGGAGTGTGTTTTCAAGTATATCGCCTAGCCCCCACGGGGCAACACATCTACACGCCTACCACACGTACCTCGCCTTCCCTACACGCATACGATACGCCCTCGTGGTGGGAGTGAAAAGGATGCGCCGTTACGTATGATATGTACCCATTTGGGTAGGATACACCGAGAAAAAGAACTGCTTATGGCATGGGGGAACCTAGGAGCCAGGCCAATCCAGCCAGGTCAGGAGGGTGGGACGACCTACGTTCTTCTAGTGTGGCGAAAGAAAGCGAGACGTGGTAAATATACTTTCAAATTTGTTCGTTACGGCTTGCCAAAGCAAACACGCCACAGGCTAATGGGGACTAGCTTCTCAGTTTGGAAATTTTCACCGAACGCAACAGATGCCAGACGGTGGACTTGCAACCCGGGTCGGGGAATATTTGGTCCTAGTTGCTCTGTGGTCCTGCTTTCAGACAACACCGTCCTTAAATGTCGGGTGGTTCGTCTTTATTTAAATATAATCATGTTTACGTTAACCTGAGTGTAGGTGAGACCACACGTATGTGTCAAGGCGAAATCAAACACAGCCGAATCAATTAAGGTTTATTAAGGAGAAAATACATTGATTAATTACAAACCCATTACGGTTCACAGTTCAAATGTTGCCTCGATGAAAGTCCTGCCTCGTAGGCAAAAGTGTGTTTCTTCACTTTGCATGCATTTTTCTGCATTTCCATATTGCTGCAGCGCCACACTAACTCGTCCAATTACGCTCGTGTTATCGCCATGCCGCAAAACGATCATTCATTCAGTCAAATACACCGGCACCGCAAGATGCTATAAAAGAAGCCGAGCGAAAGAAAGAGAAACTAATCGGATGAGACGTCCAAAGCAACAAATTGAAATTTTCCACCGCACGCTCCAAGGACTCCAACATGGGCAAACATGAAAGAGCTGCTCCACTTCACCAGCACGTAGGAGATTTTTCAAAACTGTGCTTCAGCAACAGCCACAACCCGGTCCCGAGGTTTTTTTACGACGATATGAAGCATATATTATTCATCGTTGTTTACCGTTCAGCAGACCACGGCGGTGTTTTTTTTTTAGCTTTTTACTCCAAGAAAGCGAAACTCCAAGAAAAACGCATTTAATGTTACTGAGCCACGCTGCAGAGACATGGACATAAATGGTACATGCTCGAGAGGACGATAATGTTTGCTTAGCAGTGTTGAGGTTGTTGTGTTGTTTGAATACTTTTAAAATCTTCCATTTGTAGGGGAAATATAAGAACATATTTATTGACTTCATCTAATAAGCAATTTGTTTTTTAATAGTAAAATTAAAAATAACTTCCTTTTTCGTATTCCATCTATTATGCGAATGAAATCATGTTGGAAGATTTCAAGCTTTCGCTACTGCTCACTAGATGGCAACACTATACACTCTTCTCCATTCGTTCGAAGGATTCGTTTGCCGTTGATCGAACCGATTGGAAAGTATTTGTGTGCGTTTTTTACTGTTCGTTTTTCTACAACCGGAAGATGATGTAACTGTTACTAGTAGAAATGGCTCCATTCAGTTCAATTAATTTGTACTGATAACCATCTCATTCCAATTACCCACCCGATAGCCTCCCTGCGACCGAGCGCTGCAAGCAACGTGAGTTTTGTAAACTCATCGTTAGCGAATCATTCCATCGTTTCGAACGCTGTCTGTTTCCAATGTTTCACTGCAAAACTGCTTTCCGATCGATGCTTCCCCATCAGCAGCATCGTCATCATCGTCCTCCTCGTTGTCGACATCATAATAAGGCAGCAACTTCATTTCATGGATTAACGAACTTCCATTGCTGGCTGTATGCGATGCGAATGTATATGTGTGTGTGTGTGCTGAAACAACACAAGGTACACGTTTTTTTTAGAACAACGAGTGTGTGAGCGCTTCACAAGTATGATGTTCGTGTTTCGCAGCACCAGCATACGTGCCCGCGCCCACACCTCCTACACTGTACTGCATGATAAACATCACCCGGGGATGATATGGTTACTTTATGTCTGCTAAAAATATCGCGCCACCTCAAAGATCATTAGATTCTCGTGTTACGAAAGTGCTGCTCGTTACAGCAATTTGTGAGGAGTTTTTTTTCTTTCTTCGCTTCTGTGGCGGTAAACAGCGCAGCACTTTGTGCTGTGGCGTGTTACAAAAACAAGCACTTTCTAGCGAAACTAAAAGTTGATGCGATGTTGTTTTTATCGGAAGAAACTTAGTTACATTAAAAAAAAAAGATGTTTTTTTTTCATTTGTATTGATGGTTTATATAAGTGATTGCGTGTCAAACATACACGGATGGTCTTACTAAAGCGAAACCTCTAAAAAATGAGAGAGTATTTAACAGAAATGAGTTAGTCAAAGATTGTGTTATGAATTAACTCCATAAATTGTTACCAAATAAGAAAGAGAATAGAAGCTTTCATGGTCCGTAATTTAATCAACAAATTTTGTAATGAAAATATGTTTTGTACAAGCTCAAAATAAGGTTGCCTTCGCAGGTTCTTAATGTAAACCTAAAAGGTGTGAAAAGCCCCTTTTAATAATCAATCACTACCGGTAAAGTATACCAAAAAGCCCAAAATTCAATCATTCAAAGAAAAGCTGCTCAACTGGAAAGTGTAGAAACAGTTTCTTTTATATATTTTCTTTCATGCTGTAGATGTTTGTCCTTTCCTGAGAAAAAGTGAGCACAACTCAGTGAAGCGAACCGTAAAGGGTTCGGTTCCTATTTCAATTAGCTCAATGCCTTTCGATTAGAATGTGCCTAGCCCGTCGGGGGTTCGATACTTTTAAACTGTGTTCAAGGTCAATGATTGTATAAACAACACGATCTGTTAGGGATACCTTTGGGGGATGACCGTGAAATGAAACGATCTCTTTTACATTAGCCTATTTATGTTAAATGTATGTTAAAAAAAGATCCTAAAAATCTATCCTAAAACTTAAACTTATATCTTTTCAGGTGAGTTATACATTCCATACTGGCAAACCTATTCGAAAATGTAAACCACTGTAAGTATAAAGCCCTCTCATATACACTTTTTGTAGAGAACATATATCTAAGAGGGCCGGTCTGGTGGTACAGTCGTCAACTCGAACGACCTCACAACATGCCCGTCATGGGTTCAAGCCCCGAATATACCGTGCCCCCATACGTAGGACTGACTATCCTGCTATGGTAACAACAAGTCACTGAAAGCCAAAGCTCACTTCAATAGAGTGGGTACAAGGCAGGCCCTTACCGACAACGGTTGTGCCAAAAGAAAGAAAGAAAGAAAGAAAGACATCTATCTAAGAAGAAAAAAGTCTTTTCTCGACAAATGCTTAGCTTTTTATACTAAATTCAAATTTAAATCTTTACCCTAAACACAAAAATAGTATGCAATTCGAAATTCCAAGAACGAAGTATTCGTTACATACATAACTGGCCACACATACATACATACGTAACCTGGCCAACAAAAACACAACCGCAACTAGTGAGAAATACCACTGTTCGATGACATACTGCACACATTTGCATCCTGTTAATTAGCAAACGGTACATGACGCCGCTACCTATTCAAGTGTGGTACAAATTCACCCTTGAGACAGCATTACAAGGTGTACGCATTTACCATCAATCTTTCGCAGTAAATAACCTGCCACAAACGATAGCTCGCGCAACCAATGTAGTCTACACCGGAGGGTTGATCATTAACAAAGCTATTTTTTGCCCTTAACCACATCTCCATACACACACACACTCGCAATGTTGTTCGTATCTCACACGACAGTGTGACACAGCTGCATAACTAGTTCCAGTGAAAGCGAAACACATCCCCGTCGTTGGACAGATGGAAGCGCACGCTTTGCTTCCACAAAACGCTAACCAAACTCTCAAATCCATTACGGCTCCCAAGTGTCTGCCTTTATTGGGTTACACATTGCATTGAATTTGCTCGGGACGAGTTTTCCCGCCTGTCAGCTAACCAGTGGATTTATTTTACGGCCGTTGACCTTGTCCACCCACTCGACCGGTTTGGCTTGCCGTTGGAACGGACAGGCACCATCCAAAGGCACTAAAAATAGGTCGCACCAAACATTATCAAAAGCAAATGGACCACCACCAATCTCCGGTTGGTGTAGTACCTTGATGCAATCATCTCCTGGGCAACCGCGATGGGTTGCCGTGGTATCGTTGCGAACCACTGGCAAAGGATATGGCCTGCCTGTAGGTCCCTACAGTGCCAGGCGGGAGGGCGAGAAGGGATGTGGGCCCTGTTTACCTATGCAAAAGGTTTAGCGAACAAAGACATAAAGCATTATGGTGATTGTCGTACTTTGAACAACCACAAGACTGCAGGAAACAAACACATACGAGTAAACTTTTTGTGTGCCATTTGTGCGAATTTGGAACATTTGGAATTTGGCGAATTTGGAAATTGAACATTCTTTTTAATTTGAAAATGTGAAACGAAATAGTAAATATAAAATTTATACCTGAATGTTCAAAGTTCTATTGCTTTTAAGAAACAGTTTCCATATTTACAGCATTTTTTTTTGAATATTTATAAGAAAGTTTAATTTCACAGAACAGTTCCACAATCCCCTGAAGCTTTTCCAGCTACCATAAACACAACCAACTTCACCGCTGAAAGCTTTTCCCGAGAGACTGTTTGCGAAACTCGCGCTCTCTCACACGCTCATCTCATCGGCTATTCTCGGCTTCCAAGCGTCAGGTGGTCGGTTCGGTTGCCATTAGCAGCGCACCAATACACAAACATACCCTCTCGTTACTAGCGCTAGCCAAGCTAGCTATCGCATTTACGTTGCCTGTAACGATTGTCATTGTGTTTGCGTCACCATTAGTCCACCAGCTGGTAGGAGGTTTTTTTTCTCTCACATGTATAAAAATCCACGTGTCACGTCTCATCGCTCCGCGGTACCCTTTCACATGGAGCCCACGTGTTTGTACAGCGAGTCGTAGCTGTGTTGCGTGTAGTCGTGCAAATACCACGCTAACGTGCTAACAACAGTAATATAGCAATAAGGCATCCAAGTAAAAAGCAAAACCTCTCGTGCAGCTGTCGTCGTGAGCACCGTTGCTGGCATTGAAATTGCTTCTTCTGCCGTTGTCCCTGTGGTGGTGATAGGTACGCGACGCACGCAGCCGCTTTTGTTTTGGTTGCCACTGGTAGCAGTTTCGGAAGCGGCGGTACAATTCGCGCGCACTACCCCGAGGCACTGATTTACGTATCCGTGTATTGGGATCGAGAGATGCCGGAGCCGCGCGAATGATTTGTGTGGGATGGGCCCACACAAAAACCCCTATCGGGTCGGGCGAGCTTTTGCTGCAAACGGATTCAGTACCGATCGGGATAACGGACGTAGCGGACGCGACTAGTAGCCGTTCGTGTGTCGCGTGCGTGTGTCTGTGTGTGTATGATGTGCCAGAGTTTTGCGGTGAGAGTACAAATGACCCATAATGTGATTTGAGCAAGATGTGGGTTACGAGCTGTGAATGACGGCGCAGTTTTAAAATTTGTGATTTGTGCTATTGAAATTTTGAAAAAGCTTTGAAACATGTGAAAAATGAAAATGTATGTGTGTGTGTTGATAAGTGCTTTATTATTTAAACGTCAATGATAGTGCTGTAACCCCGGCGTGAATATTGTGATTACACAAAATACGGTGCAGTTGAAGGTTGATTCGTGTATATGATTTTAAAATGAAGTTTTTGCACCACTTGATTCCTATCATTTCTTTATTTTTTAATTGCTTTGTTGCTTAAAGTTTGAATTGCTTTCAATGTATATTTTCTGACACAAAAAAAGAAATATGAAAAGGGCTTTAATAGGTGCTTGGTATTACAATATAATATGTTTGTTCGATAAAAACAATTAAATTTTAAAACATTTTAATTTTCCTTATTCGAAAAAACACTATTTAAAAGTTTAAATTGATTAACGGTTTTTAGCGTAAAATGGTTCCATTTAGATTTCATTAATTTTATTTAATTTTACGTAATTTATCATATATTTACACGCAAACAATGCCGAACATGTTCAATATCTTTTTTGGCGCCAAAATTTGGTAACTAACAAACATGATCACTCTATCCCTCACTCTCTTCACAAGGTTGATGTGGTTTTTCCTACGAAATGATTACAATCGCCACCATAATTTACCTGCAATTGTCTGTAATTGTACGAAATGAACTTGTTCGTGGCGGATGCGGTTTCACCGTAATCTCTCCGTGCGTGTGTGGGTGCGTGTCATTTGGTGGTCGATTGGTGGTGGTGATGGTGGTACTGCTGGTAATGATGTTGGCAGTGTGAACAGCTCAAATCATTCGATAGCAATGCAACGTAATCAAAATCAAATTATCGCTTATGGCTAAGTCCGGCGGGCGATTGGCGCGCTGAGTACTGTTTGCTGCCTCTAACCAAGAATCGAGTACCAATTGCATTTTGTGGTTGGTAATGGTGGTGTACTTAATTTGTAGAGTTTGCAAATGTCAGGTGATTTGTGAGGTTGCAGCCCATTGCGATTTGAAGTGGCTTATGCCTGACTGTAACATTATTTTTTGCAAACAATACGCTTAATCTATCTGTACTGCGTACGATTCTCATAATATTAAATCTAAGAACTGACTCATCAGTTTCGCTTCATCATAATCTCGCACGGTACTGTGCATCGCCCTGTGTGCCATGAAACGTCCATCTCAGCATCATTAAATGATGCTCCGATGCCCGAGGAATGTCAATTTATTTCCCGTCCATTGAAGCTTCCCGGGACTGATGGTCGGGACCCTGCGGCGAGGTGACCAATCGGCAGGAAAATTTGCTATATCTATCGCCATGCGAGACGAGTGTAATTGAAAACGAGACACAGCCATGATGGCTCGATGCTGACACGCTCCTCCTAGCACCGGGCCCCCCTACGTGGCCGTGCCCTGGGTAACATGATCCGAGCCGAGCAGGGAAAATGAGAGTGAAAAATCAATCACCGTGACAAAATACTAGGAAGTGTATTTATAAAGATTCAATTTCACAGATTATTGCCTATGATCTAGCTTTAATGTGTGAATGTGTGCGAGTGTGCGAGGGCTTGTACTATTCTCGAGCTTGTTTTCTGTCTTCCCTCGCTGTCTTCCCTTCCCACTCACACACAACCGTTCGGCGTAATGCCACACTTCAACCGGAAGGAATTCCTTGTGTCACACAGGGCACACGTTGGCTTGGGACCGTCGGTGGGGCCGTCCATTTTGATTTGCTCGCTACCTTTCGCACACGGAACGCACACTTCGCCGCCAACCACCATCGTCAGCATCATCATCATCACCATCTGCATCACCTTGACGTAACAAGAATGAATGGCATTTTTCAATCAAATAAAATATAGCGTCATTCACGGGCGCAATGGGGTCGATCGTCGGCTGTAAAAGTCGCCGCACACTGATAATGGAGGCGCCCGGTGGCTGACAGACAGCAACTTTAAATGAGCGGCTGACAAACAGAGCGATGGAAATTGACATTCTTCGTGGCAGAAGAAGATGCTTTGGGGGCTCGGGAAGGAAGTGTACGTGTAAGAAAATACGTCCCGTGCCAGTCTGCCCGTAATGTGATCAGAATCGTGACGGGGTAGTAAAACATGAGCCTCACTCGCATGAGCTTAAAGCAACGTTTTGAAGGGTCTGTGGAGTTCAGGGGCATTAAACTGATGGGTAAATGAAATCACCCTTCGGTACATTGTCTTAGGGTTGCTGTTGAGGGTCATATGAAAATACATTATGCCGTAAATAAAGTCATTTTTGACCAGCTCATCTTAAACCTGCTTAATTATTTGTTCAAACCTACTGTTGCCACCAGCCATGCTCATTTCACGCTAGACAGCTAACTTGGCAATGCTCTCGTAGTTGCTGTGCTGATTCTAATGATTGTATGAGCAGGCTACCCAACAAGGTAGCTATTCATAATGTTTACTGATCATGTTGAGTCAAAATTCAAAAATCTGGAAATGATGTTTTTTTTTATATTTTCTGTTAATAAATTATTCATTTTAGGGTACATATGAAACTTTATTCCTGGAGTATACAAACCACGGCCTAGATGTGGCTTTCGATAGCGATAATTATTTTTTTTCCTTTCTTCATTTTAAGTCGAATATAAAGCTTCATTAATTGAAAGCTGTACAGTTTCATTGTGGTTATGGACCGGGCGTGAGCTGGCCTAGAGAGATAGAGAGAGATGCAATAATAATACAATAAGTTATAATTTTAATATTAGACAGAGATTTAAACGTTCTTGCATTAGCTAAGGGTAACATCAACGAACCACGCAACAACTATATTTATGAAGCAATTCTTGACAACTGAACAAGTTTGGAGACATTTGCTTTATACCATGCAATTATCTTTAAAATATATTACCTCGAAGTTGCAAATATTCAAGGCTTTAGACCTTAAAGAGTGTCATCCGTATGGTTTTATGGACACAAAGATTTACTCTTCATATTTTTTTCTTCATCCTCTGTAACACCCTCAACATACCAGCCCAAGAAAACCAGCATTCAACAATGCTGCGTAATATCTGTCAACGGTTCAGCTTCACCATATTTCATACCCGCAGGCCATTTTTACGACCAAGATAAAATGACACACAAAAGTGCGTTTTAAAGTAAGTGCAGCAACAGCGAGCAGAGATCGTTTGCCAAACCAAACTGTCTGCTCGAGAGGGTTGGCTGGCAATAAACAAACAAAAAAACGCACGCAAATCATCCATACCCTTCAATGTAGGCAAACATATTAACGGGTGTGTGTCCCTTGTGTTAGCACACTCGAAAAAAACGGAGACGAACAAACACATACAACAACCGTTTGGCAGCCGAGAAAGGGGGTGTATTCAGAGCAGAGCAAGATAAAATGTTTCGTGAACCACACGAAGCAAATGATGTCATAAAGATGGGTTTTTTGAAAAATTTTGACTCAAATTGGCCCATAAAAAATAATGAATGATACACTCGTGGAAGAAAGATAGCAGAAACGATGCATTATTTATCTGACACAGACAGCAATTAGAGGAAGTTTTTTTTCCTGCGAAAAAAGGGTGAACCCTTTTTATAAAATTCATTCAAGTTTTATAGAAATAATAGTGGTTTATAATGATTTTTAACCGATTAAAAAACGAAACTTAAGGACAATATAATCTTGTTAATTGTTTTTAATTAAAATATCCCTGGGCTCTTGAAGATAAGCTTAAAGGCTAGGGTTAGCTAGCTAATTATCTTTAAATATTCCACCAACATAAAGCTCTCACTACAGCACCACATCAAACGTGCAAGGTTTTTGGTCCAAAGTAGCACCCGAAAACCTTCAGCAAGTCAATTAAGTTCGACAGCGCAAGAAAGTTTCGCTTCCTCCGTAGCCAAGCTCATTCAACCCGAGATCCGTGCGCTTTCGCCACGATACCACGATAGGACTGGTTAAAGTAGCGAAACTTTACCACTTCTAAACTCGATTGCAAACTTTTGATCCACTGTGGATCTCATTGTCGTCGAGGAAAAGAGTAAGAAATAGGGAGAGAAAGGAGACATGAAAAGAAAGAGAAAAAAACAGCACATTAAATTAAAACGATAGCAGCACTTTAAACCGAATCCGTTTCTCAACCCTCGGTTCTAGCACCTTTACACCAGTGAAGCCAATAAGCTTTCGTCTTGAAGTTAACAGCCAGCCCTTTGATCGTCGAACGATTATGCTGTTGCGAAGCCACGATTTACAATCCGCAAGCCGCTCGCCGTTGGCATCATTCGACTCGATTTCTTTCCGTTTGCTTTTTCCTTTGCTCGCTCTGTGGGCACGCCTCCGTCTCTATCCAACCTTATTGCCAGCGCTCGATAGTGACGGAGGCTTTGGGAGAGCCTCACTGACGTGGAAGCCGTTTCGATAAGCGCAAAATAATTGCCATCGATTATTTGAGGTTTCATTTTTCCTGCTCCAGCAGCATTTCGTTTTTGCTCGTTTGCTTACTTTCTTCGTCATTAAAAACTGGCTTCAACGCCGGTTCGCACAAAAGCGATCGTTACGGTCAAATGATTTCATGATCGCTTTGTTTGATGTTCCACGAGCGCAATGATTTGCAATCGGTGCGGTGTTTGATTTGTGGAATTTTTAATTTTCCAGCAAGATTAAAGATCATAATCAAAGATTTTTCTTTTGAATGGTTTCTTTGCAACTTGACTTCATGACCATGAAAACGTCTAAAAATGATTCGATATTCTTATAATAAACAAACACTCACCATATTCATATTCAAGGTGACTTTCCCGCGAAGGCATCACTTACTTAGCTACTATTATGACAAAGAGGTTCATTTCACGGTCACAAACCAACAATATTCTCACAAGACACAATGCTTACACCTTCACACAAATTTGTCTTGGTACAAAGTGGCGCCTTTATTTGACACCATCCCTTGTTCGGCCGGAATCATGTTGTTTAGCAGGTTGTTAGTGTGCCAAATGCTGCATAACTGTATACATTTTCGGGAAAAAAACGCTACCAAAACAAAAACAAGCCCAAACAAGCCATTGTCGCCAAATCCACCGGGATCATGTTTCGGACATTTTCCGTACCTCTTAATGATGTGATTTATTTCGATCGTTAGCGATAAGCGACGAGCATTGGCGAAAGGGAAAGGGCAAGAAAAAACGCTGGCCAAATTTCAAAAGGAAAGGTGTTTTCTGAACACACATTACACATCCTCTGTGTGTGTGTGTGTGTGTGTGTAAGTCGAAACGTGCCGTAAACGCTGTCGACAAAAAAATAAATCTTCCCCATCGGGTTAGCGATGGGCTTAGCGACAAGCCGTATTGATGGAGGTTCACCGAACGGATCGAGAGGGCTAACTGCAACGGGTTGAAAAGAGACAGCATGTACAGCCGCGAACAGTGTACTAAATCAGTATCAAAATATGCCCCGACACGTGTTCGGTGATGAACTCGGCCGCTTATTGCCACGCTTTTCCCTTGCGTGTGTGCTGCGTGTTTGCATGCAAAGCTGTTGGTTCGCGCACTAACTTTCATTTAACGATACCAACGGTTCATTCATGTGCTGTTTCGCTTTCTCTGTCTCTGTTTTCGGTACATTCCAATATTCAATTTTCCCAAAATCCAAATTAATGATAAGGGGATATCGATGTTACGTTTGCCCTTGATCGATGTCGCTGATAATCAAATCGATCCGGGAACAATAATATTTTGGGGACAACAAATTCGAAAACTCATGCTCGCTCAGGTGAACATGGGATCATTGTTTTTTTTTCCCCCGGTACGATAAAGCTTTACTTGTTCCTAGTTTCCCATGGGAGTGTTTGCGTAAATGTACGTGGGTAGTTTATAACAATCACTGAATCGATTTCCTTTGTAAACTGATTCAATTAAGGTCAGTGGAAGGGAAGGCCAATTTTTTTGGGGGAAACAATTATCTTCCTATCAATTTGAAAAATAAAATAAATAATAAAATGATTATAATAAATATTTGAAAACATAATCCGAACTCATCACGAAGCGTAGTTTTATTACATTACATTAAAAATTCACATCTAATCTCGTTCCGCACGTTTAATCACGTAAAGTAATCACAAACGCACGTAGAAGCTACTGCGCTAACGGCATAAACACCCCGTAGAGGTAATTTAGTATGCATGAAAAAACCAAAATAAAAAACAACCTTGCAAACTAACTTTTCCACTCATACACACACGCACACACGTACATTGTACCCCCGGGAGCATGACAAAACTCAAAGTACATAATAATTTAAAACATCACATTTAATCAGAATGGTGCAAAACGATATGCGTCACATTTTTTTAAACGCCTCAATGCAAGTTTGCTTTTGCAAAAAAAAGCTTTTATGTCCACTTGCGGAGTTTTGTACAGGTTTTTTTTCCCCCCTCCTGTTATGTTCATTCATGCCGCAACAATGTCACATGGGACGCGGAACTAAAGTTTCACCGAGGCCCACTTCACCTAAGTAAAGTACGTCCGCAGCGCGCCAGGACACTTGTGAGACGTTTCCTTTCCACCTCCCCTGTGCGTCGCGTTGTGTGAGTGTGCATGAGTGTCCACCACAAAGGCGGACAGTGATTATTTTTATGCTCCCTGGTAGGCGATTTTTTGTTCTGTTTGCTGCGTTTGCCCGAACTTAGAAAGTACCATTTTGCTGTAGGCAATTTTCTAACGTACTTTATGTCGGGCTGCACGCTACTCTTGGCGGCACAAGAGCCCTCGATCCTTGAAAACTTTTGGCACTGGAAAAGTACATGATTACGTGATGAAATATTCACACACTTAGAACCATTTCGCTGGTGCGCCGGTGTGTCAATACTTCGTTACGGTGGTGCAATGCGCGGCTGACGCTTGCGGAAAGGAGATGTGTTTGTGCTTCATCTTTAATTCAGAGCGCGGACGGAAACCATACACTGTTAAGATGAATTGCTGCTTGAAGCAATGTTATTATTTGTAAATGAATAGAAATTAAATTGGTTACAAAATAACCGTAAGGATGAGTTCAACAACGTTTCAGGGTTCCATGCATAAGAAAATCAACACAACAAGTCTACCTTTATGAATTTTATATAAAAATAGTAATATCTTTACAATTTTTTAGTCAAAAATCCATTATGTAATGAAATTTAGAAAATCAGGTTCAGAATAATCCAATGAACTATCTCAAACTTAGTTTTATTTCGTGCAATGCGTTAATGATTCAAAGTGGTGCTCAGTATAAACCTCAAAACAAAAACTACATGAACTTGAATCTTGTGTAAAGCAACACTAAACCAACGGAACGTGGAAAGCGAACAGAAAGTTATTTTAAATAAAAAATAGCAAAAAACACTCACCATTCAAATTTTTCTGACTATTCTAGTAGGAATGAGTATGAATGTACTGAGTATAGTTTTAAAAAGCACTTTTATTTTGCACTCAAAAAAATGTTGTTCATGCTTTTTCACTCTCCGCAAAAAAGCAACTAACAACACATCAATAGCTTTCATTAGTGAAAGAGCAAATAAAAATGAGAAAGAAAAAAAAACCATTCGCTAATTGGAATTGCTCGCAAAACCAGCAATGGGCAACATTCTGACTGGAATCATTGCTTATTCCATTCACATTTTACTTATTACTTGGACTCAGCCTCTGCACTATTTACAATTTCGTTCGTGCTCCATAAAATGTCCCTTCTTGCAAATTACGTCAGCTCATTTTGACAGTGAAAAAAAAACTGCCAAAAACGTAAACTAGGCGCCACAAAACCAACACCAAACCGATCGATCGGTTCAATAACTTCCCACTCGTACCGAACAATGATGCAATTGTTCCTGCACAAATACAGCAAACCGGCATACAAAGCAATAAATAAAAAAAAGCTGGAACACTTACACGAGAATGCTTAAAATAGAATTGCCAAGAATGTCAAGAGCTTTCCGCTTTCGCCTACATAATTCTAATTTATTCCTTTCCTCCCCAAAGTGTAGCGAGAGTGACAAAAGTCCAGGGAAGGGAGAACAAGACGAAGCGAAAGAACCACCAACGGAACCACAAATAGATAACGGAGAGACGAACAAAAAAAAACAACCCACAATCGTTCGTGCTCAACAATCGATGCTTTTGCATCCTTCAGATCGGCAGCACTCACTTTTGCTGTCCCAAAACACGCCGGCCAATTTCCTTCACTGTGCGCATACATAAAGCAGATCGAATCCTATTTAGGCAGTGGCGTTGTTGTTCCTGCGACTAGAGCGCTAGAAAAACATGGCCTAAGCGCACCCACGGCAATCGCCACTGCGTGTTTGCGTGGCCGTGCCACACTGTCGTTGTAGTGCGTTTAAAAACAGTCCCCCTGAGGGGTAGGAACCTCAGCACCACTTATGGATTTAGAGCTGCCAGGCGTCTGCTTTTGCATGGTTTTCGGGACCGCTTGGACGGACGGAATGGAGCTGAGTTTTATTTGCAGTGCGTCAGAATTGTCTCCTTGGTTGGTTGACGATAAAGTAATATGATGCCTTTATTTGTACAATCAAACTGATCCGGCAGGAAAGTGATTTTGCTATCGCGGGCTAATGGAACTGGCTCTTTGTTTGTTTTATGCGTTTGCTGCTTACTTATTTCAGTTTGTTGTTGTTTGTTTAATTTTGATTGTTTTTTTTTAAGATAAGCTAGTAAAGTGGTGATTAATGCTTAATAATTGTGAGTTGTTGCGCCTTATTTCATACCAATCATTATTCTACAGTGAAGTATCTCCGTATCTCCATCCAAGCTTAAAATGTTGCTGAATTAATTAAGATAAAATAGTTTTGAAAAAAATCATTTTAAAATGCTTTACCACAGCCTGATGTTTACCACGAAGTTCACTCTATCGATGCAGTCAAAACGTCATCAGCGTTGAACGAGAGGTGGCTTTGGTAGCTGGTTTGAACATCGCCTACCACTTTTAAACTTCTCCCCGTTCGCATGCTGCGTACTATGAGAGCAGCTACGTTAAGTCCTACTGCCATTCCCGCCAGTGTATAAGGACACGATGGCAAACCAAACCAATCAATCATTGAAAAGTAATAATCCTTCGTCAATGCCACAACAACCGCAGCAACCGGCACCGATGGCGTCTGCAAGGCACGAGCCCACCGTCAATCGATCGTCCCTGTACGATCGATCCCATCCGGGGGTGGCCTCCCGACCCGCCTCCTTGCCAATGGTTTCGCCCTACTCCGGCGCGGCAAGTTCGCGACCTTCGCGCAGTGCCACGCGCCCGGTCGCTGTGGGCACGAACCCGTTCACCTCCCAGACGGCGGGTATGCGGGTATTCAAGAAGTGCAAAAGTGCCACCTTCCAGATCGATGGACACACCTACACCATAGGTAAGTATTATCTTCCCTTTCTCGCCTTCGCTTTTTTCTCCCACCGAGCAGAAAGGGTTTGCTCCCGTTTCGGAGGGAGATTATAAGTTTGTGGTCTTAAGTGAGGTTGTACGAAGTGAAAACTTTTCCCCATTGGGTGGAAATGTGCGTACCGAAGAGCAGCGACAGTTCTCAGTTGCTGCCCTATTCGAAGGTTTCTGCTCGGAAAAGCGCAGCCTGGAGAGGCTAAGTTCTCCCGGACCGAGGGATAAACTGCCAAGGCGTCATTAATCTTGCGGTGAAACAAATAGCTGTCACTGCTGGAGGGGAGGTGATATGATAACGAACAGATTTAGGATCGAAATGTGCTCTTCTCGCCACCAGCCCTTGTCCTTTTACACCATTCAGGTAAAGCTCGGTATAGGCGGTGAAGCGCAACGGTATGGAACGGGAATAACGAGGGGAAAATGGAGATATTTGATAAGTTTTATTCGAGACCTCCTACCCAGGGTGGGGGCGTACCGATTGAGTAAGATAAAGTTTCGCCCGACTTGCTGATGGAACAGCAGTAGCAGCAGCAGCAGCAGGGCACACGCAACACAACTCCCTTGTTTTGTAGACTTTTTGATGGGCTTTCGGTGTTCGGTGACCGTGTGCCTTGGCTACGGTGTCTGGTAATGGGCTCCCCCGGGGAGAGACAGTTTGGGATGACAAATCTTTGGCTTTTGGATTTCCCTCGAGGTGAGGCGGCTGTATTAATGAATAACGAAGATCACAACGTACCGTTGTCAAAGATGGCCGGCTATTTTGGGGGACAGTGTTTACGACGTTTCGTTAGTTGTGCCCAGTCAACTGAGAGGGTGTAGAGTCATAATTTAAAAGGTTATTGAATAAGAAAAAAGTCATTTGTCACATTACATATTACATTTTCAATCCGTTCTTGTATAACTGTACCTGTTTTCGACAAGGTAGCTAAAAATATATAATTTTTCAAATACGCATTAAAAAAAGTCTCAATACACAATTTTATCAAATAAAATATGCTCATTTGTATTTTTAATACGAAGATTCGTCTCATTTCTTTGCGCATGTTCTAAAATATCAAATAAAATGTGTTCAACATGTTTCGGTAAATTTGTTGTGAGCCAATACTTTAGCATGTTTCGTTATTAAAAGAAACAGCACAGTAAACCAATGAATGTTTGGTTTTCATTAAAGATTCTATGATTACATAATTTATGCTAACCTTTTTGGAACAGTGATTTTTAACAGTTCAGTGCTATGGGCTCCTGTCAAAACTTGTAATCAGTGCTGTGAAATGTCATGAGCATCACGAGATATTCACCAACAAAAACAATGACCATATCCGCGGTAGCTTCATGCTCATTGCTAATATTCAATGAAAGTGCGTCATGACATGCCAAACACGACATGCGGGTGCTGCGAGTGAGTCAAACGCAATACTCTGACTCACAAGCAAAGCTTATTGCCGTCACAAGCATAATCATGACGTTTTCCTGCTGTGAACTATGCTGTCAAATGCCACTGTTTCAGTCACCAACACTCGTGACTGAAACGAAGCTCAAATCAGCTCACGTACACAACTGAGATGATCGGAGGTAAGACTCAAACAGTTGGAGCATCAATTATATGCTTGATGACATTTTTTTTTTTAGCACCCAACTCTTGACCTCACACTTGGTCACTACATTTTGTGTCGGTGATAATCACGACATTCGTGGAATATACTTGGCGTGTGGTCTCAAGCAGCAAAATGAGCATGCTACCTCCCTCTGTCTGGTTTGATGGTCTGTTGGGTCAAACAGAGCGAGAACCAATGCTCATTTTGTTTCTTGGAACCACTCGCAAGCACAGCATATCTCCCATGACTATCAAGATAATCACCGACTTAAAATATTGCGACCACTGACCAAGTCTAAGAGTTGGTTGCACACAATGTCACCAAGTATGTGATAGTTAAGAGCCTCACCTCTGATCATCACAGTAGAACTCGTGACGCAGACGTGATTTTGTTTCAGCTTTAATTGGTCATCACTATGTCAGTGACATTTTGCAGAACTGATCACAGTAAAAAAAAAGTCATGACATAGTGACTGACCAAGGAATGATCTCAAAAATGTCACGAAGCATACATTTATCAAACCAATCGTTTTGAGTATCTCCATTGACTATCACAATTGAGTACGTGACGCTGGCATGGATTTTGTTTCAGTCAGATTTTTTATAACTATGCAGCATTGCTTGTAGTGACATTTTGCGGCACTGCTTGTAACAACAACACACGTTGGATTTTGCTTAATATTCCTTTAAAACTTGATCAGAACACAACTTGTTGACACATTAAATAAAATTTCTTCTATCAAGTACCACAAATTTTATTTTAAAAAAAAACTTTCTGGAACAAAACCATCTATACTTATTTAGTATTAAAGAAAGAAAGACGTATTTGCTTGAAAATGAAAAAATATAAATCAATTATCAATTCAAAAAGGATAAAACAACTTTTTGTGATGATTTTCAAATTGCTACATATTAACCCCTTTGCAATCTTGATGATGTTGCTTACTATTTTAAACTAACCTCAACATGTTGACCATCTCTCGTTACTGCGGTTCAGAATGGTTCAGTAAACTCAAACCACAAACCCGATCGATACGCAAAGCGAGACGAGCAGAAAGCACGCTGTCAACACTGGTGGTAACTGGAGCAATGTCCTGTACCACGTTAACCATCATGGTTACTAAGACCGCAAGTACTGCTACTGCTACAACCACCACCACTAAAAGCCCGTAAACACACTGATGATCCACACATCCATCATATCGTTATCCGATTGTTATCACTCACCCTCTACTCCGCATTCTTCCCGTCCCACAATCACTACCCCTCTGCTCGTATAGTCAACAAGTCCGATCTCGGGCTCCGGAAGGAAGCTGTTTAACGCTTCTCGACGCTTTCTCAACCGTGAAACACAACGCACACGCTGTGTTACGGGACGGTTTTTTTCCAAGACAAACGACCGACAACACTGAACTGCACCACGTATGTGTGTGTGTGTGTGTGTTGCTTTGCAGACTGCCTTCAGCTCGCACGCCTAATACAACAGGCATGCAAGGCAGGCCCACCCCACACCGACAGAGAAAAGAAAACATTGTTCAATCCTGTTTCCTCCAGTTTTCCGGTTGTCTCAGGCCTTTTTTTTTCTTCCCTTTTTACGCTCTCGGTGTTGTTGTTTGGTGGCCCAAGAGCCCAAGCCAAGCATCCGTATCGATCCCGTTCGTGGTGTTTATCTACACATAACGCACGCTGGTCACGCGAGACTTAGGTCGAAGATAATTTGCTCAATCATCATCAGTTAAATTTGTTTGCCCCTTATTGTTTGTCTGTTTGTTTGTGTCTGCAGCCTTTTGCGCCGTACGTTTGTTTGCAACTGTAACAGGGAAACGCTTAAAGTAAACGTGCACTCTAGCGTCTTAAAGCTGCTACGAAACCGTTACGGAACTGAGGTATGTTTTGTTTGCAATGTGCTTACACACTTTATTCATCACAAGTTAAAGTACTTTTCACGCCCATTTTTGTACGGTTTCATGGCCACATCACGTGGTCACCGCAGGCATCCGCGCAGCGGGACGCATTGTCAGTGAATGTCCTCCATCATTCATTTGCCCGCGTGGATGGAAGATTAATTCTCTACCCTCTTTGGCACCCGTGATGAAGGGTATAAAAATAAATCAGTCTCATCACTTCAATCACGCCGCACAAAAATGCGAGACTGAGTGCTGTGCGGTCCTCGTTATCAGATTCCGCTACTGGCACATCATTTCGACCCCGTGTCTGCCGAGCCGACACTTGGCAAGAATGATTAGGATATTGATTTTCTTTCCGCTGATCGTCTTACGCTCCCCGAAAGGGGCGTCTATCTGTGTACAGGGCAGAGAAGTTGGCTGGAGAAGGATCCACAATAAACAGTTCAACTGAGTAGCGTACACAACTTTATTCACGGTGAAACTGCCGCTGCTGCTAACATGCAATCGAGGAATAGTACACCAAGAAAAGGAGGATAAGAGAAAGAAAAAAAGGACGACAATGTGTATGAAATGAAAAATTTGTCAACCACCCGCCGTGGTAAGCAGATTTCATTTTGTCTGCTGCAAAAAGCTGCGTTTTGAGACTTTTGGGTCGAGTAAAAAGCGACACGGCAGACGGCTGGGAGCTAGCAAAATCTTTTTCTCGTGATTAAACGCGGCGTAGAAAAGGGAAGGAAGAAAGCGAAAAACGAACGCCAGCAACGTAATCCTCCCAAAACGTAGCAAGAATATTCGCTTCTTTTTTTTTGTATGTGTTGTTCGATCGATCGAATCTTCGTACGAAATGCGAAACAAAACGTTTTCTATCAGACTCTACTTCAACCATGAAAATACGCGCAAGTGTGTACGGGGATGCGCATGGAGCGAATACTTCAAGGATAAACTCGTTTCCGAGAATTTGTTCATTACCTTCCATAACAACGAAGGAAGAAGAAGAAAACCGGCAATCCTATTCCTTCAAGTAACGGTCGTCTGGGAAAATTGAAAACAAGCATATTCGCTCAAATGCAATGAGGCCTAAGACTGTTAACCGTTGGTTCTGATAGGATGGTTGCTATTTCATTAGCACAAAATTAAAGCATGCAATCATGCCACATTCAATCAAAGGTTAATAGCACTTCTATCTCTTAAACTGTAAGAAGATTGACGTTGGTTTCGATCGGTTATCGTACTGATTTTGAAATGTTGATTAAAAGTAAATAAAGAGCAAAAATCTATGTAAAATATGTACAGTATAGTTTAACTTCGTGAACCAAATATAAAACAAAATATGATAGATTGTGTTTGTAAAAATGGAAAGAACCGCAATTTAAGTTGCAAGGATCCATAATACTTATTGGTTTTGTCTACTTTATGCACGCCTAAATCATAATAAACAAATGGAATAACCTTTTTACTTGTTTTGTTTACATTTTTATATGAATAAATTGAATTAAATGAATTTTTAGGTATGAGTATCCAACAAATGCTAAATGCGATAGTATACAATCATTTATAAACGTGTAATTGTTATTGTCCTTTATAATTTTCGATCAAAAACGTGTTTTTATACACGTTATTGTGCACCTACAATTTTAGGAATCGAATTGGCTTTTTATTTATCGTTATCTGTAATGCATAATGTATCATATTTTCAAACTTGAAATCAGCAGCATATGCTATAAGAAACCAACTTATTTTTTGTAATATTTTAAATGAATAATTTATATTAAAATGTACCCCAAAACCATTAAGTTAAATTTGTACGATACAAATGGTACAGCCTTATATATCACACTGTGCTTTAAACACTTCAAAAAATCCACCCATTAGTTAAAAGTAAGTCTAATTTGTTAGGTTTTTTGCAAACCTTTTTCACCGAGTCATTGAAAACTAAATCACAATGAACTCGTTGCAAGAGGTTACAGGGGTGCTCTCGTTCGCTTCACATTCCGGGCCGTGGAACACCACCCCGCACAAGATGTCATTCCCATTTCACTAATTCCTTCCCTCTCACAAATGGCTGTGAAGTTTATTTATCTTGCGAATCACTTTTCAAGATCTACAAATACCATTCCAGTCGACTGCATGCCGTTCCTTCGCCTCACGCTTCATTCAACCAATCGTTTGCTCTCCG
Source organism: Anopheles merus (assembly GCF_017562075.2). Lineage (NCBI taxonomy): Eukaryota > Metazoa > Arthropoda > Insecta > Diptera > Culicidae > Anopheles > Anopheles merus. Next base: position 21,605,900 of record NC_054084.1, read on the forward strand.
TTCATGCCTTGTGCAAAAAAAAAAATCAAAACCAATGTACGAAGCAGACACGGAACGTCAGGTATGTCTCGTCCTCGCCACCTAACACTACATCCCTTCACGATTGCCGTACGGAGAGAGGGCTTTACAGCAAATTCCGTACCCCGTTACGGTTGACGCTAAATTTGTGTAAACAGAGAACGCCCGTTGAAGGCGTGCGTTTTTGGGACGGGGTGAGAAACGAGACCCGTGACACGCTGTCACACGTTCTGCCATCGACCCGAACCCGGCTGGGCCTCGTGTTCGAAACCAACGCTCTAGTCTAGGGAACAGCAGAACGAAGCTTCGTTCTGAAGCTTCCTCGCGGCGGTTACACGGAACACGGAGCGAAATCTAATTTCACGTGCATGTTATTCAATTTTCGTAGTGATTTTAATGAATGAAATTATAGATTACACGTACACACAAGAACACGGTTGCGCATGGGACGGTTTCAGCAGCAGCAGCAGCAGCAGGAGGTAACAAATCTCACACGAACAGCACTTGCCACATTTCTCCAGCGGAACAGGAACCCCTCCGAGTGGGTTGGTCCATTTGGGTTTGGCCGGTACAGCGATACTCATGTCATGTGGGGTTGAGCTTATGGTTTTCGGTTGCAAATTTGTTTGCGAATGTCGGTGTAGCATAATAGTGCCGCTTGTAAATCAGGGTGATTTGTTGAGCTTTCCGGTAAATAAACTCTCACACATCTTAATGAGTTCATTTAAAATAATTAACAAATTAAGCTTTTATTCAGGAAGATACATTGAGTCTTTTGTAATCCAATTTAAGAATAAAGATAGCATGAAGCACTGTTTAATGGATTGAATGATTATTTATGGAACTGCATCAGAAAGATGTATTGTTTGATGTGGAATTGTATCTGTATTTACTTCCAAAAACAAAACATATCACGTGGGAAGTCAATGAAGCAATGCCCCCGTATGTCAAACAGCTCACCCTTACTTTCTACCTTACATCATGCGTGATCGTGGGTGTGTAGTTTTGGTAAGCATTTGGTATTCCTCTCGACCGTTTTCATCACTCAAGGGCAAACGTGATTCGACCGCATAAAACATACCACAACCGCAACGGTTCGATAAGTGCGCCCATGCACGATGATGCTGCTGCTGCTGCTGCTGCTGCTGTTATCCTTTCTCCACACAAACGATGGCAGCAAATTCTTCCATATTCACCCCCTAGGGTGTCTTGACGGTTAGAGTCACCCATTTGTGAGATCCGTTCTGAATCGGTACCCGGGTCACCGGTTGATCTGGAAAGGGAAAGCCGACGGGATCTTTTGTTTTATTTACCGCTTTGCTCTATATTAAACATTCCATTCGTTTGCAATTTAGATGACACGGCAAGGCAAACCTCTTTCGCAGACGGGATTACCGAGAACAACCAAGCCTCCGCTCCATAGCGGGTCCATAGTTAGGTCACTTGCAGTTTTGAAGATACTGCATGCTTGAGCGGAGTAAGATGTGATCCAGTGTAGAACGCTGCACAGCACAGGGCTGGAATGTCCTATGCCCAGCGCATAGTCGAATGAGTTTCGATATCGACCATTGTTTTCAAGGTTGAAAAGGCACATGGGTAAGGTGGAATGGTTTGGTGGTATGGGATGCGTACAGGCGGAGTAGTATATAAGGAAAGATATTACTAGATGTCAAACAAAGTGTGTAATTTAAAGGCAAAGTAATGATATGCAACATTGAAATGAATTTAAAATTAGTTTGGAATTTAAGATAAAATTATTGATGCAAATTTATATTGATTCTTTTACTTTACTTTTCTACTTGCAGGTAAGAGTAAAACAACATAAGATTTAGCGTATAGATTGACTGAGTGCGGTATGTTAATTTTGTTATATTAATTTAAACTTCATTTAAAATTTAAATCATCCAACGGAACTCGTTTTATCAAGTAAAATTTAAAATTTTCCACTAACACAATCAAGAACAAGCACCTACTTAATTCTATAAATCACACGATAATTTCAAATCGTCAGTTTCGCACGATAATTTGCAGCCTGAAGCAGAAAGCTTATGATAAACCCCAGCCCCGGAAGCAATGGAACAAAAAAACTCTTGCTCCTGAGCTTGTGCCGGATCCGCTTGAAGCGCTTTAGCGATGCCACCGGAAACTGGCGACAAGTTTCAATTTCGTCTCTTTAGTTTCCTTTTTTGCACCTCCAAAAAAAAAAGGCAGCAAAGCACGCTCATGCCGAGGTTCATTATGCGTTTGAGCAGGAAGACCGGGACTGTCGAATGGGACGTGTCGGAACCGTGCGAACCCGTACGTGACCCGGTAGGGAAGCGTCCGTGTCGTGCCTTCCGCGTGCAAACTATCGCTGAGCCTTGCGTTTTAAAACTATCTTCAAGCGTTTCGAGCGTCTTGGGAAATTAAAAATTCTTTCCTTTTGTTTCCGCGTGACGCAGATTTAAAAGCATTTTCTTTTTGTGCTGCCGCGACGGCAATAAACTATTTAAAGGCACGCGAAAACGTTCCTGTTGAGGTGCAAGGAGGAAGTTTGTCACACAAAAGAGACTTTATGGAATGATTTTTTTTTCTTGAAAGGCTTTGCACTTTATCACTTTTGCTTATGATGGCATTTTTTTTTTGCGTTTAGCTTTTGCTTAAACTATTGGTTTTGTTAGCTTGTGCTTGTGATTGATTTTTCCTCCTTTCATTAAAATGCTATGATACTTAACAAAAAGCTTCGCTGGACTGAAGTCAAAGCTTTTGGATGGATTTTATATTGCTTCAAAAAGACAAGCTTTAAACAGAATGGCTCTGGGAATTTGTATTAGAATGGAACTACTAATCTATTAATAAATCACTTTTTGAGATAGTGCAAAGAAAATCTTTTAAAATTGTAATGAAAATCATCCAAAGTTCTGAGCTTCTGTGAACTTTTTTCAATTGCTCTACTTAAAATCCCACTAGCACGCATCATGCATTACAATCTAATTCCATTGTGAGTAACCGTGTTAAAACTAGCCGTGAGTGATTAAATAATCGGTCACTACTCCTCCACCCTGCAATTAGAGCTGGCCGAATCGTGCCCGTCCGTCAGCAATTCAGCATCCGTGCGGTTGATCCACCATTAAGCTCGGATTTTCAAAACGTTTGTGACAAACTGTAATTGCTAGGATAAAGTAAGGTTAGAGAAAAAAGGTACAACGCAATCCTTTCGTAGCACTACGGCCGATGCACGATGCTTCAAACTCCTTCCTTCAAAACGGACTGTTACTTGCCTTTTTTCCCTCTCTCTCTTTGGTGCAACCGCCTAACGAATCGTAAAGAGTTACCGTATTCTACGCGAATAAATCCTGCCAAGAGCCACATTTTTCACTCCACTCATCTGGGTGCGACCCACTGGATGGACCATCCAGTTTGTGTGTATGTGTGTATGTCTATCCATACCTTTCCCGTTCCGGCGACACATAAGCCTTAAGTGAAACATTTAATCCATATTACATTTATCCTGGCGGACCATTGCCATCCACCGTGCCGTGTCATCTTCGCACACTAACTGGGTGCACTGGTGACACACACTGGAAACAACGCGCCACGATACGACGATGCAATTTAGCTCGCTGTATCGGTCTCGGGATTGTCCTCCCCTTCATTCACAACCAAACCTGTAACTACACTCGAACGCCGGAACGTTCCGGAGCACGTTCTGGCCCCGAGTGTGAAGCTGACGAGGATGGAAAACCCGGCTACAAACTCACTAAGCCGTATCAGAAGCATCACTTCTGTCAAGCCCGCCCTCCCTGGCCATTCGCGCAAACAAGGTTACGATTTCGTTCCGCTCCCGCGTTACGATGACGTTTGCAATGAAAAAAAATCGGTAGTAAATTACTACCGCACGTTCCTCTGTTTGCCAGCTTAAAGTGCTCCATTTTTCTCGCCTAAAACAACTACAACTGCAACTGCCTTCTTACGCTTCCATGTAAAGTAATTCATCAAAAATGTATACTCTCGTCCAATCAAATCGCACCATAAAAATGCCCGCCGCATATGCACGCAGCGTTGGCTTTTACATCGTGGAATCAATTCATCGAAAATCAAATAAATCTCCGATACGGCACCCACACCACCACGGTGCGTTTCGCAGTGGGCATGGTGCTTCTTTTTTTTTCAAAAATGGACTCACAACAAATACACCAAAAGATACACGTTTCTGAATTTGGAGGGGCAAACATTCATTGGAATTTGAAACATGTAATATGTAAGCATGCACGCGGTGTTGGAATTCCATTTCCTCCAAAATGGGATAAAACAGAAATCAATGATCACGGTGAGCGGGGTGAGCAATGGCAGCGTCACGTGCACTGTGTGGGTTTCGGTCGTACGGTTTCCTCTTCATGAAAATTTGCGTGATCCTTTCTTGGGAAAAAATCATTTCATTTCTGATGGAGCTTGTTTTTTTTTTTAAATTAAACACAATTCGAGCAATATAAGAAGCAAATTGGAATTTCTATTTATGCAGCTCGATAAATACTGTCGGCTCAAATAGATCGTTTAGATATCAACAAATGAAACGTATGCCAATCGAAGGGGATGGTTCAATTTCAAGACAGGACAGCCACATCACTAAGTATGTTTTGATTGAACAAGTATAAAGGGCACAATGTTTTATTTTGATTATTATTCCAAAGCACAACACCAAATGCTAAAACTTATCTTACTTTACACTAACGTTTAAATGACAAAAATATACAAATAAAACGGCCATCCTGAAGCATTTACAATACAAATTCAACAAAAAGTACGCTAAGCAGATCCCAATGACCAAATCCATCTCTTTCACCACAACCTTTAAGCTACGATTTGGACGGCTTAAGTAATTAAACGCTGGTGGTGACTCCACCAGAGAATCTTTTTACCTCATTTCTGGAAAGTGAGCTCCGGACCATCCAACTGGACGATTACATCAGTACTTCAACCTACTGCCTCAAACAAAAGCCAACCAATAACCGTCACCAGGCGTCTACTTGGGAAAAGTGACAGTCTGAAGAAGGAAAGTTTGTCACAACGGGAATGGCATTGAACAGCAGGATATGGACATTAATTACCTCGTTGAAATGGTCTCTTATGGCGCCTTTTTGCACAATTCACGCGTAGATGATTAATGATGTAACGTAATTTATAAGATCACTTTTAGTATTTTTTTAAAATCATTTCCAGTTCTTTTAAATGATACAACAAAATACTTTACAAGACGATGTTTCTTAAAATAATTATTTTCTACTGATCGTTCAAAATTAATCAAAACCCGGTTGGAATTTCCAATCAGATATCAACTCCTTTCCTTGCCCACCAAAACCAACCAATTTACAATAGAAATTAATTACGACTTCTCCTACTTTCCGATCATTTGCCTTTCAGTGGCATTCGTTGGCTGAAATCTAAAAACAGAACAATGTTAATTCAAATGCACCTTCCCAGCTTCCTTCGTGGTCTGATCCTGTTTTGCCCATGGTTTCGCTTCCCCGGAAAGGCATCAATTCAGGCATTGTCAAAATTCTTGTTAATTTTCCGTCAAAAGCCAGTTCGATGCTGTGCCAGGCTTGATTGGAATTCTTCATCAGAGGCATGAGCCGGAAAACGTCAATCACTGTACTTGTGTTTGAGTCACCGTTATAGCTAAGAGTTTAGCTTGCCGTTTGGTGTTAAAAGTGTTGTCATAATTTAAATATCTGTTGCCTAAAATGAGAAAGGTAGGTTTGGTCTTTCTATTTGGAGCATTACGTTTCCCTTTTACTTCTACCTTAAGTAATGGTCTTAGCAGCCATACTGATCTTAAAAAATAATTTCCAAGACTTATCTTAACATACAGCAGGATAAATCTGATCATAATCTCAATGGTAGCCCCGTCCAGGAATACATGAACTATTGGCACTATTGGTTGACAATGTTGCAGTTACTATAAAGATCGTAATATCGAAAAGCAAAAGGTTAAAATACTTCTATCAAAAATTACAAGCCTCTATTCACATGAACCCTTTCAAATATGTGTGCAATTTCTCAAGTTAATTCTAAAAATTAGTCAAAACCTGTGTTCATCTGGCAAAGGTCAGACTAGTAAATCTGACCATTTTCACAACGCATGAAGCATCATTATGCACCATTTGCGGAAAACTAATTAGTCCATCTGTCACGTGGGCCGCCAGTGTTGGATAGGTCATACTCGCGCGTAGGTCAAACTGCCACCGGCACTCAGAGAGCGAAGATTTACGAGCATGCTGCCCCATGGTACGGGTCTGGTGGGCACGATTTGGTATTGGAAGCGCGAAACTTGGAAGGGAACTTTACCCTGCGGCGACACCTGTTGCGTTTTCGATTTTTCGCTTCATCATTTCCGAGATGATTGCTATCCTGCGAGAGAGCGAACAAGAGAGAATTACAGAGAGGGAAAAATTGCAAGCAACCAACCAAAGAGAGAATTTTAGTAAAAGGAGATAACCTGGAAGCTTGAGAGAATTCGTTGTCAACGAATACTCTATTTTATGAAAGGTGAAGCTTACTGTAGCTTTTCAACACACATCCATCGTAAGCTTTATAGCATCAGGACGATCGAAAAAAAAATTCAACAAGCTTTTTATTGAAGAAAGCTTTCAGCTAAAGCTTCTCGTATGTGCTATAAAGCTCCAATTTGAATTCATTTTTCTTTTACACTCATTCCCGAATCAAACATTCATGCAATTCCCTTTCGCTTTAATTGGTCCCATTAAACCCGTTGGCAGTTGCCGTTACAGTTGATTGCAAAACAACAATGTGTACAGTAAATTGTGGCTTAACATACACCACAGCATACTTAATTCATTACCCGCAAGCATCGCTCAAACAATCGCTTATTGTGCTTAATGTCATGTTGATGTTGCGATGGAAAAAATGATCTACACAAGCAAAACCGTCAATATCAATACAATCAATCAAATAAACACCACCAATTACAACAGATCATGGTGCCTGACATCGTGTCATTTCTCGCAAAACAGTTCGCCAAGGGGCGAATGAAACCAACCAAAACAACAACAACAACCCACCATCCCGCGAACCATTCTGCATTCTACTGCATTTCCGCTTCTTCCCTTTCATCTCGCACTCGATTCGGTTGACCTTAAGCGTGTAACCATGCATTTATCATCGTTCGTTTATCTTCTTTCTTTCCGATTCAATTCCAACACCGAATCGCGATCACTTCGCTCGGAGCTCAACCACCACACCCGTGCACGCAGAAAAAAAACGTGCCCACTGTAAGGCAACGCTAAGGCATTTCGGTAGCGGCGTTGCCGTAAGCCCCGGGAGCTTTATTATGTATGCGACGAAATGTACCGCAGCATTCGCTGCAAGGGAAATAAAAAGCGAAATATCGAAACGACGGTACGCCCGTCGGTCTTCAGAGAACCGGTTCCAGTGCGAAACCTGTGCACTGCGAGAAGGCAAATATTTCATCAATATTTATTTTCTCACTCTCCTCGACAATCACTTGGCTGCTGGTTGGGTGAGAAGTAAGAGATGAGAGAAAAAAAACAAACTTCGTCAAAAAACATTCTTTTTAAAACTAAAAAAGCTACAGCTCAGCATGCAACAAGCGCAAGCGATGTGTGCCTTACTCTGCGTACGATCAGCGATTTACATGCGATCGTGCGTGCGACCCACCCTAACCAACACGACACGGCGATCTTCACCGTAGGAGGCGGCCAGCTGCAGCATCCAACCAGTGTGCCGTGTGTTTTTCGCTGCATGTTTGTGCGTCCCCATGCGTACGCAAAAAGTCAGCAAGTCCAACGAAAAAAAAACTCCGCTTGCAAAAGAAAGAGCGAATGCAGCACGAAAAGAAAAGACATGCAACCAGTGGCCGGTGTCGGCGGGCAGTGCTGGGACAGTGCTAAAGACACGCGCAGCACCATGCAGCACGCACGTTGGCGGTAGCGATGTTTTGCGTATCGCCGGACACTAATTGGCTTAATACCAGTCACTTTGGACTGATTACGACCGAACATGTGTAAGATGGTTAGCGGGAGAGATGTTTTAAAGCAGATTATTTGAAAAAGATAATCAATGAAGGACCGCGGTGCAGCCGGTGGACATGGGACAACAACAACAGGGATAAAAGTGATGCGCTGTCGGTCGTTTAGCACTCATTATGTTCGTACCATAAGCATGTCAGCACGGCAACGTGCATAATGGGGATGTAGTCATTTGTTGCCAATTATGTTACAGGGATTTTTTTATATGTAAAATGCCCTTGAACGATGGAGTTTCAGATGAACGAGATATTAATGGGATGGATCGTATTACATCACATTGACGTTTACATTGCACGGTACCTTCGTGGACAGTCCGAAAAGACAGAAATATGCATTTTATATTGAATACATGGAATACAATTATAAATAAAAAAAAAATCATGGCTTTGCACAATGAAATGAACAATTTGCTTACTTTGCACAATGAAATGAAATAAAAATATAATAATAATATAATTCAAATTATTTAATACAATAAATACATATAAAAACAAATGATAATAATCAAATAGATTGTAATGTATAAACTATTAATATTATTCAATAAACTATACAATGTCAAATCTAAAAATAGAATTCGCATTTGCCAAATGGTAGTAATACTTACAAGAAAGAAGTACTAAGCAATAGCATTAAATAATTAAAATGAGTATGAAAATTGCATTTTTGAGCTTCCAACAAATAATAAACAGAAAAAAACACAAAAAAGAAGTTAACAAAAAATTGCTAAATGAACCTTTAAGAGTTTCATGTACCAATTTTACCGGAAAATATAGGCTAACATCAAAAAGAAAACCAACTATATTCAAATTGGCAGTTAATACATTATCAAATTATGAAACAACGCTACTACCTAAAAATAATGAACCCAAAATGAGTAAATGCATGCCATAACACTAAAAAAGTGAGTAAATTTACTAGCAAAAATAAATAAATAAAATATATAAAAAATAGAATGTCGGATAAATTCTCATAAGTTGGGGTTAAAAAAAAAGTTTCTCATAATTCTCATGGGTTAAAATTTGATAGAATCCTAGGAATAGAAATTCTCTTTGTAATTGGAGTTTTAGTTTACTTTACTACCCTTGCAACAGATTGATTCTACACAGCTATAGCAACATAGTTTGACAAACAATGAAAGCATCAACCTGCTCTCCTTGGCTTAAGAGCTTGGAACTGTTACAGCAAACCAAGAACAAAAAAAAAAAGAAACAATACCCTCGACAATCGGTTCAACAATCAATCCTTTAATCCCTTCAAGCCTAACGCGACCGTATAAGTGGAACCTAAGCAACAGCACACAAACAAAACAAAAACACCCCTCAACACAGCACAGCGCATAAAAACCGTACCAACCCTTTCCAAGGCCGGCTTGACACTCGCAACCTCAGCGTTAGGTAGCCCTACGTGGTGACAGCATAAAAATGACAGGGTATTCATTGCAAGCACCACCACCACCACCACCAGCAGCCGAACACTTGCGAATGGAACTTGTGTTGACGTTTAATTGGTTTTAGACGCAGCAACGTTGGCAAACGGGGGCGAATGAACGGACTGCAGCAAAACACAATGTATCAACGTGGCAGGCCAACCTGCCAGACCAGGCACAGGCAATCCGGGCTGGCTATCGAAGCTAATCTATCTATCGCGAGCGTGCTGTCAAAGAACGCACAGAGCGGAGGAAACGAAGCAACAACTACAAAAAAGCAGGGCTGTTAACACGTATGAAGCGCGAGAGTGATTGGAGCTGGAGATACAAAAGGCAAAATGCGTATCGTGTGCCACGATTTCATCACCATCCACCAGCCCGAGTCCGGCGGACAAAAGCTAATGAACGTGACGTTGACCGGGTAAGGGTCAAGTGGATCAAATTGGAAGGAAAGGGACACTCAAGCAGCAGCAGCAGCAGCAGCAGCAAAATGGTTTTTGATAAAGTGGATCTATTAATATCCACCAGAACGAGGTGCTTGCTGTTTGAAGGACGATTCTTTCGGGCAGTCAACCAGCGACAAAAGACAAAAGCGGTTCTTCGGTTTAAGGTTAAATGCAAGATAATAAACATACCCCATGTTGAACATTACGTGTACCGATGTTTAAAAATACTCTCCCAAGCGCCCACAAGATGCATGCTTCGCTTGTTCTTAATCCTCATTTTCATATGCCCGCCGGCTGGTCATTGTTCGAACAGTTATTAATTTCCCACACTGCAGACAAGCTACACTAGCGCTTCGACCTGGTACATTGTTCTGCGAAGCCCACATTCATTACCCCGCATTTCGATTAGCGCTGCTCTCAGCCGGCTCTCATCCGGCTGCATCAAAGAGCGACCGCAAATTTTCGCGTGTGCATCGATCACCGGAGCCGGATCAGGCGTGACAACCCACCAACAATATGCCAGCCTTAATTAATATGTGCTAATCTGCAAACGGACTATGGCACACGAATGCAGCGCGGTGCAGATTATAAACACCCTCTCTCTTTCGCTCTCACCATCCCATCAGCTTCCCAACGGTAGTCTCCAGCAGAAAGCTTTGTGAGTTGAAAAATTGATTCATTACCCGCGACGGGCCACGAGCGTCAACCAAAACGGATCGAACCGCCGCTTCGAATGGCGCCCAACACTGTATAAGGCCTCAGCATCAGCGGCGTAATGGTGCCCGGCCACTGTGCTTTGACTCCGTAGCCAATCTAATAGGCAACAGGCAGACAGTCCCCGGTGCCGGTGCTGCAACATTAATGTGCGTGTCATTGGGCCCGCACGAGCAACCCAATCTCAGCGTGCCGACATTCCCGACTCCGGCCACAAAGGTTGCGGCCCAGTCAGGTGTGCCGGGCGTTTCGGGACGGTTGCGTGTGGTTTGAATAGGCTGAACAAGCTATTTTTGCACGCCCGGGTGTCCGGTGGTCCCCACCCATTTAGGGGTTCGTGTGTGTGTGTGTGTGTGTGTGTGTGTGTGTGTGTTTCTGCCTGTGTCTCTCCACCGTACTGTTTTCGGTGTGTCTTAATCTTGCAAACAATCGCCCGTGGCAGCTGTAAAGGAGATAATGTTGTTGTTTTTGTGTTTTGCTTTTCCGTTTTTTCTTCTTTTGGTTGCATTTGTTGACTGACATTTTTCTATCGCTGTCTGGTGGGTTGGTGGCTTTAGTGCTGCGAAATTTTCAACCGATCGCGTCCGCCTGAGATTGTTGTGGTTTGCGGCGGCGATCGTTGCTATGTAGGTTGGTGCGGTATGCCGTTTTGACACACCCTGAAATTGCCTTTGGCAGGGTGAAAACAAAAACAATGCCAAAGCAAATAATTTGCAGTAATCAGAAAAGCATAAGAGACAAGTGAAACAAAAATAAGAATGAAAATAAACTTTAAAAGGCAGCAAGAAATATACAAATTATATTTTAAGGAAATTAAGTAACTCACTAAACAACCCTTTGGTAAAAATAAGCGGCAGATTGACCAATTCATTGGTACTATAACAAAAATAAACCATGAAACAACTATGATAGGTGAACTGAAATGGCATTGAAATAATAAAATAATAAAATAAAATCAATAAAATAAAGATATTAATGAAATTAGATAACTTTTATAACAAATACAAATTAAAGATCAATCACAACAAAAAAATTACCAAAACAACAGAATGCATTACCAGCGGATTAAATTAAAAACCTTGTAAACATTTACAAAGCTTACAAAAATTGAAAACAAGATCAACAAAACTGAAAATAAATAAATTAATAAATAAATAAATACACAAATAAATAAAATACACACAAAAATAAAACGCAAGAAATATAAAAATAAAGCACAATTTAAAAACAAAACGCAATATCGCATGACGGCTGATTTACTTTCTCAATTGAATATTACCACAATCAACAGGCTCATTTGTCCGCAATCACTTTTTATTTCCATATTTCTATCTTCTCATATATCACCGCTACACCTTTCCGCAGCTATGCCCGGCTATAAATGTGTTAAAAGATTGCGCAAATGATAACAAGTCAAGCCGTGCTGTGGCTCGTGCGCCATTTAATAAATGTTAAATATGACAAAACTACCAATCAAAATAAAGTAATGCAAAGGGTACACAAAACACCCACTGCTGCCGCGCTGCGACGAACGGCCACAGGTGACCCACTGAACAGCCTCCCTGCCTGCCGGCGGGGACGGGAGGGACCCTCCATTGCGTACGTTCGCGCAAGCAAGCGAACATGTTCGCGTGCGCCTCAACACACCAGTTTGTATGCGTTGCGTGTGTGTGTGTGGATTGAAATTTTGTATACTTTTGTTATTTTTATATTCTTTTTTGTTTAAGTTCTCTTTAGTGTCCCCCTCTGCGCAGGGCATTCCATCCTGTCTTCTCGCCCCAACACGCCAAAGTGTTTGTTGCGCACGCGTAAGGTACGCGCGACGTGGTGCTTGCGGTGAAGCGTAGTTGCCCGTAGAGCCGCATGCCGGCACACTTAACCTTACTGCTTACTGCGCCAACCTTTAGCGCACACCTTTTCATTGAGCACCACCCCGTTCGCAGACTCCGTGCACCGTTTTGCCGGCAAAGCTTGCAGCATCCGATTGGCAACAATTAACCCTTCATACGAAAAGGGGTACTTTCGGAATCGTATTGGAATAAATTCAAACACGAAAAAACATAACAAAGTCAATCTTTATTTGAATCACAGCTAAATTTTTAAATAATTTTCCTTTAAAAAACGTGAAATGTTGCAATTGATTTGCGATCGCTGTCCAAGGGTTGACGTACCAAAGATGATGAATTGATAGAGCTGCAGTGAGGAGAGGGTCACGCCACCCTTTCCCCGGTGGCGACGGCCAGCGAGACAATGGGCAGACAGTGAGACACGTGGGTACCGTTGGCTGGTTGGGCGGTGAGAGGAGGACATTAAAAATGACAACAATACCAACAGCAGCAGCAGCAGCAGCAACAGCACCAGTACCAGCAGTACCACTTGCAACGGGGTAAAAACATCATTAAACCGAAAAGCTTACGCCACCTCGTCTTGCCACTTTAATAAGATCGTTTCGATCGTTCGGCCGATTCGTTCATCGGTTCATTCCGCTGCAGATGAGAGGGAGGTTGGACGGTGATTTCATTCGCCGTCTGCCAGCAGTGCCCCGCGGTACGAACCCAAACCGATTCGTGGGGGATGCCAGCGATCGTGTGCGCTGCGCCGTGTGTGTTTGTGTGTTGTATGGAGATAAGTTCAGTTTCACTTTTTAACGCAACTCGAGCGCACTTTCCTGCACGAGGACGCACGTTTATGTTTGCCGTTTTGCCGAGCCAGTTCAGCCAGCCAGCGTGCCGGGGTGGCGGGCATTAGTTGTGCGCTCTAACGCGGGTGCAGGTGATGTGGGCCAGTGTGTGAACGTTCTATTTTGCGTGAGTTTAGTGCGTGTCATTTCGTGTGTGTGTGTTTGTGTCTGTGTTTATATGCATTTTTCATTATCACGATCGGTGTGTGATTTGATGTCACAAAATATTTTGCACGCTGAAACAGTACAATTAGCGTGGTCGTGCCAAACGAGTTCTCCCACGGCGAGATAGAGCACGAGAGGGTGATTGAGAGAGCGAGATGGTGGTAATAATGTGCATAAAAATCGCCCATAATGAAGGTTCATAATTCTACCATCAACAATGTTGCATCCACCAGCCAGCACGCCCTTTTAATGCATAAAGAATTAGTGTGTATCGTTGAGTGAGAATTGCTCCACCGAGTGTCTGTGTGCCAGGGAAACAAGCGGGGCTCGATGAGAAATTGCAACAGATTTGAAAATGAGCGTCTGACCAAAGTTGCCTCGCAAAGGTTACGTAGTTGTGGTGCGATAATTGTTTATTTATAAATGTTATAAATGATTGTGTTTGTAGTGCTTTTTTGGAAGCCGTTGTCGGTGTAAAATTGTGTCCATAAGTAAAAATGAATTGCCTTTTAGGTATATTTTTTCTGTCACTGAATTCCTGACACAATGTAACAAGAATATATTCCCGAAATTACCGTTTCTTTCTCGCTTGTTTGCTCTTCATTTGTGTGTAAATTAATTACCCCCACCATTTACCTCACCCATTCTGTCCTATTTTAAGCTACCTGGTATCATTATTTCGTGCTCTGAATGCATTCCCAAACCCGTGCGCACACAGAAAATTCAACTGTTCCGTGTGTAGCAGCGACAAACCCGCTAACCAGCTAGCCAACCCCAGGCCAGGAAGGGAACAAGAAAGGCATTTTAATGATGTGACACACTGCACACGCACACACACACACACGGCGACGAAAAGTCGAACTCGACCGAAACCGGACCATGCCACATTCGGTGACTTCTTAATTATTTATTTCACTCTAACTGAACGGCACATCGACGGCCGCATACTGTCCCATAGGCACCCTGTTTGTAGCTCGCATAGCTCCAACCGACGATAATGGTGTGGTGGTTTCGAATCGAACCGTCCGTACCTGCAAACTGCTGCTGGTGAACTTAATTGAACCAAACCGAACGGTAGAACGAGAGATACACAAACAAAAAAAAATCAAATAATTAGTTTCTATACGATCGACCCGTGCGACATGCCAGAGAAAAATTGACCGGCCAACCCGCCGAACCAGCAAACGAAAGCAACCATTCGCCAGCCATTACTGGTGGCTGAGGGCTGGTATGTACGGCATCGGCCAAATACTTTGCAGTGCAGAGGTACCGGATCCGCTGTACCAATTCCTTTTACCACACCATCTCGGAAGACGACCGTCGATCGAGTGTTGCGCATTTTCGCTGTAATAAACTTGTTAAAAATTGCTGGCAGTGCCCCGTTGCTCCCCGCCACCTTCCCGGTTTTGGTGGACAAATTCGATTACTTCGTGGAGTTAATTGAATCCCCTGAGAAAGTGGAACCTTCGTGCAGGTGGTGAAGGTTGCGCCGCAGCATCTTTCGCTGTGCAGTAGTTGTGCTCGATCAACTGTGGCTCGGGCGCCGGGAACCGTAATTAGGTTGTGGGAAAATAAGACAAAACTATGTCGCTGGCGTTTGCTCGATCTCTTGCTCGTAGTGTCTGTCAAGAATTTGCGATGTACAGAGGGCATAAAAACTATCCTGTATGAAACGATATTCAGATGTTTGTCTGAAATGCTACTAAGACAAAACATTTCGTATCGTTATCAACTATATTTTCGGTTTTATTTTATGTGAAACCATATGAAATAGACCAACCGTTTCAACAAAAGCTTATCCATGGTAGAATAATCGTGATTAATACTAATTTTGTAATAAAATTCAAGGTCAATAATCAATAATTGTAAGGCTACTACTGATATCTCGATCAGATGCCAATTAAAAACATTATCAGGATCTCAATAAACCATGCAATTTATCCCTTTCAACATCTGAGATTACTAAAGTTTGCATTTGACTTCTTCGGCTGGCTGTAGCAAGAAAAAACTAAGAGAGCTAATTTTTTTCCATTAACATCCTTTGCAAGGTAATTATTTCAGCTTACTGGCAAAAATAAATCTACGACCTTGCAAGCTGCCTGTCGTCAGTTATCCGGAATTATCGTCATGTCGGACAAAAACATGCTTGTAGACGCGACAGTTTTTTATTTTTTTAATAGAGCTTTTGCATAATACTTGTTCAGAAAAAAATGATGGGCACAGTTAGAGGATGTTGGACCAGTTCGCGGACCAAGGTATCATATCGAAATTCTTCAGGAATTCACATAATATGGTCGCATTGAGTTTTGACGTCATTTCTTCCTGCTACGAAGCCAGTGGACGCGATTTCTGCTTCCTGGTATGTTTCTTTATGTTCCCGTGGAACTATTACACTGTTTGGCTGGTTACATCGACCATCCGGCCAAGCGAACGTAACGATGTTGCCACTTGTCCCTCAGTTTCCATTTTCAGCAACCCTTCGATTCGTGTCGCTCTGGGACGTCGACCATTTAGACATGGGCTTTCTTTCGCCACTCTGATTGTTGTCTAATAGTGCCAAGATGTTGTAAATGCCGGAACGGGATTATACGACGTCCAAAAACTGCAACACGGAGTCCGTTTTAGACGCAACGGCGCAACGTTCTTTGTGCGCGATCACTCCTAATCAAAGTTGCTTGTCTTTTTTGACCAACAAGGTCAGTGTTCAACAGATAGAGGTGTTAAATTTTCGCTATTGACTCATGAGATACTATTATTGAAAGCACAGCTAATTTTTTGTTGGTGATGGTGAAGATAAACCCATGAAAAATCAAGAAATTATTGTGTCTGTTTTTGTTATGCAGACGTTGAAACAATCTGAAATTAATCCAAAACTACTCCAGTAATGATTTTGCATTAGATCATGCATACAAATTGAATTGAAATGTAATAAAAATGCGTCATATAAAAATTAATGTTATGTAAATACTTGCTCATGTTCTATTTTCGGTCGTAAAATTTATTAAATCCTACGAAACAACTCTTTCAATCATACGCCCACATAGAAGGTTTTTTCCCACCACCATAAAGTGCTATAGCATCGTCATATTGCTTGCCAGCGCTACACTACTCGATAAATTCTGCCCCTATACCACTATACTCAAAGCCATTCAAAACAATCCTTTTTCCCACAAACACATGATCCGCATGAGCTCATCGCCAACGATCGCAAGGCAAGGAGCTCAAAATAATAAAATGAAATTAAACGAAAAGCATGCAAAACCCACATCACCCGTGTAGGCGAACACCATTACCAGGATGATAAATCTGCGGTGATGATTTCATTACTTGCAATGCGATTGCAAGCATGTGGGAGCGCATGGAATCAAATTTGCAGCTATGGGGAGATAGAATCAAAGAAGCAGAAGTAACAGCAAATGCAATAATATAGATAAAGGTTTATGTTTCCCAACCGTCTCCCAGCAGTGGTTTAAGTTGCGCAAAACCCGATCCTAAATTCGTGTTCTAGCCTTGGAAATATCAGTATCAAAGCAAGTGTGCGCTTACAATTGCTCTGCAAAAATGCCCAAACGTACGGTGAAACAGTGCCACGGTAGCAGCAGCAGCAGTACCAGCAGCAGCAAGGACATTGTAATTACCACCGACCAAACCAACGAAACCAACGTCACGGGCAACAGTGCCAGCGCCACTGCAGACGGGAGCGCCCGTTGCACAAACGCTGTCAAAAGCAGCAACGTCGGCGAACTTCCTGCCCGCACGGCCAGTGCGGGAGGGGGCCGATGCTGCGATGCACCCCAGTGCAACAATAGCAGGAAGTGTGTCGTGCGTCAGAAGTCACAAAAAATTGTCCTGGCACCGTCGAGCGGCGAGGATCACGTATATCACATTTACGGTAGGTGTGCGGCGGGTGAGGCTTGCGTTTGGTCAGGTTCTTTTTCACCGTACCGTAGGTGTGTGCGAAAGTGGAAAATGACGATGATTTGTTTGGCTGTAAATAAAAAAAAAAGCTTTCAAACAGCATACACCAAAATTGAAACAAATAAAAGTGGATAAAAATTCGATAAACGTTTTAATTGCATAGAAAAAGTGCACTCAGGAAGATTTTAAGAAATGACGAGAATTCAACATAAACTGCTGGTAAATTAACTATAAAAACGTATTCAATAAACGTTACAACCGTTCCATGCACTTTACATATGCTTGTTTTTGTCATCTTTACAACGACCTTTGGTGGTCCAATTTGTTCATTCGGTGCTCCGTGCATCATAAATTTAACGTCCGCTCCCGTAGAACCCTTGGCGGAAGCAAATTGATTTGCATAAGAGAGAAATTGAATAATTACATCTCCACCGCACCCTATCGTAAAGCACTGCGCTGTGGTTATGGGGGGTTTTATTTTTATTTGTCAAGTAGAGTAATTTATTGACGTTGAAGTTGGTTCTAATGGAGAGAGGGAAGAGCAGGATTCAATTTGTGGGATTTTATTTTTATTTTCAAAAACAGTTTAATTTCTGCAATCTATTTGATTACCTACAGTGCTGGGTTGCAACCGGAGTAATTATGCTAAAATTTGCTTTATATTTTTGGTTTGACTTTAATATTAACTATTGTAGTTGGTATCTTAATCTAAACTGTATCTTCAGACTTGTCAGTTTTTATTAAGTTTTTTTTAGTTCACTATATTCACCTTACAACTTTAAATAAAAACACTAATTCATGAAATGCAAAATTTTGTACTGGTTTTTTGTGTGTCTCAGATTGAAACTAAAACTAATTGTTTTATCTAATTTTTTTCTCGTTTTAGGTAAGTCAAATTGCCCTTCCAATCGATAAAAAAAAATCGGTAAGGATAAATAATCATTAAAAGTAAGCCATTGTTTTATAAACAAACTCTAAATGTATCTGCAACACACGCCAACCGTTCGGTGCACTCTCTGTAATTGAACATGGTGATCCTTTGTAAACATCCTGTTCGAATTATTTCCACTTCGCCGGCAATTTTCCCGGGCTCGCATTCGCGCATCGATTTTCCTACCTACACATCATCATTTATTTTTAACCACCGAGTTCAATAATCTGCCCTCTTCTTCGATTAATTACAACCGCTCGAGCACGCCAGCACTTTAAAGTCGGGAACAGAGGCAGCAGTAGCTAGCAACTACCGACAGCATAAAACCAGACCCCCCAACCGGTGGTGCATCCCGGTGAACCCGGTGAAACCCTAACGCAAAGCTTTAAAAGCACCGCACAGGCAAAGCTCTCGAGTGTGCTGGGAAAAGTTGCCCTAAGTAATTATACACCACACTGCCGCAGGGGAGGGTGGAATAAAAAAAATATAAAAAAAACTACAATCCTTCCTTCGCTGTGTGCACAGCAAGAGGAAAAGATTTTCCAACCAAGTCCGACCGACGGCACAAGGACCCCGCAACTATCAAAGGGTGCAAAGCGGAAAAAGAACAAACATATTAACCATTACGCGGGTGAAGTTCGGGGTTCGGGCAGGAGCGGGACCGGAACTGGAGTGTGCTTGCTACCTCAACAACCGTTCCAGAGCAAGGTTCCGATCGATTTTGCGCCCTGCTTGGATTTGCGTTGCGCTAAAGCAGGATGAAGCTATGTTGCAAAAACATATGATTTGCGCAGGGTGCGTTAAGGGGTGGGATGGAAATAATGCTGCTGGGAAAAAGGCGCTTTGCGCCAGCAAGCGGAAACAACAACCTGCTGCATGCTCGGGGAAAAAGCCGAACGGAATGAACGCACCGGAATGAACTCGAGTTCGAAAGAGCGCAAAGTGAGCGAGAGAGCGGTTTTTAGAAAAAAGCTCTCCTATGCTTCACCACTCGAAGGTTTATTTTGAAGCTCATGTATTATAAGTGCTGCATGAATAAGTGCAGCAAACTATTTATCCTCTTTTTCAATCAATCTTTTCCTCAAAGTTTTGATTGTAATGCCTTAAACAAATCAATCGATACATCTGCCTTAACTTTAGTTTTCGCTTCTCCCTTCCGAGCTGAAATCACTTCTCCTCACTTCATCTCAGCAATCGCTCAACCAACAATGCTCCGTTAATCGGAGCAAAACAGTCCTCCCATTTCGCACGCCAGTGCGTACAAGCGCCCATGGCCTGCCACAATCTCGCACAAGCCTTCCACAAATCATCCCGTGAGCGGTGAAAAGAGAGCCTGCCCGACGACCTTGTTGTTTTCTTTTTTGTGCCACCGTGTTCACACTCTTCCCATCGCACTCCATCATCATCATCATCATCGCCATCAGCACGGTTGCAACTCTTGTATACTACTGCTCCGATGATGCTGAGCCGTCGTCGTCGTAACTCAAGCGCATGTTACAGTTATGTCATGTTGGACGGGGCGCTTGCCTGCCCTCCCGGTATCCGAAATCAACAACAGCAACCAGCAGCACCAGTAACAAACAACTACAGCTGCAGTAAAAGTAGAAGCAGCAGCATGCATGCAAAACTGAGACCCGCCGGTAACGGTTAGGCAGGGCACAAACGGGCGGGAACGAGCCCCTAGACAGGTTTTTGGTGTTGTAGATATAAAAGCGCTCCGAGAAAGGGAAGCAAATGGAGCGGATACACATACACACGGGGTTTGGGCATATGCTAAAGCGTGGCGCGAACGTAGCAGGTTGCACCGGTTCAGCTTAATCCACCTGTGTGAAATGTGCTTTTAATTTTAATTAAAATGTGGGGTTTTCTGATCAACATTTAAGAAAAACGAAATTGAACATGTTTGTTTCACGTGAAGAACGACGATCAGTATTGACCAAATTGCCGTAAAACTCCCCTTCTAGATATCATTGATTTTATGCAAATTGCAAATTGACCCAAATCTATAAACTTATCATAATCAAGCAAAAGGGTCATTCATGTGTAAAGCATTCAGCAGACGATCGTGACCGACGCTAGAAACTGCTCCTCTCAGAGTCAATTAAGCCGGGGTGCCTTCTGGCAACAACCGTATGCCGCTTTTTTTTTTTTGTCGCTCGCTCAGACACTCGTCGTAAATTAAGAAACATGTGTAAACCATTTCGGGCGCACCGTGAACCACTGATTGTGTTATTTATAGGTTTATTATTGATCTACCTGCTCTGGGGTGGCTTCATCCTGAGTGCGTCATCGCTTTGTTTATTTGCTCAAAATCGTAATTTAAACAATTAACATGATACGATCGGGCGCATAAATTCGCCTGTGCAGAATGAGATCTGTATCGTGCGTAGCACTTGCCTGTGAAAAAAAGATAAGTAACGCTAAACTGTCCGTTTGGTGGAAAGGGAAATTAAAAATCGTAAAAATCGATAATTATTTATTCCATGAAAAATGTATTTTAGTTTTTGTGAATTTTATCACGCACATAAGTGTTTCACTTATGAATTTTATCACCCTCATATCAAGTTGTACACTATCCACATTTTAAAAAGGAATCACCGTTAATCTGACCATTTTGTGGATGTGATACAACGGTGGAACACATTTTAATGGATTGTTTTGGAAGATTGTTTTGGAGATTGTTCCGCAGAAAGGAAGAGACACAGACTTGGAAAGCATTAGGACATTGTACTTTCCAACAATTACAATGAAATTGAAAAACTTTATAATTTTTTAAACAACACTAATCTCTAAAAACAAGTGTAGGAATAAATATTGTATGAAGATAAAGATAAAAATATTTATAAAAACATAATTTAAATAAAAAAAGCATTAGAATTAACGAACATTTTTACCCTTCACCATTACCATAAGAACTCTTGTATTTTTTTTTCTTTCTTCTTGAACTTTTAATTCATTTTTTGTTTACCTCAAATAGTTTCCGAATATTTTTTTATAGTTTCTGAATTGTAAATTACGAGAGGCGAATGCTAAAAAGCCTCGTAAAAAAATAACACAACAACAACAACTACTCACACTGATCTTAAGTATGTGATATCATCGTGTCATCAAGCATTTCTAGCAACACACGTATGATAATATTAACGTTAATGAAATTGAAAGGGTTGAATGAGAATGATTTCTATGCTTTTTATTAAAACTAACCTAAAAAATAGTAAACTTCAACATGATTCAATAAATATCATGTACCGCCTCAAAAATGGTATGGAGATCTTAATTAAAATCTAATATCCATGTTACCATGAGACAGTTTATCGATGCGCTCATTATGCTTCCCAATGATTTATGCTCCATTTGTGTCCCATAGTGGGGAAGCTCCAAACTGGCAGCAGGTTCATTCGACCCTTGACAAATCATTTCACTTCAAACGTCTCTCTCTAGCACGCGCCCATAAACACCGGCCAACCGTTTGGTGTTCATTTGTGCTGCACGCGAGCATGGTCCCGAAGGCCAGAGCACCTCGACTCAATCTCAACCGCCCGTTTTTTTTTTTCAAGCGGCCAACCCCAGTTCCCCACCAGCTTCCACCTCAGCAAGTGATGCTGTACAACACAATCGGCTGAACCATTCTCTGCGAGCGGAACCGCGCTTGTGCGTGCATGAACCAAAGCGATTGCGGGAGAGAGAGAGAGCGCGCGCGCGAAACCCGACAAAGAGCGGGAGAGCGAAACCGGATGGGAGATGCCCTCCCGTGCCGAACCGAAAGGGGAGGGCAAAATGAAACGCGTCTGCAGCCCAGCGCGCGCGAGGACGTCCCTCGCGCTATGAAGGCGGGCGAAGAAAACAGTTTGCTTCAAGAAAGCATCGCGTTCGCGTGCGCCGAAAAACTAGCCTTCCCTTCGATAAAAACCTTTCGGTCGGTAGCGGGAATTTAGTAACATATTTTATTTTTTTTTGCGCGCGCTCGTTCCGGTACGAGATCGGTCAGTTTGAGGTTTGAAAAACCAATAAAAAAACAATGCACCCTTAACCCTGTAATGGACAACAGAAGTGTCAATTGTATGCTCTAAACTAATTTTGCAATTAAAGCTCCCCGCCCGGGAGGAGCCAACCGAAAGCATCTAAAGACAACATACATCGTCGGGCGGTCGCGTTTGTGTACGAGATATTCGGTCGTTAATTGTCGGTCGGTGACGTTCCATGCTTGATGAAAGTCTTTGCCAATGTAAATGTTAAGATAAATTCCAATGAAATGATTAAAAACAATACACCATAACCTGGGTAAATGACTCTAGTTGCATACTACTAGGAATAAAACCATGCAGAGTCAAACGAGAGCATAATATAGTGATAAAAAAACAACTCCCTCTGTCACTACCAATCGCAACCGGAAACATTAAAATCTGATCGATCCGGCTGCATAACATCAAGTGGACCGGTTAGTTCGGAGCAAGATCAGCGTTAAAATCGCATAAAATATTGCCAATTTAAATTCGGGCTCCATTTGGCGGTGCAGATATTGATATTGGCGACGCGTAAAATAAATAGCTACATACAGTTCACTCCGTATCACTCCAACTTGTGCTCACCTTGCGTGCGTGTGTGTGTGTGTGTGTGTGTGTGTGTGTGTGTGTGTGATTTGTATAGTGGTTGATAAAAATAAATAAAATGTGCTAAAGCTCGTGTGCGCGTTTGTGTCGCTGCGCTGGCCCCTAATGGCTGAAGAAATGTGCTAACGAGAAAATAAATAAATAGTGTGCGCTATCATTAAATCTTGCAATACGATCCATACGGTCGTGTCAGGTGTGCGAGTGTTTGATAGTGTGTTTTTGGTGTACGTGTGTATTGTATTGCGAATAAATAGTTCGCTCCGGTTGTTATAATTCGCAAAAGCAGCAAAAAGGGGTGCATAAGAAGGGGTGCAAAAAATACAGTGTATCCACTCCAGGCGGTGAGGAAACGGTTATGGCGAACGAGCTCGTTTTAAAGATGGTTGCTTTAAAATAAGTATTTCTCCCATTCCTTTCCATGCATATTTGGTGGAAGGGGAGAAGATATAGGGGTGAAAAGCATTATCCCGCAAATAATCCACCACAGCTTATGGGAACGTTCCGAAAGTGTCAAAACACTCCACAAATACAAACACACATGCGAAAAAGTAAGCTCACCTCACCCAGGCAAAAGTAACACTATCCAGCTGGCATTATCATCCGGGAGCGGTGTCGCGTCGGATAAAATCGGGGATAAAGCAATTCTATCCCGACACCTATTTGCCAGTGCGAAACACCTTGTGGGAATTTTCACGTGGTACGCATTTGCTTACGTACTTACGGCGGAGAAAGTATTCTGCAGTGGCAGAGCTCAGTGGTTTCTTTTTTCTGCTAAATTCTTTCGAGCTCAAATTGAAGGCGTACGCGCACTTATGAAATAAACAAATAAGTAAACAAATTAGTGTCAGTAACACACACACACACACACCTATATCGTGTCGAATAAATAAACCAATCCCAATCCGGTGCTTGCAAAAACCCCCTGAAACAGTTTGGCAAGATTCGTATGCTAGTCCAGGGTCTGCATCCGGTCTGATTCTGGCAGCGATGGTGTGGGTCATTTTTCGTTGAATTTTAAGATTCGCTTAGATGTAACGAACCACACAAAAAACAAGCTTGTTTATCGCAAGCCTTTCGGGCGGACGAGTGAAATGTGGGAAAGAGGAAAAAGCATGGTGGACGTCTCTAGACTTGTTGCAGTGGAGGAGTTATACTATGACTGATTTTTTTTTTTTCAAAACAGCAGATATTCTTCCTACTGGACGTTTGATTCAGTGATTCCAAGAGTTTAGAGATGAATCTTCATTGAGACTCACCTGTTCATTATCATTACCGGAATGCGTACAGCATGCTTTAATCCTTGAATTACGTTTCCTTTGGCTTGCACATCAACCTTTAAAACATTAGTCATTAATTATGATTAACCAATCATTAAAATGAATCCTGAATTCGATTTATGTTGAGAAATTTTGAACTTTTTTCTTATTTAGACATTTATTTCGAGCAGTTTGCTGTTCACGATATTATGGTGAAATGAAAGACGTTTTAATTTCAATGAGAAACAAAACCCCAAATGTCATGACATGAAAGGCATCTTCTTAGCATCATTGGTAATTAGAATCAATCTGTCACATGATACTTGCATGACATTCAACACACAAATGACAAAGTTCATAAAGAGCTTTTCAATTTAAAGATTAGGCTTATGTTATCGAGCAAGCTGGGAGCGAATAGAAATCCAAAGCAAGAAGAAAACAAACACATTGCTACACCCTTCAGCACTTTCCAACCATCAAAGGCTAACCGATCGTTACGGCTTGAGACTAACGCAGTGAAATTAATTCCTCCTCTTAAACATCGCAAATTGATTATGTCGGATCAGCGGCGCCCAAACCCAAGCTGATGATTAGTGAGCTGAAACTTTTACCCACCCACCCGCCGGTCCAAGCTGTCTCGATAATAAACAAGTGTGAGAGCGAAAAACCACTCCATCAATCTCAATACCACCCGAAACCGTCGCTGCGATCGATGAGTGAACCAAATGGGCCGCATTAAATCATGTTTGATTTTGACAGCCAAAGTCAGCCGCAACCGAGCGGCGGTAGAAACGTTGATTCTCGGGTGCAAAAGCAAGAAAACGAACGGTTTCTTGCCCTGTCGTGTCAAAAACTGACGGACATGTTGTTGCCAAAACCGACTCGAGCTGGGCCTTTCGGTTGACTTTTTTTTGCTGATTTGCTGTTAAGAAAGCAATATCTTTCCTCGCAAGCATACATCTTGAGGAAAAGCTCCGTTGAATGCTCGCAACACTCAATCGCTTTGGACCAGCTGTTGGGACATTTGGGAGAAGAAATTGCCTATCCTAGAGCTCGAAGCAACTCAATGGAAACCTCGGACAGAAACGATTCTTGCACCGGCGTTGGTACCAGCTGTTTGAAAGACCTTATTAGGGATGTAACCGGCAAAAGGGTCACCAAGTTGCCGTTCACATTCGGATGCAGCTAATGATGGTGCTGACATACAAACACACACACACACAACCCGACCGTCCTTGCATGGCGCATTATCAAACACGCCTCGCGAGACTGAATCTGTGATGAATGTGAAGCAATTTTGGGATGAAGGCTACTTTTGAGCAGCTTGGTTTTTCGGGTGTTTGGTTACGGCGCCTAACAAAGGCCATTAATAATGAGCTTCGGAAGGGATGGGTGACGTTGTTTGACATTGAATTTGTTTGGCAGATGAGACAAACATTTTCAAAACAACGTTGCGTTTGGTTGTGGTTTGGCAGACACGGGCGTGATCTTATCAAAATTCAATCTGACCAAACACCCAATAGGACTTCCCATGAATGATGGTAGCTTTAAGGTCACTTTTGAAGTTGTTTGTGCATGCTTGTGCCGTCGGTTTAATTTAATATATCTTCACTACTAAACCAGACTAAACCCTTAAACAATTAACAGCTCTTCATTAAATCGTTTCCAATTTTGACAGCTTTATGACTTTCGGAGCGAGCACCCTTTCCGGGTGAAACAAAAGTTTGTCTCGCCCCAACCATACCATGCGCAACATTATGTGTAACAAACCATCTAACCATACACAGCTACACCACTTGTTAACTAATTCACCTGTCTCATAAAATTACTACCAATCCTCCCACAACTTCCCAGTGCCGATTATACCCTAATAATGATGTCTACTTACCACGCTTGCTGCCTTACCGCTAGACTGTTGCGTTGACTGTTGATGTTGAGGGCAAGAAGCGAGCATAGCGAACAACCGACTTACCGTAAATCACGAGACCATGTGCCTTTTAACCCGAGCCCGAAGGATTGCGGAACGGGTTGCGCTTTCTTAAAGAAGCAACACAAAAGCCCCTAAGCACGTAATGGCCGACAAACCGAGGGGGTTTTGGAAGCAGCCAACCAGCAACCATCAGGATAACAACCGCAGAAACACATTAAATCGTTTGCGGTTCTGTTTCCTCATTTAAATTTTCAATTTCCCTCGGTGCGTTGGGTTCCGTGTACTGGCTGAAAAGGTAGAACAAAAGGTGAAGAAAAGGAACTTGGGAAGTGTGTCTTCGTGCTGCTGGGCAGGAAAAAGCAGACAAATACTAACGACTGCATAAAGGCACGTTTAGCTTTTTATTTTTTGGGAAGCAAAATGAGTCCGAGATTGAAGGAGCCTTTCGCCAGCGCCTTGTGGTCTTCCGGTCATTCCTAAGTGGCTGGATGGCATGTACATCACGTGCAAGGCTAGCTTAAAGAAGTTGATACCAAGCATTAGTGAGAGCTTCTGAGAATTTTGACTTGAGAGAATTATTTGACTAATTTTCTTGTAATTAATTACCACATGCCTAATAATTCACGAAATGTTGAAATTCCATTCCTTCAGAAAGCTGCCAAATTGTTTTAGCCGAAAACAACACTTTTCATAATGAATGAATCAAACACGCTCACCCAAGAATTGACTCATACACACACACAAACATTCCTCTCATTTGCATCTTTTCCGCGACCGATTGGCATGCACTTTGTGCGGTAGGTACAATCACATCGCGGTAATAATTCACCACAGCAGCCCTTCACCGATCACTGACCGATCGTTCTGTCAGTGATTGTTTTTATTTTAATGAAACCCCAAACCAATGGGAATTTGCCAATTAAACTGCCGACACAGGGCGATTTATGCAGTTTAAAGAGCGAAACAACGAACATAAAGAACGGAGCCGAGTTTCGTGACTCAGGACACGATTCGGGGTGCAAAAAGCGCAAAGCTTAGCGATATCACGCGACATTTCCCTCTCTCGCTCGCTCGGGCATCGTGACGAAACGACTGCCAGAAGAAAAAAAAGGGAAACCACGGGATCCGCTGACAAGTGGCCAAACCCATTAATCAAGCGGCCTTTGGCGTACAACTGAGAAGAAGAAAAAAACAGTACAACACCCAGCACACGACAAGTGGCACCGCTCTCGGTTGTGAATGGGAAGCAGCAGCAACACACACACACAGACAGCGACACACCGACAGCAACCGAAAAACGCAGCACGCCGGTGGAAGTGTTTTCAATTAATTATGATTTTATATTGTCAGCACCACAAGCCGCCGGTCAGCCGGTGGAGAGGCTACAAAAATAGCCCTTCGGTCCAAATGTTGCCCTTGGTTCCATGCTGCCGAATGAAAACCCTGAAGCCGAACAGGGACAAGGGGTTGACACAGGATGCAACAGATTAGATACAAACTAGGAGGTTAATTTTTTGCTCACCCGAAACAACACCAAGCGCCGTGGTGTTTGTGGTGGTGGTGGTGATGGCATAAGACACACAACAACAAAACCCTAACCGCCGTATTTGAAGATCGGTTCGAACTGTCGGCGCTTGATGTTGGTTTGATGTGTTTGATGCGGGGAGCAGTGCGGTAGTATGTAAACAAGTCGTAAAATTAGACTTCACATAACGGCGAACGCCCCAGAAGGAACGCAGCCGCGATCGATGACCGTGAATTGGGGCCAATGTTGTGCTTGTGTTGATGTGACGTCGAACCGCGCACCGTTTGTGACTTTTTTGTTGTTGTATTCGGACACAAAGGAAGGCGCGTTTTTCTTCCTCTTCCTGATTTTGAAGTGTACAAAGTAACAACAGTGTTAATTTGGCCAGTTTAGGTATGCTAAGCATTTATGCTGGAAGGCACATTAACAAACGAAGACGATCGCGTCTCTTAAAGATCACTAATGCTTTAACACTCGATTTCTACATTCAAGCATGTAAAGTGGGTGGGGTGGAACACCCTTTAATTAGTTTTTCCCTTTGAAGCCTTCCAGCTAAATACAAAATTAAACGTTTGGAAGGAGAATTTTTCAGATTCAATCACACCCAACCAATCGAACCCGTGAGCACCTAAAACAATCACAAAACCATCCAACTGACCTTGCTGCGTGGCGCTTCTTTCGCATTAGCTAAAATTAGCACTATGTGTGAGAGTGTGTGTGTGTGTGTGTTTTTTTTACTTGATTTTTGGTACAATACACCCAATATAGGACACACTGCTAATCTTCCCAGCGGCTCGGTTCGGTCCATCACCTTGACGGTGTGCCTTGGGATAATCAATCCGTCCTTCATCCTCAGACGTCTGGGCCCGGGGAAACGCACGATTCTGCTCACACACACACACAGCGCCACTGTTGGTAGATATTATCAAACTTCCTGCACCTGATCGGTGAATGGTCGGTTTGATGGTTCAGGCGGTCAGGAATTCCGGCCAACGCTTCACTTCGATTAACGCTATCGACAGCGAGCGACACCGTGAACGGAGTTGCTTCACCGCGTCCGTGCGAGCGCGATTGTTTCGCCGTAGCGTTTTATTGATTTTTTGTTATAAAATTGTGATTTCCGAATGCGAATCGAATGGAAAGGGAGCTGGAAGAACGTGAACGCTGAAAAGCCCGGACCAAACACGCCGGACATGGATGATTATCGATTTCCTTTTGCATTGGCCGTCTCGTGACCTGGGTGCCGAGAGGGGGTTATGGAGCGAATTTTTAAAGTAACAAAGAAAACGGCAAAGAGAAAAAGAGCAAGAGGAAGAGGAAGAGAGAGAGAGAGAGAGAGAGAGAGAGAGAGAGAGAGATAGCGAAGCTATATGGTAGACAGTGTCATGTTGCCATTTCCCATCGTTGAAAGGGTTCATTTATTATTTACAAACAGTGGATAGTGGCTTCTCCGAAGAGAAAGGCAAGTGCGGAGGTGAAACAGAATGCCAATGTACGAGAATATGAAATATGAAAATAATTTTCGAAATCAATTTCAAATCATTTGAAAGATAAAAAAAGATAATTTAAAGCACAAAACTCAATGTTTTTGTGTTAAAAGTTATGAGGTTATCGTTATACTTCCATATTAGCTACTTATTGGAAAGAAACATGCTGTAAAGCAGCCAATTGAACTGTTGGAGTATTTTTCGATACTTTTTCATACAAACTTCCACCTTCGTGAGTCTTCCATTCTCAAAACATTGAATACTACACTGGGATATGGCCCACACTGTCGAGCCTTTATTACAATTCCTTTTCCTCTTCTTCGTATTCTTCTTCTATTTGGCATAACGTTCTACGCCGACATGCCGGCCTATACAGCCATTGGAGATTTAATTCATTACCACGCAGCCAGTCCATGCTACGGAGGGGACGATCCATTGTAGGCTTGAACCCATGACGGGCATGTTATGGAGTCGTTCGAGTTGACGACTGCACCAAGGGACCGTCTTTCCTTATTTCAATGCCTATCTTTTGCCAAACGTTATAGCCCGTTGACTGTCGTCTACTGAACTTTGAATGGGAACTTTTTGCAGTTAAATTTCAAATTTCATGTCAAATGTTTCCCCACAGTTTCCTCACGGAGATGCTAATGATTAGTAAAGATTAGCCACTATTCAGTATAAAGTTTAGTTTCATACAGCTGTTCTTCTATTTGGCGTAACGTCCTACGCGGACATGCCGGCCTATACTGGCTTTCGAGGCTTAATTCATTACCACGTAGCCGAATAGTCAATCCTTGCTACGAGGGGGGGGGGGGCGATCCATACTGGGCTTGAACCCGTGAAAGCTGTATGACTTTCGAATATAGATCAAGTCTGATCTTCAAAAACAATCAGTTGTATAACACCCTCTCATGACATTGTGGCACAGACATTCAGTATTACTGAATGTATGGCTTTTGATAGGATTTTTAATAAAAACAAGTTGCATGTTAGCGTCATAAAACGAGATTTTCTTGAATAAAAAATACTAAGCAGATATCAAACAATCAGCCATAAAAATCCTGGTGATTCTATTGTATTACTAGGAATACAAAATAACTCAAGCAAATAACCCCCTTTTTGGACAAAACTCTTCACACACCTTTCATCCTACGCGCGACAACATCAATTAACTAAATTGACATGATCTGTATGGGCTTGCGATTTGTAACGCTACACGTACCCTTTACCACGCACAGCCCGAACACAACGCCCACCGTGACGCCCATAGCGAAAATCGAAAAATTCCCCACAAAGGATGTCAGCGCAAAGGATAGCATTACACTCGGTTCAATCAAACTGTCGAAAAGTGCGGCGTCCTTGAACGTCACACCACAGATGGAGCGGATACACTACGTTTCTACGTACCAACCGAATCCGTTCGCACCCACTGCCATCTCCCAGAAAGGGATCAATCAAATCAATTTTAATCGTGTGTCCCATCGGTCGATCTATTTGATATCTCCGTTTGATATGCTCCGCATCCAACGGTGTTTGTGTGTGTGTGTGAGGTAGTTCCTGAATTCAGGGTTATCTTTTATAGACATTTTCGCTTCCGCTCCTTTAGCCCGAGCGTGTCAATGTCGTATTATTTTATGTTGCTTGGAAGATGCCCTTCGGGATCATATTTTTCCCGCCCTTCTCTAAGCCCTGTTATCACGTACTGCGGGCCATGCGAGTATGTGGAGGAAAACTGGAAAATTATTGATATTTTTCGTTAGCCAACAAACGAAGGATTATTTTGGCAGCATCAAAAGATCACACAGCAGCGCTACAAAGGGGAAGGCGCTTGCTCATCCCGGATAACTACACCAAATACCAATGGAAATCCTTTGCCAGAGAGAGTAGGACAAGTGTGGAGGGCAAAAATGGAGGGGCGAAAATTTCAATAAGGAATTTAAATTTTCATCCCACACACTCACACACACACACTCGCTCTTTTGTTGATGCTTGGCGAAGAAAAGGCGCTGGGCTCCATTCGCGTTCACTCACCCAAAACTGTCGAACACCGAAGTGCGGGAGATGCTTTCCCTTTTTCCCGTCCTTCTCTGTTGAACAGCCTGTGTGAACAGTGTTACGTAGATTTTCCTACCATATTGTAACTGTTTCCTGTTACTGCGAGCAAACCCAGTGAAAGCCCTTCGTACGTACGTAATTTGCACACTTTTCCTTTTCCGAAAAAGTGACTCAGATTCACCCACTAACAACACCCCCATAAGGGGGATGGCCTTGAAATGCTGTGCAATCTTTTCGTTCGTCAGGCCCTGTTGGTTGGACACCACCATCAAAAGCAGAGTGTCGACGGCGGGCCCACGACCACAACGAGCAATCTGATTCTGATCGTGGTGTAGGCACCGCAACCAGCCCGCAAACGCATGGGCTGTATTTTTCTTTTGCCCACTTTCACCCCGGGAAATGTCCTTCAGAAAGTTGAACAGAAAATGTCGAAATCTTGAAAGCGCGGGACACAGCACACCGTCCATATGGTGCACAGGGACACAGGACGAGAAGCGATGCGAGTGTGCCGCACACGATGAAGAGGGTTTTTATTAAGGGTGACATTTCGCATGACATATCTGCTTCCTGCTGGAAAGGGCCAGGGGTGCGCGCGTTCTTCTCGCCCGCGCTGTGTGCACCGCAGGGGTTTGAAGAAGATGGACTGCCAACTGCTTTGGTTGCTTTATTTTCAATCCCATCAGTCTTTCACCGCGAAGGACAACATTGTGTAGAGATGGTGCGCCCTTTATTCCAAAACGGCAAGTATGTAGATGTGAGTGCGCTTTCAAGCACACCGAACCGGGCGCGGGTTTAATTTTACTTCCCTGTGTGCTCCTAGTGTGCTCATGTGTCAGAACGGATGTGTCTGTTGACATGGTTGTGGCACAAAATGTTGTAATATTTAAAAGAAAGCTTCCAAGGAAGAGTAAAAGTGGAAAACATTGCCCCAGCTGTCTTTCGCTTTAGCGGGCGTTGCTTCACTCCAAATGTCACCTTCGCACGCAGGAAATACCATTTGCTGCCTTGAGGACACTCCAAAGGGAAAATAAATCAACTGAAAGCATCTCATCCACCGTTAACCTTCCATCTTAAAGGTGAATCTTTTTTTTATAGACCATTGATAAGATTATTACTGACCAGATTATCTGGCTGGTCTGTCGTTATCCTTCCTGCTAAACCGCTCGGGCTGGTGGGAAATTCATCCGGTTCGTGTTCTATCTTTGGCTAGAATCTCATTGCAAGACGAATCGAAATGAAAGTTAACCCGATTTTCCACCAATCGAATCACACAACAACCCGTCCTTTTTTATGATTCTCTTTTCAAAAGCATCTCCAAAATGAGCACCTTTAAAGGGAGTGTAGCGCTCCGGTATCGCAATCAACCATCTTCAAACGACGTGATGCCATTGAATGGGCTTTACTTCTTCCTTCCTTGCAATACATTCCGCCCAGAGCCCTTCCCTCCAAATTATCCACCAGCCCTCACGGAATGTGACGTTGTCAAATGTAATCCTCTTTCATACCTCACTTTGTTCCACATGCATACATGTGTCTGTGATCGGATCGGTGCCGCGCGTACAAATAAATCCCCACTTCTCGCCGTGCTTACAACGTATCGTAATCCGCACTCGACCGTGCACTCACCGTGAAGAGCAGTGCCATGCATTGAAATTATGAAAACGCTGACAGATTTCGTTCAAAGCGCCTTCACCTGGAGCGGTAGGTTAAGGTATTTTGAGTGCGGCAGCAGGTGCGAGGAAAAGTCTCGTGGATGGATGGGAACAGCTCTAGGTTGTGTCTTCCTGGGTATTAAAGCTAGCGTACGTGGCAGCACACACACACACACACACACCCCCCTGGAGTGTGGAGGGTGTCTTGGAAGCATCATTACAAGGCATTAATCATGTTTTGTAAACAGTGCCATTGTTCTTTGGAGCAGAGTAGCTTACACACGTTGGAACAAAATGAAAGCGCGTGTTAATTTATGTCTTCCTTATGGAAATTTAATTCTTCCAAAAGCTCAATCGAAACACGTAACCTTAATGCTGTATTCGAATGAAGATCTCTGTCATTGTGGAGATCCAACCGATAAAATACTTGTTTACAAAATGATTATGTTAAGTTCCATATTTTTACTCCAATACTTTGAAGTATTCTTATCAACTTTAATTATCAAATCAATGCTCGCCTTTGATGTAATATCAATCAGTGTACCATTAAAAAAAACCCTCAATCAACTTACATGAAGCTTCTCATTTATCGGTAATTGATGTGATAGGCATAAAGATAATTTTTCAATCATCAATTCCGTATCGCACCACTCCCGGGGCTTTGCCTGACGATCCTCTTGCGTACGTGTAACGGAAACCTTCTCCACACAACGATAGCAAAATTTTATAAACCTGTTTTAATTCTCCTTTACCCCCCAAAAAAACCCATCCCAAGAGCGAAAGCTTCACTGATTTCACACCGGCCTTGTTTATCGATTTTTCGCATATCATTTTTTGAGCCATGTTTATCACGAGCTTTATAGCCGTAAAGGTGAACGTAAAGGAGACGGCATGCTTTGGCGCTCGCAGCCGGAATATTGTTTTACGCAAACCACGGCAAAGGGGACAGGAAACTGTCCGCACTAAACAACGGAAAGGGCAATGAAAATCAATATCTTCGTCACGACAGGGTCCTCTAGGGTCTGATAAAAGCTGAGGTCGGTATGAGGTATTTTGTGAAATATAAAATAAGGCCCAGGAGGGGAGGTGAAAATTGGAGGGGGAATAATTGACGACGGGGTTTGGAATTTGTTTTATCCCTTCTTGCAATTCGCTCCCGTGGGCTGAATGTTTGCTGTCAATAAAGCTTTTGAGTACCATTTTACACCTTGCTGGGTAGTGCGGGAAATTCTTTCGTTTATTGCATTTTCCTTCCCCAAATCGAACCAAGCGATTAATGGTTTAAGCGTGATGTTTTAAAATAATTAAAAATTCAAAGAAACATTCCGCTTTTGTTCTTTCTTGTGCTAGCTACATCTTCAATCAGATATGATGGGATTTCAAAATGGAACTCTTATTTAAGGACAGTACACTCAAGCGTCCCGATCACCCACCAGATAGCTCAAGCTATTCCTAATTTCCATCTCTATGGCTCTGTGAAGATGAAAAATCACGCCTGACTTCTCTCGAGTGTGCTCGTGTGCGGGAACTCTCAGGACCGTGTATTCAACATTTTATTGCATGTCGAATAGCACACAAAACTTTATCTTACGGGTCGATTCCTGGAAATCGTTATAGCATGTTACCCTCTCCACCCTTTTGCCTCCTCCTTCCTATAAGGTACGATGCAAAACAAACCCCAAAACGAACCAAAAACCTGCGTCACTATATCGCAGCCAAAGAAGGGAGGTGGAAAACTGGCGGGTAAAGTTATCAACAAACAAGGCGGCCGCGTTGATAGCGGACGTTCAGGCACAGAAGCCTGCATATTAATGGAAGGTCACAAAGTTTGGCTCAAGAGTAGGGGTAATTGTTTTCTATGATTTTTTTTAGTTTTTCATTAAAAGCCAATAAGGCGAGTAGTAAGGAGAACAGTATAATAAATATTTAACAGTATTGTACCTAGAAAAAGAAGACTCGAGAAACAATGAAAAATTAATAAATGCTTCCTTTCTTAAATACCCATTCTAATACCAATTAAAGCTGATAGCGTACCTCCAAATCAGTATGGCTGTACAAAACAAACGTTCTCTCTCTCTCTCTTTCTTTCGTTCGACGAATCGATGACGCTGCACGAGGATGTCATAAAGTTATCCCATACACATCGATTCACAATGTTTGCCGTCCGAAACGCGTCATTTCCACGCGAACCACGAACGCGCTACCACAACACACTAACCTCCCCTTCCCCACGGAACACCCTGCCGAGTCGCCGATCGGAATGATTGGAAAGGAAAGGAAATGGCAAAAGCGTAGAAGGGTTGTATATGTAACATTTAAATAGCAATTCCCCGGTCTCCCCGCTAACTGCTCCAATGGCTGACCCCATGCCTATCGATAAAAAGGAGGTGGAGTGCGGAAAATGGGTAAAGTTTTTCCCTTCAATCGATACGCACGACTGCACCAATACTTTGGTTCACAATAACCACACACACACAGGGTGCAGCAGCTCGTGATACTGGCAGCACAACCACCAGCGCGAAAACAGCCCTGTCGGTCCCGTGAGTGTTGGTGTGTTCGTGGCGAACGGTTTATATGCAAAACTCGGGAGAAACTTGTAACCTCGTTATCAGTTTCAGCAACTATTTTCCTCTATATGCTTGCGCTATCCCACAAACACACAAGCATCAATCGGAACACGTGTTTCGCAGACCGTCAGTCTCGACGGTCGATGAGTTATGCTCGTCGCGGTGGTGGTGGTGGTGGATGTGCGTGATAAATTGCTGACCCGATTACAGCTGTTTCGTCCGGTTGTTTCTTTTTTTTACCACTCCGGGACTCATCCATTTGATGGGCCTTGGAACATAAATTGTGGCACGGTTTTCCTGCACGAGTTTTTTTCACTTTCCATCCCGAAAATGACAAACGTTTCGCTTTGCTTCGCTGCTGCGGAAAGGAAATGTCAAGAGCCTTCCCCTGTCCCAACACACAAAACATCCAATTGCCAGGAAAATGGTCAACCCACTAAACAAAAGTATCGGAAATGCTGTGTTGAAAGAAACGACCGACGGACACTGCCTTCCGGTGGTAGCAAACCCGTTCCGGTTGCAGGACACTCGAGAATGGGATTCCGATGGCGATTTCGAGGCGAAGTGAAACCTAGTACAGGAAAACAGGAAAACAGCGAAACAAAAATAACTAAGAGCTAAACAAATAAACAAAATCAAACCGACCCGAACGCTCTCGTGTGCGGGCGCTGGAAATGGAAGGGATAAAATAAAAACATCTCTCTTTTATCCCCTCCCCGTGTGGTCAGTGCACTGTGCAAAAGCACTTTCGCACAGGGAAGGGAAGGATCGGTCGATTGTCGACGCTTTTTTTCCTGTTCTTCCTCTTTGCAGCATTGTTATGATTGTAGTATTTTATTGCTTCCGCACGATTTTCTCGTCACAAGGCAACAAAAACGCCCCGCTTGGTGCCGGGCCGATCCGATCCGGATCCGGCGGGGTTTCAGTATCGTTGCGCCCATTGAGATGTTAGTAAAATTGAAATTGAAACCTTTCTAATAATTGCTTTATTTCGCTGTCGATTGTCCTTCGTGCAATCGGAATGGAAAACGGCTCCTCGCTGAGCAGAGTGAGAAGTTGGTGTTATCCGAGGAGCATAGTTGGAATTTTCGATTAAATCGAACGAATTGTAAACGGATTTTTACGATAATTTAGTTATATTTTTAAATTCATTTTCATTGGAAAATGTATTCTAACAGTATTTTTTGTTATTCTGTACGTATTAATTTAAATGCGTAAAGTCTTGCATACTTTTACGTGCTGCTAATGGATTGGTTAGCTTTTCATTTGTGTTATACGTGATTGTTAGGTCCTAATGCTTAGGTATCATTTCATTGGAGCATTTTGGTAAAAGCAGATAGCAATTTAATACAATATCCAAAGTTCTACATGATATTGATAGATTTATCACTTATGCAAAGCAAGAACTGTTGTTAAAAAAATTCTGGTAAAAAAATAATGGATCCTTTTCCTTCACCAAATAGATCCAGTTACTCGGTTTTCCTTTACTCATAAATTCAATCTCACCTGCGCCAGACGTTTTGACAACATAAAACCCCTGGAATTAGCTTTTACATTTTCTTTCGCATCAAACTATTTCGCCCGTCCAGCTCTTGATCCAGATTTATGATCGAAACCCCCATAATACCCCCTCCACTAGCCTTTCTTGACACCTATCTCTGCCCCGCACACTGTGGAAGATGTTTCGTTCGAGGTTTGGTCAAACTTGGCTGCAAACACCTTCTAACTCCACCCTAAAGTCGCAAAGCCGCCGCCGAACTCGGGGCGGGATTATGAAACATTTTCAAAAACTTCTCAAATCCCTCTCCACCCGACATGATCCATCACGGCATGATTTAGGTTCATAAATATGAACCAACACCGGCGACCACTGTTCACTGTGCCCAGCGCGTCGCTTTGGACTCGACCGCACGGTCAAGTGCGAGCAAATTCCTGGGGAAGCTACCAACTACCAGCTTCTTCTCCAAATTGGACAGTCTCTGTAATTACTCTCATAACACCTCATACCTCCGGATGTCTACCTTCCCATACCACTCTTCGCTTTCAATCTTACTCTTCCGGCGTCTTCGCAAACGCGTTGTTGGCTAACGCCATGATTGCCGTCCCGCAACGCTCTTTCGTACCACACTGCTTCAGGGCGTAATTTTTTGTCCCCCATTCCCTCTCCCAACCCCCATTCGCAAGTGCGCGCGTGTGCCCCCACCGTCGTAGTCCACCGCCGGAAACAATTAATTACGTGCGACAGCACGCGAATTTTCTTCGCGATCCCCAGGGCGGGTATGAAATAACGCACCGACACCGTGCCATGCCATCGCCGTGGTGCCTACCGTTGTCTTGGGGAGGTGATGTTGCACTGCTGCACTAGCACGACGGTGCATTTCGTCACGACACCCGCGGATGGTGTCGCACGAAATTGGTAAAGTTTAAATAACCACTCCCGGGCACAAGAAACTCGTTTTCAATTAGTTGCGGGCTGCCTGGTGGATGTCTGGTTTGCGTGTGCCGCCGTGTTTAACAGCGCGAAAGAATGACGTGCCCCTTTCGTGTTGATTTGCTAAAAAAAAAAGTTAGTGCAACAATTACCCCTGACAGACAGCTTCCATTAAGCAAACAAATTTATTCTAAACGACTTTAAAAAGTGTGTGTGTGTGTGTGTGTGTGTTTTAAAACAAATGCTTAACAGCTGCCAACAAGGCGACGATTAGCGAAAGCCGCACGACAGACGCTCCAGAAACAACGGCCCGCAGCACGACGGAATCGTGCTGCAGCAAGGTCAGTTGGTGAATATCGACTTCATCGCTGCAAGAGAAAACATCAAACGATTTGATTATCGCTTCAATGCACCTAACCTAACAAGCTGGCGGTGGTTCACTTACTCTGCCTTATAGTTGGACTTCGGTTGCGCTATCTCCACCGTCAGCCGGTCGGGTAGATTGACAAAGTCTCCCAAATCGACCGTCCTGCTGCTGGTCGCCATGTTTAGCACGGTGAC
Source organism: Anopheles merus (assembly GCF_017562075.2). Taxonomy (NCBI): domain Eukaryota; kingdom Metazoa; phylum Arthropoda; class Insecta; order Diptera; family Culicidae; genus Anopheles; species Anopheles merus. Next base: position 21,644,323 of record NC_054084.1, read on the forward strand.
AAGCGTATCCTCCCCGTGCAGCTCTCGGCTGAACGCGTACACATCCTGCCCGACCGTACGATGGTTGAACTCACCGTGCACCAGGGTCGGATGGCGCCGCAGTGCCGTCAGCGTGCGGAAGTGCTTGAGCGTACTCTTCTCTGCCGCTTCCTGCATCGCCACGTTGCGCGTCGGATAGTCGGGATGGAGTCGCAGCCAGGTGGTGCGGTTCTTGCTGAACCCGGCGGAAATGGAGTTGTCCCACTGCATCGGTGTGCGGTTCGGGTCACGGTTGTCGTACAGCTGGGCATCCTTGAAGTCCAGCATTCCGATCTCTTCACCCTAAAAGCAAGACATTTGTATTCAATCACTCAATACAGCACTCATTTACGTTGTATCCTTACGTAGTACGTAATACTCGTCCCAGGCAGCGTGTGCAGCAGCGTCAGCACCTGATCGACATGCTCCAGCCCAACGCGACTGCCCACCCGCGAGTGATCGTGCGACCCAGCAACCCAGCTCGCCGTATGCCTCGCCGGCATATGGTTCAGCCAAAAATCAATCGACTGCTTCAGCCCGATCGCATTCTGATCGTGCCGGAAGTCGTAGATCAGCTGGAAGTTGAACGGCATGTGCGCGCCCTGCCGCGTCCCGGTCGCATCCTCGTAGTACAGCATCGTGTTCTCGATCGACGCGTACGCCTCCGTCATGATGATGATGGTTTTGTTCATCCGGCGCCCAAAGTCATCGCACAGCTGCCGCCACCCGTACACCACATTGTACGTGTCCGGGTTGTCCTTCGTGTAGATGTGGTCCAGCTCGTCGTACGTGCCCGGCGCTCCCCAGCCCGGCGGCTCATCGCGCAGCTGCGCATCCTCAAACATGTGGTTGATCGCGTCCAGCCGGAACCCATCCACGCCCTTCTCCAACCAGAACGACAGCATCTTCGTCATCTCCTCCACCACGGCCGGATTGCGATAGTTCAGGTCGGCCTGCTTTTTCGTAAACTGATGCAGATAGAACTCACCCCGCCGCTCGTCGTACGTCCAGGCCGGTCCACCGAACACGGAGATCCAGTTGTTGGGCGGCTCAAGCGCACCCGTCTGGCTGTTCTGCCTGCCCGGGCGCCAGATGTAGTAGTCCCGGTACTTTGCAACCCCGTTCGCCGACTGCACAAACCAATCGTGCTCATCGCTGCTATGGTTCGGGATAAAGTCCAGCATCAGCTTGATGCCGTGCCGGTGCGCCTCAGCTATCAGCTCCTCCATATCGGCCAGCGTACCGTACTCGGGCTGGATGTCGTAGAAATCGGCCACATCGTACCCGAAGTCAGCGAGCGGCGACACGAACGGTGGACTGAGCCAGGTCGCATCAATGCCCAGCCCGGCCAGGTACTCCATCCGCGCCGTGATGCCCTTCAGATCGCCGATACCGTCCCCGTTGCTGTCTTGAAAGGAGCGTGGATAGATCTGATAGAACGTGGCATGCTGGTACCAGTCTTTCTCGTCCGGTTCGCGGACTTCCGCCGCCTGCAGGGCACAGGCGGACAGTAGTGCCACCGTCAGACTGACGGTGACCAATGGTCGGTAAAACTTCATCACAGGAGCCAACTGCACGGTACAGTGGATGAAATGACACTGAGTTGAGATCACGGAAAAGGCACAATCGTCGTATGGTGGGCCCGTATTACTTTTTTTTCGTTGCTTTCAATGATAATGATGGTGATAATAATGATAACGACATTATTAAACTTTTTGTTACGCTCGTATCGATCCACGGCTGAAGTGGAGTTATCGTAGGGACTGCGAAGACACTGAAGCGAGAGAGGAAACCGATAAGATAAACCACGGTGGATGTTAAATTGAACGCCGCTTTATGGTTGACATATGATACCGTTTTACAACACTGAAATCATTGTTTCGCATTGTGGTTCTATTTGTGATTCAATGTTGACTACCCAGGAATGTGTTTTGCGTTTCCTATTGCTTGTCTTAAATCCGGTTCAATAATCTTTTAATGACCTTTAGATTTTTTAGAAAGATTCTTGCAATGAGTTGTTACATAGTAACATCCAACTATTATTTAAAATGTGTCCCATTTTGCTGTAAAACTTCCCAAAAAACTGTAGTGCCCAAGTTACAAAAAAACAGAGCAAAGATCGATCATCATAAAACATCTCCGCAATGATCAGCGTGTCAGTTTTATGATGCTTCAGCGTGCAAACTTTCCGCGCTCGAATCAAGTGGTTAAGATTATGAACTCTTCCGACGAAAACTTTGGCAGACCGTACACCGATAGGACCGTCGACACGAGATCTCCATCGGTGGTGCGTAGCTGACACATCGTTCCGCTAACTTTGTCCTTTGCTCAAGCATGCCACCAAACCTAAAAACAAATGCTTACGAGTAACATCTGGCAAATAAAAAGCTCTTTCTCTCTCTATGCATTCAGATCGTACCCAACAAAAAGAGGAAGAGCTCTGCTTCTCCGAAAACGAGACACACAAAGCCCACGATATGTGGTGCCCGCAGCGTTCGATTCGCGCACCCTATCACAGGAATTGCCCGCCAGCATAAACATTGATTCCACACGACGGTGATGTGGAAGATGATGGTGATGATAATGGTTGCTGATTGTTTTTATGGTGGTCGCGTTTAGCGTTACCCCCCCTAGCGGCAAGGTAGCCGCAAGGGTGGCCCTACGCAAAAGGGCTGCAGAGAAGTCTGCTGATAAACTGCGCCCCGTACGCGATGGCACGTATATTATGGTCGTTGAAGGAATTTATCTCCGCGGCAGATCCAAGAATTTGCTCGAACAAAACAAACGGAAAAACGGAAAGAAAAGATAATATAATTGAACAATCGATGCGATGAGATATTACCCCCGTTGGTGGTCCGCAATGGGCCATGGGGTGTAGTTTTACTGGCGCTGGAAGGATTGATCACCTTCCTGAGCGGGATCGCTAGTTACTTTCACCGCTTGGGGAATTATTGAATTTCCTTCCTCTAGTTCTGCACGGTTGTTGCAAAAAGCATCTACCTTGTTTTTATGCTCTCTCACAGTACGCCTCATTCGTCCAGCAATTAGCCCCCCGTACACTGATGCGAGATGGGTGAATAATAAGCCACCGAAGGGCACCCCGAGCTACGTAGATGCGTTTCGTTATACAAGCCTTCCCTGGGCGCGAGATGGCGATCGTAATCAATTAATTAATTACTCGATTAACCTAGAAATCGAATTGACTAGCGCCCATTGCTTACAAACCAACCCCTCACACTAGCCCCCTTTTAAAGGCGAGCGACGAGGTAGAGAGAGCGCGAACACTGTTCGAGATGAATTATTGATGACCCGAAGCTGTCAGTCGCACAAGAAAGTCCATCGCATTGGCGTCCGCGTACAATTACAAACCAATTACCGTCTGGTTTGGAGCGGAGGTACTTTGGGGGAGGTGGCAGTACCCCAGCTTCGGGTCGGGTTCCCATTCGCTGCACGACGCGGCTACGTGCAACCTGTAACGGCCAAAGGCGATCATCCAGTCACATTCCGGAGTGAGCTAGCTATTAACTGTGGCTTCCTTAGTTCCTCAGGGCAGCGGGCGGATGGGAAATGTAGCAAAGCGACAGTCCCAGACTATCGATGCGATGGCTGCGTTGGTAGCTGTAAGAGTGAGCAACAAAAGTACTTTCCAGCTGATGATTAATGCATGACCACCGAGCCGGTCTTGCACTTCGGATACCTCGGATAGTCATAAAACGACTTCAGCACTGCACTGAGAACAGGTGCATCTTTAGCTGGTGGTCGTTGGACGTTCACAGCACACATACACACACACAGACTGGAGTTGAGATTTCCCCTGAGGGTCATCTATAAACGTTCAGGCGATTAACTTTGAGTCGTTTTAGGGGTTTATTTGTGCTTGCTACTGGTCGAGAATGTCAAGTACTTTGAAACAACACCTAGGAATGGGTATTTTGATGTCCCCTATAAATCAGCTAACAAGATCCAACGTTAACGGCCACTCCACTTATATCAACACGATAGTTAACGAATCGGAAGCAAAATTTGTTTTGTTTCCCCAACCTCGCCCTTGTCCCTGCAACCCTTTTTGTTTTGCACTCGATCTATTTTAACGTTCGCCTGTCGGAAACCACTTAAAACTACCGCCAATCTTTACAAAAACGGGAAGCTAAAGCTTGGAGTGCCAAGTACACTTGAATTCCACTGCGTAAACCATCTAAAACGCATCCTCCCCCGGGGAAGGAAATACGCGCGTCAATCGACCTGCTGGGTCCAACCGTACACGTTTCAGTAAGTGCGGCTGTCCTAATCCACAAGTGCGCCCACTTCGGTCGGTGAGTTTTCAAGGTCTGCTGCACGCTCTTGAGTGGATTCTGGATTTTTGCTTGAAAGGAAATCAATCACTGTTCTGCGGCTAAGAGCTTGGAAAGCTTTTGCCTCTATTGCCTGTTTCTCTCTACCTTTCTCTCTTTCTCTCTCAGTCTCTCTTAAAGCACTTAGTGCTGCTAGGGTCAATAGTGTCGTGAGTAGGGAATTGTGTCCCACAGCAATACCTGACCTAAATATGTGATCGAGTGTTTTTACTTTCCTGCACTTGAAAAATGAAAGATCAGCTTGAATTGCAAGGAAGCGCTCCCCCGTGCTTAAGAGCATGGACTTGAAACTGAAGCTCTTAAATGGTAGCTTAGAAGGATCTATATTACGTTCGGCTAGAGAGAGTTTTACTGCATTAAATCTTAACCTTTTCGTGCGCTTTACGTTCCATCGGTAATTCAATAGAAGCGTTTCTATTTGCGATATTCTACTGCTGCCTTTCCAGTTTTGGTTGCAAATCTTCTTTCCATACATTTTGCAACGGTCTGCTAAGCTGCAAATCCACAGCGATTCGCACGGCAAAACAAAACTCCAGCACACGCTCATCGGGCCGTTAGGCCTTTACGGTTGCCTTAGAACCAGGTTTTGAGGGGGGGGGGGGATATTGTAGTGTGATTGTCATGTCCCAGGAAACCATCCCATTATCATGCCTCGGCAAAGCTCCGAAACCAACGCTTGAAACGGCTCTTCAAGTTGTCCTTTTTTCTACCTACCTTCCTCAACCAAAGTTATGCTGTGCACCATTTTTGTGCAAACGAATTGGTCGAAACATTTGGGATACAGTAGGTTTTGTTTTTTTTGGTTCGTTTCTTCGCTGTGTCCTTACGCCTCCATGGTGAAACAAGCGACCCATGACATATTTATGACCCCTGGGATATGGGATACGCCTAGGAAGCAGAAGAAGAAAACACGTATCGCCAAAGAAATACTACAATTCCCACTCGAACTGACTCAAATGTCGTCACCAAATGTAAGGGGATATTTTTTTCTGTGGTGACGTAGGGAAGGACGACGTTTTCAAGGCAAGACAAAACGCAAGTTGGCACCAGAGAGTCGTAACATACGAACCATCGCTTTTGTGGACGTGGATGGCGGACGGGTCGTAAACTGCATGCGAGCGTTTGGCTCTGTGTATGAGTGTATTTGTGTCCGTTTTGCTTACGTTTTATGCTGGCAGGACGAAAAAAGAATCCTTGTGCCGTCCTTTGCGAAGGCTTCGGAGGGACGATGGCGACGAATTTGTTTATTTTATTGTCGGCACTTGTACGGGCTGTACGGTGTCGTAGCCGTAGTAGACATCTTCTCCACCAAAGGGAGATGTGGCACGAAACGGCGAAATGGTACATACAACCAATAGAAATGATAGGCGTAAGTGTTGCCGGCTTAAGTGGCGTAGTAAGTGGGTTCGTTTGATGATCACAGTTATGTTCCCGGTTCATGCGTCGGGTATGCGCCGGGACATGGCGGGACAAGGCGATAGTGGCCTTTACAATCAAATCTGCTGTCATAAATTAGGGCAACCAATTATGTGTACGATAGGATGGTCCCACTGCAAAGAAAAAATGAAATGATACTTATTGCATTTCATACGTTAATTGATATGCCGTTCCACTGTTGAAACAGTTCCAACGTAAGCGCATTGGAATCCACCTGCTCCCGTTACAACCTCCTTCATCGTACAGCTTACAATTTGTTCATCATCAACCTTGACAGCAGCTGGTGCGGTGGGAGAAATGGACACTAATTACCATGCTGCAAACTTTCAACGCTCCTGCAAGGGGTCTGCCCGCCCAGCACAGGTCGGTTGACTTTCGCTCCACACCACAGTGACGGTAGAAAGTTGGTCAAAATCCCTAATGATCAATATAATATGCAGGGCTAGTTTGCCAACCCATCCTCGACGCACGGGGAATGGATGGTGTTAAACATTGATACCTACGGTGATGGGCACACCAGTTAAAGTTCATCTTCTAATGGGTTCGTTTAGCAAAGTTGTACATCAAACAGCTCGGGAGCTGCAAACTGCAATATATGTATTTATAACCGTGTGCCTCACCGTGCTTGTTACTTATATTGTAACTTATTTAAACTGAAATTGAGTGCTTATGTTTTGCAAAAATGAGTAATACGGGGAAAAATGACCTTTTTTGACGATTGAAGGTTAATTTTTTTTAACGCGAATGACACAAGTATTCATTCATTTTACATTTTGTTACCCCGGCAGTAAAGCTCCTTTACTCTTTTCTTGTACTTTTTATTCAAAAAAAACATTTATCCTGAATCATGTTTAGCTTCCCACAATGATATATAATTCTTCTTTCAATACGTGGTCTGATAAAGCGTTCAAATAAGCGTTCTCATCGTGCCGATCATTAATAGCTAATATCTAGGTTGGTGGACAGCAGAAACCATGGCAATGACATCACAATTGCGTTCTTCTTGTAAAGCATCTGCCGACAAAGAATGCGATATGTCCTTTTTTCCTTCTATTGATATGTTTTTTTTTGTATCAATGTTGGGGTTTTTTTTTATGGGAGCGTTGTTAGGAGAGGAAGAATTTCACCAAAAATCATGTTCTTATACAGTGTGCAACATTATTATAAGGTTAAAGCGTTAGCTAGTATTTTTTTAATCACCACTATTCATCCTTGTGTTAAATTTTGCATTAAGATAATTATTACACACATTAAGCATACAAAAAAATCGGAATGATTTGTTCAAAGACTTATCTTTTGCCCCTAAAAACGTCGGCCCCGACATGACCTATTAAAGCCTTGCCGTTCGGTAACCTTTTTTGCGCTAAACATTCAACCCTGCTCTTGTTTGTTCCCATTGCCGTTACCAATCTTGGCCCCATAATGCTGCCAGATTATCGAATCTTTTATTTTACCCATCCGATTTCGTTAACTTTATGCTGGTTTCGTGCCGTTCCATATTCGATTCTGGTAGTCGCTACCAGCACTACTACTAGCTCAACCAAAACAACAACCAAAAATGAACCCGTTTTTGTCCCGTTCGCTACTCCCAATCAACATAGCTTACCGGCCACCGTTCACGCCCACCGAAACGGTATCCTCCAAATTTCGTGCCCGTGGACACTACAGTGTCTTCCCGCGTGTCCCCAACCCACGGTACCCACTGGTTTGCATTGGAACGAATGTTTCTGCTTCTTCGACGAGAAATGCTCGCTGTAACCGCTCGTAAAAGATCCTTTAAGTAGAGTGCTTTACTCACTTCTGCGCTTTTTGGCTTTTTGGAGCCCGGAGCCGTTCCGTTTGCAGCTGAAAGCTTCCGATTACGTTTTGCTCGCTTTTCCTTGTTCGCCCCCCCCCCCCTCTTTCCGATAGCCATTTTGTTCGTGTATGGAATGGTTGCCGCGCTCATCACCGCGCTCCGGCGAAGATGCTCCCCGGTACACTTGCATGCTGCTCACCGTCTGCGCACCAGCTCCTTGAAAGACCAGTGTCAGGTCTTTTGTTCGCGGAGCTGGCTGGGAGGACTGAAAAACAGTGACCGTAGATGTCGTTCAATCGCGCACGGTATCGGGATGCAACCCGAAAAAAGCAAACCCATACTCCCCCACCTCGAACATGATTATGCAAATTATTTATGCTACTATCATCCATTTGTTCCAAGTTCTGCAGTGCTCTCTTGCGCTTGCCTGATTGCTGGCGGCAAAGTTAGTCGGGCCAAAAACAAAAATACGGTCTTTGCCGGCAATATGGTTCGTGTTTGTTCTTTTGATGGGCGTCGTAAAAAACAATCCGCCGTAGCGTAATAAGTATTCTTGTCGAACTGTGACGCAGCAAAACTCGATCAAGTGGTGGGTGGAGTCGATGAAAGTGTGGTCGCTACTTTCGAGTGGCGTCATTCAACCATTTGACATGTTGTTTGTTAGTATGTCTGTAGAAAACAACCTTACTAATGCGAATAGCTGTCGAGTGAAAGCGTTTTTCTCCAGCAAATTATGATTGTTTAAAGAATTTAAATGCAAAATAATTTACTCATTAAAAACGGTTGAAGTTCTGCAAAAACTGAGCTCTGATAAATTCAAATATCCAACCACATAATCAACTTATAGCAAAGCGCTGAATAATAAAAATAATTGCTCGCTTCAAAGAGTAAATAAAAGCTACGGTAGAGGGAAAGGTCAAAATTGCAGAAAGATAAACGCAAGCACTGCTCCCAAATCGTAACAATCTTCGCAAGGATTCACCCTGCTGAACTTTACCCAATCATTGCTACTGTCTGCCCGTAGCGAAGGTTCATCGTTACATCGGCCAAAAGTATCCTATCGAGCCCCCATCACGAGCACGATAAATGGTAGCGTGATAACAACATGAAACGGTACTGTGAACGCACAAATAGAACCCGCCGCACACTGGCTTACCCAAACCTTCGGTGCCGCTTTCTGCTCAGCATCCCCGGGGTTTGGATTTCGGTATTTCTGCAAACGGCGAACGGCAACGGAATGAAAAGTGTTGCCAGGCACGCAGAATTCGGCACACCACACTCTCCCAGCTACCCATTGGCTGGGTTCTGAACCGTCCCACTCAACGAAGATCACAAGTCGCGCAGACACATTCTAGCGCACGGATGCGGGTTGCACGAAACCGGGCTGGGCAAAACGACGAGCGTACATTAATAAATTATACGACGAAATGTTCCCGATAACGGGCGAGCAATTTCCCGCCCGAAACGGTGCAAAAAAAAAAAAACGAAGGGAAAAGCAAGAGACTCGGTGACTTCTTGATGACTTTTGCCAAAAGTCAAAGGTTCGAAAGGTGTCGTGGAAAAACGGTGCGAGCCTGCGTTGCTGTCCTCATTGTTTTCTAAGAAATTTCTCCGATGGCTTCGGGGTGTGAGCGTACGGAAGGACGAAGAATTTTCAAGGATGTTTCATGCTCGCAGCTTACCTCCGCGACCATTATCGCTGCTGTGCGCTCTTGTGCGATGAAATGATGAGGTTCTGTGAGAGTAAGAAATAATTTACTGTTTCAATGGGTACGATGCTTTTTGACGCGCATCACGTTCTGGTTTTATTACTGCGAGGCCCGAGACGCAACATTTCGGATGGTTTGGAATGGGCCTTAAACCTAATTAAGGTGGCTAGGAATTTCAGAAGATCAATACACCGGTGTTGATTTTGTAAAGACAAAAGCGCAAGATAGAACCTGAGGAGAGTTGGAAGTTTTACTAGCAATTCAACGATTATTTACGCATTATTCGTAGGTTGAAATCGATTATATTCGATATATGAATTAAACAAACTGTTAGCAAAAGTCCCTGAAAATGACACGAACAGTTCTAAGGTCTTGGTTAGTGCTCTGAAATGTATAAAAATCACAACTATAACCAGCACTGTACGGCCTGGCGTTCTATAGTATTATAGCTGGTTTCTATAGCTGGTTTCTACAATGCTGGGTAGATTCGATTCTAGTTTGAACAGTTTAGTCAGCTGTGTGATGATCTTATGCTATTAATGGCGCCCTTTACGATTCTAGTCAGTTTTTTGTATGGAGTTTCACAGTTGAAGGCTGAAATCATGTAAACACTCCATACAAAACCACACATAAAACTAGCCCGCAGTTTTCAGTCCAGATTATTCTAGCCTCAAAGCTAGAATTAGATTCGAGTACATGCTCGAAAAATGGTAAAACAAGGTGGTGTTTTCATTTATCCCAAGGTGCATTAAAGAGATCTGGTGATGGATTCTATAATCAAAGTGTACGTAGTGCATGTTGTCTCATAGCATGTTTTTTATAACCAATTTTGAGCATCACTTTTTGACAGGATGGGTGAAAACTTTTGCTCAAACAAGCTTTCTGGAGGCTTGACTACTAAACAAAACACACTTAAAATCTTCATTCAGAAGCAGAAGCGATAAATATCAGGCTTCTAAATCCATATACCTTGGGATAAGCCCACCTGTATATTATACCCACTTAGATAACTGCTCGAAAACTGCTATACAAAGCTGTTTGCATTGAAATTTCAGCCTACGAACTTAAAAACGGAAAGGACCTCAATAATTGTAAATGTGAGACCATGTAAACTGGCCTTACAGCACAGATCGTTACACCAAAAATAAGAAGACGAAGAAGTAGACGAATTACCACAATGAAAAATAGGAATGGTAACTGGTACTTGCATTACTTTTTTTTAAGACTGTCGCAAGATTTTTTCGCTCGAATCTAGAACCAGGATATTCATAGAGAGCTAGAAATATAAGGATACCGAAACCCCAAAAAAAGGATATTCACAGGAACAAGAAGCAGCTGCCGGGAGACAAACCCTTTGCTTTGCGTGCCTTAATTCATGTGCAGTGATCACAAACTTCTGCGAACATACATTATATATTTTTCAAAAAATAAATGTTACAGTTTTTCTGCTTTCCTACATCCGACATACTATTACCTTCCCAGAAAGCTGACCTCCTCGAGTTGTTTGTTACCACAACTGTTCCCATGACTCACAGCTTCCCCTTCCCAACGCAAAGCATCATTTCAAGCCAGCGCGTCCAAAAGTAAGCCGCTTTACGAATTGTTTTCCATCCTTCCGGAGGGCTTTTATCTTGGTCGGGATGGAAAATCTCATCAGCAGTGACTTCATCCCCTTGTTGAAGTGGAAAAAAGCAGCCTTCCCTTTTACGCACCTTTATTCCAAAAGGCATACGCAAACACACAGGCTCACACACACATACACACATATGTATGAAAAACACACAGCACTAGCCTCGCCGAAGGCGTCACGAAAAGTGGATTTTCTGTTCGAAATACTTTGTACGAGTTGAAGCCTTTTTTTCACCACATCTCACCATCGCACACAAAAACTCACGCACACAGACACAGGCTGGAAACGATTAGCTTGGTTTCACATTCAAATATCAAATTGGGCTGAAAAAATGTAACAAAAATAGAAAAAGCTGCAAATGTAAAACATTCACAGCTGGAAATGATAAAAAGGCAACCGACAAGAATGGGATTTCTTTTGCTGTGGATACTTTGCAACATGCTTTGCGCAAAAGCCCTTCCATCTTGAGCTCAGAATGTAGCATTCGGTGCTGGAATTGAATTGCACTAAGCTCGGCTAACGGTGAAACCAGAAGCAGCTACACGGCTGCATTACTTCCCCTGACGTCAATACGGCTCTATTCCCCATTGGCCCCCCGTATTCTGACACTTTTCGCTTTCACCGCGCTTTTTCACAGACGTCCCTTTCTGGTCTAATCAAATTTCTCCCCCTCTGGGCGGCTTGCTGTAACGCGCCGAGGGAAAAAGTGAATGCCATTAAGCGTTTATGTCTCAATTTTCACCAACGGCGGTCGGTCAAATCCCATGTGTCGGGCATTATTTGTCTCCCCGGTGCTCGGTGTGCGCACCTTCCGATATGGAGTAGTTCCCGCCGGCAGCGTGGGGAAAAAGGTTAACGATCGCAGCACAAGGGATCGCACATGTTATGGTCCCCAGTGTTGGGACCATAAAACTGAACGAAGAAACAAATCTTGAAACGCGGTGCAAAAGCCCATCAAAGTAGACGCCGTTGTAGACGGTGGGTTGGAAAAAGCGAGCGCATAGAAACGGCTCACTTATGGGATCGGCCTACACATACACACACATACACACGCTTTCACACATACACCCACAGACGGGTGATGCAGACCGAGACTCGGGGGACAAATTTGCCATTTTACCACAGAAACCTTGTTGAAGAAGCAATAATTTACTTGACACCAACAGCCAAACGAGCGTCCTTCCCCTGCAGGGTGTAAGCAGCACGGTGACAACGACGAAACAACGTTTCGAGGCGTACGCTCGCCTTGCTTTGTTGGTTGTGAACGTTTGAGAAGACAAATCGTGTAGCGCTTTGTTCCGCAACGGTAGCTTCGGGGCCCTCGAGGCTAATGCTTTTCATCAAACGGGAAAATTTACCATCAGTACACACTTCATTTCCGTTGGCACATTGCCGGTGCCTTTGAAGGTGGCTTTTTTTTCTCTTTAAAGGTCTATATGTACCTTTGGCTGGGTCATGTTGAAACATAAGCTTTAGATTTATCAAAGAGCCTTGTACCGAGCATGTAAAAAGGTGTACTGTTTTGCCTGTTATTGTGTAATGTTCTTTACATTTCATACAATTGAACGACTTTAACGACTTTTGCAACACCCTCTCTAACCGCAACCAAAACCGTCTGGAGTGTTCGCATTTGATTGTTGTATTTGAAAAAAGAATTTCGTGAATCGTATAATAATTCCCCTCATTAGCCCCCGAAATAAATTCGATCAATTGTGTTGTGTGTCTAACGGCTCGGGATCGTTTTGTGCATGAGTGTGTATGGTTCAAAATTTGTTCATCTCTAACCCGGCGGTGTGTATCGACAGCTGGCACATCGAGGGAATATCATCAAACAGCAACCGCTCATCCACCAACAACGAGGGAAACGTCCCTCGGTCCACGTCATCGATTGTCCCACTCATCCCTCATCGCGGAAACGGTCGTAACTGTCGCGCGTTATTCGTTAAGCTCGCTTTAGAAGTCGGTGCATGTAATGTAAACGTGTAAACGTGTCCTACGGTATAACAGTCACAGTGAATGCTACTTCTATGTTGCATATGAAAAAAACTAATCGTTACAAAAGCTCCCTTTTACCCCGCATATAGTATACTCCGTCCTAATTAAAAAAGAGAGACTGATTTGGGTGATTGTGATTCGAACGATGTGATTAGATTGCTGTAATTTTAAAATAGAAACTGTGATTCTTTTCGTATTTGTGACACACACGGAAAAACACACACCAATATTACCCCTCCACAAATGTATCCATGCCCTGAGCGCTCCACTTCCTCGTGCAATTAATTGAAAGCTTTCCACCTCCCACCCAAAAATACAAAAAAAACAACAACACTAAACCAAAGAAAACAAAACCCTCCCGATATGGCGGGCGATTCCAACTCGAGCGACGAGGAGCTGCAGCAGCTGGCCCAAGCGCTCGAGCGAGGGCCGGCCAAGTGCCACGAGTGTTACGGGGACTGTGTCGACTGCGTGCCGGACTGCTGCAAGGATACGACCGTGCACAAGTGCCACCTCGAGGGTGGCCCGGGCCGGTTCCAAACCGGCAAGAATCTGCTCACCCGTGCACTGCGCTACCCGCCCGGTACCGCCACCAGGAAGTGTGTGCTGACGCTGGACGGCTATTCCTACGTAATTGGTAAGTGTGCTGTCGGGCGGATGGGATGTGATGTGCGTTTTCCCGTCTTGATTGATTACTGGCACGCTGATTACCAGGGCGGCCATATGTTTTGCGTTGTGATGATTTCCTATTTATAAATAATATAACAGAAGGACGCAATGCTTTGTGGGAGTGTTTTAGGGAGCTGCTGTAATCAATGGTTGAATTTGTCTTGATTAGGTTATTAATATTGATGACAATTTGTCGTCTGTACACTATTGAGGAAGGGGGAAAACAGTGTTAAAAATGCATCCTTTGGCGATTTCATAATGTTCAGAAACTTTTTATTTTCCATTTTCTTGACATATAAACATAAAAGTTAAGATAAGATTCTTGAAAATTCGATGTCTTCTTTGAATCCATCAAGTGTCTCGGTCATAGTAATCAGTCATATCGTCATTTTGCTTAAATGTTGTTATATCTGTCTCATTACCTTTGATATTTGTTACATTTTATTTTTATTTTAATTGCGTACATCAATTTGTCATTTTTGTTAATTAATAATAATACTTGTCTTATTCGATTCCCAACAAGTTGGATAAGAGAAAATGATAAACGACACGATTTTGGCCATCCCTCTTGTTTTATGAGACAGTACCAACACTATGAACCAACACAAAACAACACAATAGACGAAGCAAAATAAAACCATAATCAGATTAATATCAACGATAATAATGTAAAGCAGATAACATTATCAGACTCCCTGTGCGTTTGCAGGTACTTTGCACCAAATCGCATAATTCACCATACGCCGTACGAGCCCTGAAGCTTCACTGCAAGAAGTAAAGACGACAAACGTTGCACCAGAGGAACTGACCGCCCGTCGCCAAAGGACAATATGCTATTTAACGACGGCGGCTCAACTTTTCTCCGAATTACCTTCATCAATTCTGAGACGCTTTACCGACAGCCCACAGCGACGGGGAAGATTATCGCGCTCGGCTTCGGCCAAACTTTACGGGACAGGGAACAAAAAAATCCCCCTTGCAAGATACACAGTCACACACACACACACCGTTCTTCTCTGCCAATCTGTCCCAACAGGGGGGAAGTGAAGAGCAAAATCTCCTTGAGCTTCAGTATCGATTTTTCACCGCCGCGCCATTCGAGTTGTTCCTTTTTCTTTCCGCGAAGGGGCGCGTATGTGACAATAAATCAACTTCAGGTTAAATTTAGCTTTCCTCCCTGTGAAAGCGTTATCATGGCCGTGAGTATGTTTTTGTGTATGTGTGTGCGGTTGTGGGACAACATTGGAAAGCTTACACTTCCACGCAAAAGGGCGCGACTGTTTACAAATAATTCAACCTTCATCAATTTGTACGCGCTCCACGAGGACGACGTCGACTGTGGTGTGACGTGTTTTCTTTTTTGCCTCGTCAGTGTCGCCCGTCTTTCCCTTATAACCCGATGTAATTAAATCGTGGAAAGCGGATTATCATTCCCCGGCTCGTGAGTGAGTGTGTGTGTTTAGACATAACATAATCTTTCGTGGAAAACAAAAGCAAAAAGTACGCCCTATTGTTCGGTTCTTAAGGTTATTTATTATGCTCGTTAGAAGCGACGACAAAACCGACATCTACATCAGCGCCTAGAAAAGGAACGATTTCACCACGGCAAGGACGAGCAATCCGAACGCTAGCACAGCCCGTCCACCACCCGACACAGGCCCAAGCACGATCGAGTCCCACGGGCCGAGCGTAACTTCCTTTGCGGTTAGCAAATGTCCCACCTTGTGGCGCGATTCCGTACCGACCAGATACACCTGCGTTTGGTTGTGAATTTCGTACAGATCGTTCACATCGATCGTGGTGCGCTCGCCGTAGAAGTTGATCAGCACCACCCGGTACGGATCGTCCATGCGATCCTCGTTCTCTCTCAAGTACCGCACGAACGCAAACACACCATCACCGAACGCGTGCGACTTGAACTCACCGTGCGTAAACACCCGATCCTTGCGCATCGCAACCGCATCCAGATAGAACTTGTAGTGGCTGTACTCCGCTTCCTGCTGCTTCAGCAGATTCGTTTGCCTATAGTAAGGATGCACCGGCAGCCAGGTACGTGGCGCACGCGAAAAGCCCGCATTATACGTATCGTCCCACTGGAAGGGGACGCGCTGTGGATCACGCGATGCCCACCGGTACCCTTCGGGGCCCAGATTGCATCCCTGCGGATCCAGCGTATCCTCGTACGAAATGTCCCGATGGTCAATCATACCGATCTCGTCCCCGTTGTACGTCACCGCCACACCGGGCAGTGTCAGCAACATCAGCTGCATACCGTCAATGCGCTCCACTCCATACCGGCTAGCAACGCGCGGCTTATCGTGATTGCCCAGCACCCAGTTGGTGGTTTTACCGCGCGGCACATTGCCCAGCCAACGATCAATTACCCGCTTGAAGTCGCGCGCATTCGAATTCTCACCCAGCTCCTCGATCATCACAAAGTTGAAGGGGAAGTGAGCGCGCTGCTGCTTACCATCGTCCGATTCGTAGAAGCGCAGCGTCATCGTAAGATTGGCGTACGCTTCCGTCATCATGATGCTGTAAGAAAAGGTCAAAGGTCACAACCACTGCAAGACACCAAGCAAATCCAACACTTACATCGCATCACTACCCTGCTGGCGAGCAAAGTCATCTAGCACGGTGCGCCAGTGCGCGATCACGTCGTACGTTTCCGGCAGATCCTTCGTGTAGATGTGGTGCGTGTAGCCGTAGCTGTTCGGATCCTCCGGATTGTTGATCGGCTCGTCGATAAAGTCCGGATGCTCGAACATGTGGTTGATCGCGTCGACCCGGAATCCAGCCGCACCGCGCTCCATCCAGTACCGCAGCACATCGTCGAACTCGGCGACCACGTCCGGATTGCGGTAGTTCAGATCGGGCTGGCCTTTGGCGAACTGGTGCAGATAGTACTCGCCGCGCAGCTCGCTCCACTCCCAAGCCGAGCCGTAAAACACCGATTGCTGTGGATTAAATCACATAAGAGAGGCTTCTTTCTCACACCCACCAACAAATAAATGCAAGCAACCTTACCCAATTGTTCGGTGGCATTCGCTGCCCATTCACATTCCTGGCCGGGCGCCATACGTAATAATCCTTGTACGGTGCAATTCCCTTCTCCGAATCGATGAACCACTGGTGCTTGTTGCTCGTATGGTTCGGCACAAAGTCCAGCACTATCTTCAGCCCCAGCTTGTTCGCCTCCGCAAACAGTTGCTCCAGGTCGGCGTTTGTGCCAAACAGCGGATCGACCTGCTTGAAATCCGACACATCGTACCCAAAGTCTTCCTGCGGCGAGCTAAAGATCGGACTCAGCCACGTCGCATCGATGCCCGTGTCCTTCAGGTACTGCAGCTTCGCCGTAACGCCCCGCACATCTCCCACCCCGTCGTCGTTCGTGTCGTAGAAGGAGCGGGGATAGATCTGGTAGAACAGGGCCGTTTCCCACCACTCTTTGTCGGCGGGTTGAGCTTCCTGCGCCCGCACGGTACAACCTGCGGCGACAAGCACCAGCCCGAACAATGCTAAATTCCAACGCGCACCCATCACTGGCCACTGTCGTGAGCGTACTGTACCACACGGCCGTGTGTGGTTCATCAATCGATTGAACAATATTTATGATCCCGCCCCACTCCACCTAGGGGGGTCCCCTCCCAAGGTCCCTATCGCTTGTCAATTGGATGTAATTGGTGCGGTAAATCGTGCCACAATTGGACGGAGACAAGCGACATTACATCAGCCCGTCCAGGGGAGTGTGTCAGTCCGACAGCCTGGACCGCTTTTTATCACCTGGACAACATTACACAGGTATCAGGATGTTGGACAGATGCGCGATAATTCAATGATTGGGTTTGCAAAGCCTACTATCTCCCTTGCTCTCTGTATTTGTAGTGATCCCCCGGGTCGCCGTTGTTGGGCGCCAAATGTGATAGAAGTACGCGATACGGCTGATAATAAAAGTCGATTCAATTCAACAGTCCGCTGGCTCGTTTTTGAGAGACTTTTTACGACACATTTGTTGTTGTTTAATTGACTCGTGATAAGCGCCAAGCACGTTCCTCGAGATAATGCATTTCGGGAATATTGTAGATCGTGTGCTGTCTTCAAAATAAATGCAATGTGCGCGAAGTATGGATGCTTATCTCTTGAATTTCGACTGTTTTTAGATTTGCAACCAACGTTTTAAAAAACGGTGCTTAAATTAAACTATAAAGAGCCACAATAAGAGCTTGCGATGGCCTACTGGGATGTCAAGAGGCTTCACTTTTGAATTTTAAAGAACATTACGGTATGCCATCGAAGCTTAAATGTGTGTGAACTTGCATTTGTGAAACTTTATCGAATCTCCAAACAATCGAGTTCTGATCGCCCTTTTAAGCGGAAAAAACGTCTGAATTTCGATTTTTTTCAATTTTAATAACGTTTGTTTTAATGATGATTCTTCTATCTTTGGTACGATTAAAAGCATGATTCAACCGATTTAATGTGAAAATTATTTAATCATATGATCTTGGTGATTAAAGAGAGTTGTTTGAATTTCAATCTAAAGATCACTTCATTCTAACAACTTTACTGGAGCTAGCGAATCAATGGAATTTACGATTCGGTCTATTTTCGATCCTGATCCCACAGAATTTACTAAATGTTCTATTTATTTAGAAATAAAATGCTCATATATTTTCATTTCCATCTCTTTACCTTTCTTTCGTACAGGTAAGCTTCATTCTCCTGATGATTCCTCCACTATCTGGCATTAGACATTTCCTTGCATACCTCTTAAACACTCCACCCCGTAAGTACACACCAACTTGCAAGCATTTCTCTATCTCTTTCTCTATTAATAGTGCTTCATTTAAAAACAAAAAGTTATTAAACACAAACAGGAATCAACACAACGATCTGATAAATCAACCATCCGTCGACCCCCGCTTGTGGTCATTCCAATCTTGTCGTACCGCACCCATTAGGCTGCGTGCCATCGATCACCAAATCCCGAATTGTCTACTATCGATTGAAGCGTTAATCTTATCTCTCACCGTTCAATTTACGATATCGTATAATGACAAATTGCCCAATGGATCGGTTGTCAAGCTGTCCAATAAGGGGGATTGTTGTAAAATATTAGACACCGGAGGGGTTTGGGCCCCATTTGGCACCCTGCTTTTGCTGGTTTTGTTGGTAAGGCTGCAATCTATTTCGGTCCCTATCTCGACTACCCAACAATCAGTTAGTGCTGGATGTTCTGCTAAGCTTTTGATGGAAAGCTCAATGAGAATGTAGAATTATTTTAAATAAAAGGTATTCTAGCTACATCTTATAGCCTATAAAGGAAAACGCAACTCAGAATCACATAGTTTTTCATCGACACATTCGTTTCTTTATCGAATAAATTACATTACACTACGAGGTTTTGGTGCAGAAGAGAACAAAAGTAAGGGAAAAAGGACTTAGAAGAGCGATCGCAGCACCGCTGCCACCAGCAGCATCACCATCGACGCACCGAGCGCACTGGCCGACGACGCGATCTCGAACACGACCGCATCGTACCGACCAAGCACGACATGGAACACCTCCGTCACCTCGTCGCCCTCCTTCATG
Source organism: Anopheles merus (assembly GCF_017562075.2). NCBI lineage: Eukaryota > Metazoa > Arthropoda > Insecta > Diptera > Culicidae > Anopheles > Anopheles merus. The sequence goes on from NC_054084.1 coordinate 21,663,523, forward strand.
CGAGCGTCGAGCGACGTAAGCGCCACCCGGGCCGTGTCAATGTCCTCGTGCAGCTCCTGCAGGTTCACATTCACATCGTTATCGTTCAGATTGACCACGACCGCGTACGACTGCTCGCCCTCGAGCGTGCGCGTGTAGCCAAACACATTGTTCAGCAGCACCTTCGACTCGAAGTCACCGTGCATGAACGTGTGCTCCTTGCGCAGCTTAATCAGCCGCTGGTACAGCTTGAACATACTGTTGCTCGCCGCCTTCTGGGCGGCCAGGTTCACCTCCCGATAGTTCGGATGTACCGGCAGCCACGTCTTCTGGGCGCTAGCTACCGTAAACCCAGCGTACGCCGTCGCATCCCACTGGAACGGTGTGCGGACGGGGTCGCGCGTAAACTGCTGATACACGTCCGGGTTCGTGTTGGCGGCCTGCGGGTCCTGCGTCTCCTCGAACGTAATGTCCCGGTTGTCCTCCATACCGATCTCCTCGCCATAGTACACGACCGCAATGCCGGGCAGTGTCATCTCCAGCACGGCCAGGCTCGAGGCAAGATCGCGCCCGTACCGCGAGGCAATGCGCGGACGATCGTGATTGCCCAGCACCCAGTTCGCCCGGGCGCCGGCCGGCATCGCGTTCAGCCACTCGTCAATCACCACCTTAAAGTCGTTGGCGCGCGAATCCTTCGACAGCCGGTTGATCATGGCGAAGTTGAACGGCATGTGAGCGCCCTTACGGTTCGCATTGCCGTACCAGAGCATCGTCTGTTCGAGGTTTGCGTACGCTTCCGTCATCATCAGGCGCGTCACATTGTCTGCCGCCTTGTACTGGTCGAACACATCGCGCCAGTCGTAGATGAGATCGTAGCACTCGGGCAGGTTCTGCGTGTACTTGTGGTCGAGGTTTTCCCAGATCAGCTCGCCCTTCGGATCGATCAGCTCCTCGTCACGGAACTGGGGATCCTCGTACACGTGGTTGATCGCATCAATGCGGAACCCGTCGATGCCCTTGTCCAGCCAGAAGCGGACCATGTCCGCCATCTCCTGCTTCACCTTCGGGTTGCGGTAGTTCAGATCCGGCTGCTTCTTGTCGAACTGGTGCAGATAGTACTGCGTTTGTCCGGCGGGCTGCGTCCAGGCGGGCGTATGGAACACGGATTGCTAACGGAATCAGAAACGGAAGCATTAGTACATTGGAGCAATGTGAAGAGCCTATCCAACTTACCCAATTGTTGGGCGTTCCACCGTTCACACCGTTGCGCCACACATAGTAATCCCGGTAGTCTCCCTCGTTGTTCAGCGACTTCACAAACCACTCGTGCTCGTCGCTCGTATGGTTCGGCACAAAGTCCAGAATCACCTTAATGCCGAGCGTCTTTGCCTTCTGCACCATACGGTCCAAATCGGCCATAGTGCCAAAGATTGGATCCACATCGCGGAAGTCCGAAATATCGTACCCAAAGTCCGCCATCGGTGATTTAAACACCGGGCTCAGCCACACCCCAGTCACACCAAGATCGGCCAAATGTTCCAGCTTCTCCGTAATGCCGGTCAGATCGCCCACACCGTCCCCATTGCTGTCCTTGAACGATCGCGGATAGATCTGGTAAAACACGCCCGACTCCCACCAGTCCAGCTCGGCGCTGTGGTCGTGCTGCCGGCCAGCCGTTGCCGACTTGCTACTAACCGTCGCCAGCAGCGCAACGGCTGCCAGCACTAGTGCACTCACTGCAATACGCATCACTCACTCACTGGTTCTCTGCACACTCGTGCCGCTCGACACGCAATCAATGCCGTTCGATTGTTGGGCAATCGTTTTATAGGCTCCTGCGCTGGTGCGAGCTGGCGTATCGAAATCGCGCTCGTGTGCGCTATCGAGCGAAGTGATAGGGACTGATAACCAATGGCCAATGGATGGGAGCGAGTCTTCTACGGCCAGATATGATAGCAAACAAGGGGTAAGGTGTTTCCCACCAAAAGAGAACCTAACAAAACAACAAAAACCTTTTTCTGCCAATATCTGGTAGCTTCCGTGCGCCGAGTTTTGATGGACAACGATGGTTGGGTTATCGATATTTCGTTCATTCGTTCGCATTGAAGAGCACTTGAACACGTCCGCTTTATCCGCCGAGCAGTGGAAAGAAGTGCACCAAACCAAGCTTACCTTGAGTCATCATATCATCGGCATACGAGGGATGGATTTCGGAAACGGCCAATAAATAAACGTTATCGAAATCCGGCCTTCTCGCTCTCTCTCTCTCTCTCTTTCTATTGATTAGATCAGTTGCATGTGATTCGTACGGCATTGCTAGCGTCATTTGTAGCGATGTGTGATGAATTTGGCAAGTTCTTTGTCTATTTTTGTGGTGAATTTAATCTTCCTTTCTTCACTTCAACCGCACCCAATTCGAGCACACCAACCCCGCAATAGCTACCACCATTAAGCTTTTGAATGCTCGTCTCCAAGCCATACCACACGAAAGCTCCAAAATAACCGTTTCATAAGCATCAAGCGCCACGTTGCCGATGTCTTGCAAAGATTCGCCTACTGTGTGCGCTCCCTCGAGCGACGTAAAAGCTACGCTCGCTCGTCTCGCGTGCTTGTGCACCCGGCTAACGTTGAACGTCACAGCGTGCGAGTTCAGGTTCAGCACCGTCGCATACTCCTTCTCCCCGAGCAGCGAACGCAGCACCGCAAACACGTTGTCCGGCAGGACGAACGACTGGTACGAACCGTAGCGCAGTGTGACGGATTGTTGATGCCATGCTATTAGCTGCCGGTACAGTTGGTACATCGACCGGTTAGATGACTTTTCCTGGGCCAAATTTCGCACACCATAGTTGCGGTGCACCGGCAGCCATGGCTCCGTTTTCTTTGGTGTCTTGGAAAACCCGGCCCACCCGTTGCTGTCATCCCACTGGAACGGTGTTCTGGCCGGGTCACGGGAATACTGCTGATACACCGTGCCGTTCGTGTTGTAGCCGAGCGGATCTTGCGTCTGCTTCCAGCTGATGGCTTCATTGTCTTCCATGCCGATCTCTTCCCCCTGGAAAAGCAGTTCCTTAATTAGGCTACCATTTCTCAAACCACGCACCCACACACACACACTTCAATAACCACCTACATAGTACACGAAAATCGTCCCCGGCAGGGTGAAGCAAAGCATCGCCAGTCCGGCTGCCCGCTCTCGGCCAAAGCGCGACGCAACGCGACGATAGTCCTGATTGCCCAGCACCCAGTTAGCGACACCGTTCGGGGGCAACCCGTTCAGCCACCCGTCGATCACCCGCTGGAACTGTTCCGCCCGCGAGCTGGGCCCAATTTCCCGCAGCAGACCAAAGTTTTGAGCGATGTGTGCACCGGACCGGTTCCCGATGCCGAACCACTTGAGCGTACCGTCGAGGCTACCGGTGTAGGCGGACGTTATCATAAGCTTGGTGAGGTCTTTGCCACCCTCCGCCTCCGCCCGCGTGTACTCATCGAACAGTGTGCGCCAATCGAACGTAAGGATGTAGTTGTCGAGCTGCAAGCGGGGAAAACCGTTATTAGACGAACGAAATCCGCATCCAACGCACCCAATTACGCACCAAATCTCGTGTGTGTAGGTGATTCATGTTTTCGTAGCTGAGTGAGCCTTTCTGATCTATTAATGGTTCATCGCGGAGCTGCGCATCCTCGTACAGATGGTTGACCTGCATCAGCCGCAGCCCATCAACACCCCGATCCAGCCAGAACCGCATAACATCTTCCATCTCTTGCCGTACCTTCGCGTTGCGATAGTTCAGGTCCGGCTCGGTCGTGTCGAACTGATGCAGATAGTACTCGGAACCGCGCACATTCCTGCTCCAAGCCGCCCGATGGTACAGTGATTGCTGTCGACCGTAAACCGAAGCGTTGCAACATACAACACTCACGCACCGTCAAACCGTCGCCCACTGCTACTTACCCAATTGTTTGGCACGCCGCCTTCCTTACCATCGTCCTGCTGCTGCTCCTCCTCAACGCCACCGCGCAGGATATAATAATCCCGATAAGGTTCGTTCTTTCGCACACTCTTCTGGAACCACTCGTGCTGTTCGCTCGTATGATTGGGGATAAAATCGAGCACCACCTTCAGGCCGGCGGCGTGCGCCCGCTCCAGCAGCTCCTCCAGCACGCCCATCGAACCGTACAGCGGATCAATGTCACGGTAGTCCGAAACGTCGTACCCACCGTCACGCATCGGTGAGCGAAACACCGGTCCCAGGCAAATGCCCGTCACGCCCAGCTCGATCAGATGATCGAACCGTGCCAGCAGCCCACGCAGATCGCCACTTCCATCGCCGTCGCTGTCGTGAAACGAGCGGGGTAACAGCTGATACAGGACGGCCGATTCCCACCAACCGCCGTGGAAAAGTACGTCCTGTCGTGGGAGATGCACGGTCGTTCCGCTGTCCGTCTGTGCCTGGCAGCGTGCCGGGACGGCTACCGTACCGACCAGCACTAGCACGAGCAGTGCGAGCTTCATGTGCGTGCCCGACGGGAAGCTTTACTTTCACCTGCTGTAGGGAAATTGTACCTTTATTCTCCCGGGAACCGGGCATGCTATTTATACAACCACATTTCCCTTTTAGCGGGAGGGATGGTTTCGCGGTGGACGTCAAATAGTTGGAAACGTGCCAGAAGCTTATCGCCAAATTGGATGCTCTGTGACAGGTACACGTCCAATAATGTTTCGCCCGGTTTCGTGATTCCGTTCCAAAGTTGAAAACGATGGAGGTGATGGTTCGGTGATGGGTGATTAATACTAAAGGACGGATTAGACGTTCTATCCTCTTTGGGAGAGGCAGAAGAAGAAGAAAGTTGCTTCATTTAATTATTGAATTATAAATTAGCACGCGCCGAGCTCTCGTGGGGAATGGAATGGACCAGCTACTGATTGATTCGATGTCTCCTTAGGTAGCGTTATGGCACGAAGGTCGTCCAGATCTTGTTATAAGAACAAGACATCGTTGTTCGTCGAAATAGAGCTTTTTTCTATTCATCAGCACCTTTAGCCACTTTTGCTGGTGAAGCATCTACTGCTCAGAATCAACCAACGTCGATTGATAGATGACAGTTCCGGATAACAAACGTTCATCTCCAACGATTCTTTCAAGTTCGTCCAAGTTCATTTCCACCACTTCGCCTGTTGTTCTATTTCATCTTCAATTTCTCCGTAATAATCTTAAATCCAAACAAGAAAGAGAGGAAGAACTCATACAAGAAAGAATTTTATAAATTTCTGACCGGCCTCATCTCGCAAATCTCGCGAGCGTTGCTAACAACGACGGTTCCTGGATAAAGCTAGCCGTTTTGGACGCCTTTCAACTCGATCTTACACTGACTTGTCCTCATCAATTGTAATATTCCAATAAACCTTATTATTTCTTATCTTCAACATACCGTTTTTCTTTCATAGTGCTTCGTAAAATCTCTATTCATATTGTATGTACATTGAACTGATGTTTTGCCTTTCATTTGACAATACTGTCAAGTTGAGGTTGTTTACAACTAAGATTAAAAACAATTCCTTAATCGACTATTTTAAACAAATGATTCATTCTCTATTGGCGTCTTTAAAAGCCTTTTGATTGCATCAATTGGGTTGTTAAAATTCCGATTTAAGGCTCAATTTCCTCCGATATCAGATTAAGCCCTAGCCCCCACCATATCTTATCGGACCGCCTTCATTGATTCACGTTCCCGGTGGCTGATTATTTCCCGTCACGTTCTCCAGTTTCGATCGGCTTTGGAGCGGAAGGGCACAACCTTGACATCCGCCACTGCAACAACAGGAACAACAAAACCACACAGTGCAAATTCACCAAACACCATCACCACCAGCTACATCCTGTAATCGCGAACGCACTAATTGTTGACAAGATGTTTTACAATCAAACACAGCTCGGTTTGCTTGCCCACATTCATTGATTGCCCACTTCGGTGCAAATTAGCGCAAGCCACTTCAAAATAGAAAAAAGGAGATAGAAGTATGGGAGGTCGGAGGGGACGGGGGTGTCTATAATCAATCAAAGCGATAAGACACGTTTCGGCATGACCTCTTATCGTGCGATAATTGAAGACACACTTCTATTTCGGCACCAGTTTTGCGCGCGAGCGGAGGCATTTCGCAACAGCCAGGACAATGGTAATGCCACCCGGCCAGCGGGGAACTTTCGCGAACCCGGTGGGGGCTAGCTTTTGTTTATTGAATAATCTTGGTGACATAATTCATCCTCAGGTCAGGGGCTTGCGTGGCTGCCCCAGGGTGTGTAGCGGGGGATCAAATCAGTCATTGCCTTTTGATTAATTAGACGTGTTTCGATAAAGCAATTACGCTGAGAAGGATTGTTTTGGCCTTTGCCTTTTTCTAGACACTTCAGCAATCTGCATACCCACAAATCACAACACTACAAACACAAACTCTTTATTAAGCAAGATTATCATTGAATAATAAATTAGAATTGATCCTTACCCATCGATTAACGCAGCCTGATTAGGACAGAACCACGAAACCTTATAGAATACACCCGAAAAAAAGTACTAAATTGCAAATATTTGGGATTTTACTACGATATTTTGCCTTCCAAGAATTTCATTTATTCACACTAATCACACTGCAGAAAGCTAAAAACTCAACTAAGCTATTGTGCAATCAACCAAACACACTCAAAATCACACGCAAAACACTAACAAATACGCAAACACTACTCCTCGGGGCCTACTGCGCTGCGCTGTGAAGGAAAGAAATTAACCGTAATTTTAATTGTAAGACTTCTTCGCATAAAAGTGTGCCATGACGTCGTGCTTTTCCGTGTTTAAGTCTTCCTCTTAGTCCTGCCTGCGCCCGGCGCACGAAACCAGTCCGTCCTTCCCGAACCATCGTTAATGCGCTGTCCCTGGCGGCCGCTTGTGGATGTCATTATTTTTTTAAACTACCCTCGGCCAGTCCACTTGCCACGCTTTGCCATGGTGCCCGCAGCCCGTAGTAGCTGGAACCGAGCGCAATTATGATAGACGCAATTACTGCAGCGTCCTTTACCGCACTCCAGACGGTGGCTGCCGTTGGGTGCCGCTCCCCATCGAGGTTTCGCTGTGCTCTATGATGAGGTATGGCAATTGGAAGAGTGAGAAAGATAGAGAAAGAAAGAGGCAGAAAGAGAGAGAGAGAGAGAGAAAGAGAGAGAGAGAGAAAGGAAAGAGAAATTTAAAACCAGCACAACAAAACACGAATATGTAAAAACAAAATGGAAGGCAAGCGTAATCCCGCTGTGAAGTGGCAGGTTCTTCCACTCGCACAACAGAAATGAACGAAAAGATAGCATTTTATTGTCCTTTTTTCATAGTTCTAAACAGCTCACAGAAACGAAACACGCACACACTGAGCAGCGGAATGAATGTGTGCGCAAAGCAATGCCCCATAAAATGATGCATGATAAGGGCACGCGCTAGCAAAGTGACCCTGTACAGCGAGAACCCCGCTACCGAAATCCCCCAAACTCGGCACCATTTGCAAAGAAAGTGAAGCTTCACTTTTTAATTAAAGCACACCCTTTGCTTCGCCCTTCGAGTTGTCCCCGTTGTGATCCACCGGGTACCCATCCAGATGTGTCCTTTGCATACACACGTGTTAGTGTCTCTGTCTCAGGTATATGACCCTGAGTAAGTGGGCCCCGAGACCGACGGTGTCTTGTTTCAACCGGCAGGCAAATTGGAAAACGGGCACCACCAGCATACACCATGGTCGGTGTGCTTGGTCACTGTGAAAAGAACAACGGTGTGGCGGGATTTCTCTTTTTTAAATAGCCCAGCAAGCACTTGAAACTTCCCTAGATTAACGAGAAGAAAGAAGAGATCCCTCGGTTCCGTCTCGTAGCGGGCAGGATCGGGGGACCGTAATGAAAATGTCATGCTTTATATATTTTTCCAGCCCACTACGGGTCATGGCGCCGCGGCTCGTTTCTTGTATAGGATTTCTTCGGAGCTTTGTTCTAACGTTTTGAAAAAAAAAGTTAGGTTCCAGCCGTGCCTAGCAACAGCTGCAAAATGAAATGGTCCAATTAATACGATCATTAATTTTTGTTGAGTGAGATTAATGAAGCACCGTGACGCGGTTCGAGCGTGCCTTACGGCATATGGAATAATTGGATGTAGTGTATGCGATTGGATTTTTCAAGATGCGGTACCGGTCAGCTGTGGTAAAAGTGATTTTGAGCTGTAAAATTAGCGAACCCATTTGATTGAGTAATCAGACGTTTGACATGCTGAACAATTTGTTGAAATAGCCATAACTATTAGTAATGATCATAATTGCTTAAATTAACACATGCACTGTGGATTTTGAACAACGTTACTTGATTGCCAATTGCTTTGGTTTGAATGCTTTACAAGGTTCAATGTTTTGGTATAACTAGTTAATTTGGCCAGGTTACAGGGTTATGCAAATAAAGTTTTAAAAGCCAAAAACAATCATTTCGAAACCCAATTAAAATTAGTTGCTTATGACTTATACCCCGTAAGAGACCTAAAACCAAAACTAAACCCATACTGGTCCTGACATCAATACATCACCTTTTCTGGTTCAAGAAGTGTACATGACCTAATGTCTTCAAGCCCGGCACTGAACCTGTGCAGGCCCAGGAACCGATACTGAACTTAAATCGATTCAGGAACCAATACTGATCGTACCGGTCCTCGAATTGATCATACCTGCCCCATAACCTATCATGAACCCATAACGGTCCTGGTACCTGTCTATAACCCATACTAACCCTGGAACCGATCATGAACCCATACCTGTCCTGGAAGCGATCATGCGCCCATACTGATCCAGAAATAGTGCTCGATTTCATGTCTTTCCTGGGTCCGGTTCTGAAACCCTTACAATTCTAATTCCAGTCGACAAACCATACCCGATGGTAAATTGTGTAGGTGTTTCTTAAGGGAATAAGAAATGGTATAGGAATTCGGCGTAGGAATTAGCGTAGGAATTAGTGTAGGAAATTTATTAGAAATTGTATAGTGATTTAGTTAATCATAATTGATATATTGGAATTGTTATGCCAATTTTTATATTAATTTTTTATTGATGTTTTTAAGATAAAAGTTTGCTGTCAAAATTATCTATATATCATAAATTAACTCACAAATAATCAAATTACAGACTGCTCTAATACTCTTGTAAAGCTTCATGCACGTTATCACATATTTCCTGTTGAATGGTTTGTTTATCACATAAATATTTAATGGTTTCAACTAAATTGTTGAGATTTCTGATACAAACAGATGCTTTGGAGGAAAAAAATGTTTGCCTTAAAACCAAAGTTGACCAGCAACAACTATAAAAGGCCGATGACAACACTTGTAACTCCGTCAAAGTTTGATATGATCACCTAATGACACAGTAATACTCAATTCAAATTACTTTTTGAAAGTTCTTAGCATTTAACATAACAATAATATAAAAAAACGATGCAGGAGAGATTTCCTCTGACTGACCAAATAATGCAACTGGTTTTTTTCACAATAAAATTCTTGTTTTAATCATCACTTATGCCTGCCAATTGAATTCAAATAACACAATAACAAGCTAGTATTAATATTTTAAATATAACATTCCATTACGTGATTGTTCGAACATGTCCAATTTCGACTAAATAACTGCGTTTTACCTGTCGTGCATGACAACCTCTCTGAAACAAAACCATCCCACAGCACTTTAAACTTTTAATTTCCTAATGGTACATGCAGGCCGGCCCGCAGCACTTACCAACACATCAAGCTTTCTAACTGAACCATTTCAAAGGTCAACATAAACTCATAATTTTAAACTCAATTTTTGCTATTGAAAAGTCACGAACGAGTTGCCCCTTGAGCGTAAAGGGAAAAGCAGACCAGCAGCAAGAGAGAGAGAGAGAGGCAGAGAGGAGAAACATGGTTTGAATCGGAAACTTTTCTAATTCTAACACTGTTACTGTTTTGTTTAGCCAAAATGTGCACCTTTATGCTCTCGCCAACACTGGCACTGGCTTGTGTGTGTGTGTGTGTGTGTGTGTGTGTGTGTGTGTGTGTGTGTGTGTGTGTGTGTGTGTGTGTGTGTGTGTGTGGTGTGTGTGTGTGTGTGGTGTGTGTGTGTGTGGTGTGTGTGTGTGTGTGTGTGTGTGTGGGTATACAGTTTTGTTTTTATTTTTCAAACAAATTCAATAAAACTTGGCTACCTGCTGGGTACAATGTAATCTACCGAACACGGCAACCGGCACGCTTGGAAATTTAATTAGGAGTGTGTGATTTTTAAATGTAATCGCAAAACTTCATTAGCCGAAGGGCCAAACCATTTTAACCACGCATGGCTGAACACAACGTACAAAAATAACAAGGTGTGCATTACTTCGATGTCTGTGTATTTCATCTACGCTTTTCTCACACTCGGACTCGGTAACGGACAACATAGTAACATTAAGCGGCAGCTAATCTATGATTTACCTGGACAGCAGTGGCACACTTCGTAGGACCAGTCCATCGTATCCTCCCACGATCAGCTTGTCCGCTTGCACGATATCTCTAAGGAAATGGAAAGAATCGAAACAGAAAACACATTCAGAATGTTTAAATATTGAAGCATTCGCCACGAAACGGCGCCCTTGCTACTTACCCCACCCGATAGTTTGACGCGGAACCACTCGAAGCAACCGTAAGCTCGGCCGAAAGCTTCGGAAACACCGCCACCAAATCCACCGTGCGCTCACCCCCAACCAAATTGATCACCACCACGAACGTGTCAGCCTCCGCCAGCTCACGCACGTGCACAACAACACTGCTCGAGTACGGCACAAGCTGAATCGAACCCTTCCGGAACGTTTCGTGAGCACGCAGCGCCACCAGCGCCTGGTACGTTTTGTAATGGCTCCGCTCAGCAACCCGCTGGGCAGCCAAATTCAACTCGCGATAGTTCGGATGCACCGGCAACCAAGTCGTTGGGCCGCTCGAGAAGCCCGCATTCGCCGTACCGTCCCACTGGAACGGCGTTCTTTCCGGATCGCGTGAAAACACGATGAATGCATCACTGGTACCGGTGACGGAATCACCACCACCACTGCTGATCGCATCCGGATTGTCCACCATGCCAATTTCCTCCCCATAGTACGTGACGGCAATGCCCGGCAGCGTCAGGAGCAGCGTATGGATCGCATCGATCCGCTCCGCCCCGTACCGGGTGCCGACGCGCGGCTGATCGTGATTGCCCAGCACCCAGTTGGCGGTGGCCCCCACCCGCGGCATGTACGTGAGCCACTTCTGTATCGTGTACACAAAGTCCTGCGCACTGGAGTCTCGGTTCAGGTCGGTGATGAGCAGAAAGTTGAAGGGCATGTGTGAACCCGCAGCGGCTCGCGGTTCACCGTCCGCCTGGTCGTCGTCGTCCTCCGCGTGGTAGTACTTCATGGTGAAGGTAATGTTGGCGTACGCTTCGGTCATTATGATGCGAGCGTCGCCTCCATGCACGCGGCTCCAGTCATCCAGCAGCGCTCGCCACTGGTACACCATGTCGTAGTCTTCGAGCTGGAAGTAGTGCAGGAAATATGAACTAAGTAAGCGATTTGCAAGCTTAAAGTTACCACCGCACTGTGGAATCGTGACTTGTTACAGCAAGCACTCGATGCCCTACCAAATCCTTCGTGTAGATGTGGTGCGTAAAGCCGTAGGACAGTGGATCCCGGTCCGTGCCCGTTTCCGGCTCGTCCGGAAAGCCGTCCGCCTCGAACAGATGATTAACGGCATCGATGCGAAAGCCGGCCACACCCTTGCGCAGCCAGAACCGCAGCACCTCGCGCATCTCCTCCATCACGGCCGGGTTGCGAAAGTTCAGGTCCGGCTGCTGGGCGGTAAACTGATGCAAATAGTACTGACCGCGGTCCGGATGCAGCGTCCAGGCGGAGCCGTAGAATACCGATTGCTGGAGTAGTTGGGTTAGAGAAAGGAACAGGAGAGCCCTTTTTTTTCTCGGTCCTTTGGAGTGTGCAGCAAACAGCCAAACTTACCCAATTGTTCGGTGGCAAACGGGCCGTCCCATTACCGTTTGGGTCGACGCGCCCATCCTGCCACACGTAGTAATCGGTGTACGGGTGTTCGCGCGCCACCGACCGCCGGAACCATTCGCACTGGTCGCTCGTGTGGTTGGGCACAAAGTCCAGGATGATCTTGATGCCGAGCCGCTCCGCTTCCGCCAGCAGCGCCTCAAAGTCCTCCATCGTCCCGTACTCCGGCTGGATGGCGGTGTAGTCCGCAATGTCGTACCCGAAGTCAACCATCGGCGATCGGAAGATGGGCGATAGCCAGGTCGCACCAATGCCGGCATCCTTGAGATGCTCCAACCGGCTCGTTATGCCGCGCAGATCGCCCACCCCGTCCCCGTTCGAGTCCATGAACGAGCGCGGGTAGATCTGATAGAATACCGTCCTTTGCCACCAGTCGTCGTTGGAGGGCGGTGTCGCGTCGTTGGTTTGACTTATTGCTAGCAGTAGCATGATGGGAAGCCACTGCCACCACCATGATGCACCGCAGATTGGCTGCCGCTGTTGGTTCACCATTTGGCGCTGGCGGCGGTGTAAGTCACGTACCTTGCGGATGATTTATGCAAATGCGAGAATCAACTATCACCTTTCCCTTGTTTGAATGGGTTTGCTTTTTATCCGGTGCGGGTTTAAACGGTGCAGCGAACCGAGCGCGGCGAGCAGAGATTTTGAATAAATTTAATCGCACGCCGTACCGTTTACCATACTTGTGGTTTTTATGTGTGTGTGTGTGAGTGTTTGAGTGAAAGATGCACCCTGCAGTTTCGGTCGTTGAGGGTTCAGCTAGTGAGGAAGAGAGTGAAAGAAATAGGGAGAAATGAGATTGTGTACACTTGCACTTCGGTTTGGCATTGTATTGTGTTTGCGTTGTTTGTTTCGTTACGATCGATAGATCACACTCGGGTCGACTGCACACCTACTGATAGAGCAGAAGGAATGCAGGCCACCAACACGTACATGCACGTATCAAAATAAACAAAATACTATCTACGGCATGGGAAGATGGGGCAGTGTGGACATGCCAAAGAATAAATTCAAAATCAATAAAATACAAACATTTATTAATTTGAAGATTAAAGTTTAATATTCAAATAAAGACTAGGTTTACGAAACCCGTCAATTCGACGGAATTTGAGTTTCGAAGTGAAATACGAAAATTACCTTTGATATAATCCTAATTACTATCTACGAATCTCGTAAAATTGGAAGATGGGTTGATTGCGTTTATAATATTTAGTTAAAGCGTATTTGAGATAACTAAAGTTAGCTCAAACAGGATAGACGCCCGTAAACGTAGTGTTATTGATCGAGTTAAAGTGAACGGAAATTTCTATTTTTTCTTGGATTAATTCTTCTTCTTTGGCTCAACAACCGATGCCGGTCAAGGCCTGCCAACCCACTTGTGGCTTTCAGTGACTTAATGATTTCCCCCATAGCAGGATAGTCAGTCCTACGTTAACAACAACCCATGACGGGCATGTTGTTAAGTCGTACGAGTTGACGACTGTACCATGAGACCGGCTATCGCTTCTTGGATTAATTACACATACGTAAATAAAGATGGTATATTGTAATATGCATCTATTTAATCTGAATTACATACAAAAGTCCAGCATAATTTGTAATAAACTTACTTCTCAAGCATTGTAGTGAATTAACCGCTAAATTTTAATGTTTACGCAAATCAGGAATCACAGGAACCTATATTCAATGCAAAATTAATATAAACAAATAAACGAATATAAATAAATTTGGGCCGGTCTCGTGATACAGCCGTCAACTCGTACGACTTAACAACATGCTCGTCATGGATTCAAGTCCCGAATAGACCGTGCCCCAATATGTAGGACTGACTATCCTGCTATGGTAACAATAAGTCACTGAAAGTCAAGCTCACTTCACTAGTTAGTGGGTACAGGCAGGCCTCGACCGACTGCGGTTTTTGTGGCAAAGAAATAAATAAAAAAATAAAAAATAATTTTTTTAAATATTTAAAATATTTCTGTTACCTCATTGTTATCTATTGTACCATAACTGCCCCGTAATCTCATAATTATGTTCAGTTCTAAAGAAAGATGACTCAACAAAACGAACACTTCTAGATTGATGTCTAATGCACTGCACCTCATTGCATACATTCAGGCGCTTTGGATGCTGAGGCTTGTTCAAGCGTGTTTAGATCACATTGAAAAAATATTTAACTTTTAAAGAGCAAAATAAAATACATTCCCGTTCTCCGTTCTCCATGGCTATGTGCGGTCAAGCGTACAGCTCCGATATCTTCAATTCGATGATTTATGGTCAACTGGAAATAACACGCATGCACACACACATCTACAGGACAGGACAGAACAGACATGTGTTCAGTGTCGCAAAAATGCCATAAGACATTCTGCACCAAAAAAACGAGGGGAAAAAACATACTACAAACCCCCGTTCCGAAACGATTCATTTTCGTCTCCTTTCCGGCATTGCCTTCCTTCGCTCACTTCCGTCACGCATCCGTTTGCTTTTGCTCCGCTTCCCCGCGTACGGGCACAAAGCGTCCGAGCAAGGCAACGACCCGTAACACCCCCAGGTTCGGAAGGAATGTTGTCTCTACATTCCACTCAACTGACCGTCCCTTTTCTTTGTCCCACCACCAAAAATGGGTCACGAAAGCTCACTTTTCGGGCTTTGAGCCTGAGGTTTGAGTATGAACTTTTCGACCACAACGAACCACTTCACTGCGAAGCGGTGCTTTAACGCCCGGCTCAACAGAAGCTAAACCATTTAATGGGCTAAAACTTTCTGCTGCATCCGCTTGAGGTCGACGATTATTGCCCTGTCTGCATACATAAAGACCCTCCAATGCAATGCGATCGTTGGCTTTTGTTTCTTAAGCAGGGGGAAACTCATCAATCGGCAAAATGTTTGCACCACACGCAAGCGAACGGAACCAAGTCGGACAGAACGTACCGGAACCGGACCACCGCTGACAGGCTTTAGCGACACACATACACACACACACACACATACACATTCGAGCATTCAGCTCCACAGGGTGCTTCTCAAGCTTTACAAACGAAAAGAGAAAGAAAAAGCACACACACACCAAACCACCAACTTTCACGCTTCGCTGGTCGTGCGAGCCGATGGATGTGTTTTGTCGTTCTGTCTTGGTCGCGGTGTACGGATACCGAAAGCATCGAATGTAATGCAAATTTATGGAATATTTCACTGAAAAAATTACTCTCCCACCAGTGTGCTGATGTAGCCCAAAAAAACCCCCTCGCAAGCCCCTCCAAACGCACGACAAATATGGAGACGCTAAAGTTCAAAGCATTTTCCGCCAGGTAGCAAGGTACGGTATGTAATTGAAGTTTGATTCCGTTCAGTGCGGTAGCGACTTACTTTGGATGTTTGTTTTTTTTGGTCCTCCCCATGTTTGCTTCTGTATTGCCCGCCGGGCCAGCAATGGCAGACGACGGCATGTATAAAGCAGACGTCATGTGTCCTGCGGCAAATGCGGCGCAGCACTAAAGCACGAACTCAGCGAAACAAGCGGTTCGCGGTGCGACGGTAAAATCGGTTTTATGGATGAACTCTAGCCGGCGTACGGTTTATTTTCTGGATTTGGCAACGAGGGGAATTAAAAAACTTTTACGTTGCGCGTGTTCCGTTTTTTTTTTCGTGTGTGCTACAGACAGCATAACTTCTATCGTTTCTGTCCAGCAGCATGGATTTAAATTGGTCGTTTTTTTGTGCCTTTTATATCATGTGTAGCACTTTGCTGACAGTCGTAAAGTTACATCGGCAATTTAAACGGGATTATTTTATCTTGTTCTTCGCCAAAGTTACGCTGAACTTTGCCGAGGAAAATAAGCTTTAAAGCAATTAAATACTTTGAGGTGAAAAGATCGAAGAGCAAGCTAATACTAAATATGTGCGAAACATTAAAGTACAAATTCTTATATCACAATTTGATTCAACAAATATTTACCTAACACTTCAAGCTTTACTCAAGACTCCAGAAAACTGAACTTCATTCGCCCCAACAAAAAACCAAGTTTACCATTTACAAGTAATAAAAATAAACCTTTTACCATCTTATCAGCCCATTCCTTGCAAACGATAACGGGTATTGTTATGCCAGCAAAACTTTCTCTGCCAACGTCGCTGCGAGCGCACAGCCGCACACACTTCAACCTGTCCACTCCATCAGTTGACCGGCTCAGGCTCCCACTTCAGCCACCGTCCGAAAGCAAACGCTGCCTCGGGGGACGAACGCTCGTTATTAGTATCATATCGTAAACGAATTTATTAGTATATTTTACGGCTAGTGACTGACCGGTCGAGCAGGGAGCAGGAAGCAAGGAAGAGAATGTCTGTGTGAGAAGTGGAAGTTGTTAGCTAACCTTCTTAGCTCAGTGCCGGGCTTTTTTCCCTTTCTTTTTGTCTGGCTGGACCCGAGTACGCTGCGTAAAAAACGACTTCGTACACCGCGCAACCATACAAACCACTGTACATCGTCATCATATTACCAATGTTTGACCATTATCATCAAGCATTCTACTCTGTCATCTGTGTGATATTGCTATCGGTATCGTCTTTACAGCGCACACCAGCCCAACAACACCAAAAAACGAAGCTAAATCTTACGCGGAAAATTGTCTCCGATTCGCATCACAATGCGCGCTACGTTTTCCCGCTAAATGGACACTGTGTAATGAACGAAACGGCCGCGGTGCCGTTTCAGTTTTCCCGTTTGGCGGATTTGCAGCTTGGCGAGCGCGTAATATGAACGCCGATTTTTTTTTTTTAGCAGCAACGAGCGCGTATCAAATCACGCAACCGGCGAAATCACGATGTTCGTTACCCATCGCCCATCATTTATCTGTCTGGTGGGGTTTTGGGTTCGACAAGGGCTCGGCTTACAAACTCGTCGAGAGTGTTTTTCTTTTTTCTCAAAAAAAAGCCATTTTCGATCAGCTTTAGTACCGACACCTAAAATGGTCTGTCAATGGATGTTCCCCAGGAGTCGCACTACGCACGTAGCGCATGCTTCTTTCCCTTAATCTTTACAAAGTTATGAGATTGTCTATACGTGTGTGTGTGTGTGTATGTATGTGTTTGTTTGTTGAGGGGTGAGATTTCTCAAAATCTCTATCCAATCATTCGGCGACGGTGTAATCTTGTCTTTCAGGGTTGCTCGACGGCGAGGTGTTTGGGGAGGTTTTGTCGTACCCGTACGTGATAAGAATACGGTTTTGATTTTATATCCCTTCGTTCTACGGCACCGTATCGAGGATGTGGGTCTGTGTAAGTTTGTTTCCCTTTTTTTTTTCATTAGCTGCATTCAGCATTGATTGGATTTTGATTATATTACACGGAAAGGAGCCAAATTTTCAGCTCAACTCCTGTATGTCTGCCACGATTCTGTTGCAGCATGACGTTTGAGCACACCAAAAAAAATAAGATAAAGAATGCTCTATTTCTCATCCTGCTCCAGTGGCTTATTTGAATAGAAATTATTGCACGAGAACCTTGACCTTCAATCAGGGAGTAAATTGCTAACGAGATATCATTACAACAAAACAAAGGAAACTCTAAGTTAATTTTCTACAACACAGAGCATTTCTATGTTTTCATTATTCCGAAGGATTCCATTATTCCGAAGGAAAAGACTTCTATTTTCCAACCAACTTCAAGAACCGCTGCGAAAGCTTTCATTCAGCAAAAAAAACTCACTACAGCTGCTGCACTAGCAAAGCTTCTTGCTTAAGTGAAGGCATCGCATTAAATTAAAACAAAATCGTACCTTCTTGGTTCATCGCTTTCCCGTCAGCTTTCCCGCCCAAAACGCATTGCATTTCACTTTTTCCACTTCGAACTGCATCATCATTCTGCGGTTGAAGTGTGCAGTGCGCCGCGCGAAAGCTAACGACTTGCCACGCTCTGCACCGCAAGAACAAGACGACCGCCACGGTACGCTGTTGTGATGAAATATGATGAAAAGCACCATCGGGTTGCACGCTGCAATACTGCAACCACTTAAGCATGCTTATAACGCATTTTACTTCGCCATGCTGCTAAAAGGCTGCCTGCTTGGGTTTTTTTTTCTCTTCGTCCATCCACCTGGCTACCGTTGACGCGCTCTGGCAACGCAAAGCACACTTCGTTTCGATCGCCCTAAAACAAAGGAACACAGCCGCACATACAAAAGCTCTTTTGATGGATGAAGCGGAGTGAAGCAGCACAGCGACAGCTAGTTACCCGCAAAAGTGGAAGGAAAATGAGTTTTATGCCACAGTTGTTCGGAAGCGAGGAGGTCCGGGTTTGCATTGATGTACCGTAACGGTGCCAAGTTATTTATTCTCTCTTTTTGGCGTGCTGTAGGCAAATGGCCGTATTTACAAACAACGAAAATAGACTCCCCGTATACTGTTGTGGTGGTTAAAACGGCATGCCAAGCAGCATGCTGCGTTCTGTGGCTAGTTGGACAAGAAGTTGAACCTTGAATGATGCATCTAGTTTTGTGTTTTACTCACCAAATGCATTATTGTACTCCGAAAATAAATTGAATTCATATCAAATGATTTATGTTTGTGATGTTAGGGAAATTATTGAGGTTAATTTGATGTATTTAAAATAAAACAAGCGGCTCTGATGTAATATCCTTTTCACGCTTTTGTGTTGAAGTTGAGCCTTTTTATAATTTTTTTATTAAACTAACTTTAATGTCAATAGACATACTCATAGACAAATAATATTAAGTTGATTATTTTATTAGCTTTGTATTTGTTATTATTAGCTTTTTCACACAACTTATCAATAAACACTTAGAAAATTTATTGCTTATTTTTGAAACATGGAAACATGTTATCCAAAAGATCAACACCTTTACAAGCATACTTGATAGCAATGGAATAAATATTGCCAAAGAGCAAAACATTCGCAACACAAAATTCAATCAACGTACCGACTTGGAAGCTTATTCACACTCTCAAGTAAAATCCGTAACCCTTTTTACTGCTGCAATCAATTGTTTGTTGCTTCATAGCATTGAATATGTTATCACTTTTACCACGCCAGCCAAAAAAGTACGTAGAAAACCCAACTTTCCCCATTTCTCGACAACAATTTTCACTGCGCAAACGAACTCCGGCGTACTTTGCATATCGAACGAATTCTTTCCTTCTTTCATTGCTTGCTCTCCGTCTTTATATCTCTCGCTCTCCCTCTTTTCTTCTCAGTACAAAACAAACCAACTGCTTACAAATCGAAACAAACTCCCAAGTCCCCGAACCCCGGTTCTGGTCGAGTGGAAAAATGCTTTCCCAAAACTGTATTTTCAGCCGTTAGCCTAGGTCTACGTTTTTCTCACGTTACACGCTGTTTTGTTCTCGCGTCGCGTTGCGAGTTCAATCACCGGAGGTCCAATTTTCACAGCATCAAATATTCGCGACCATGAATGCCCTCTTCTCCTTCGGCGGGATAGACCCTCCACCAGAACCAAATGCAAACAACCATAACTTTCCATTAATGGTTGCTGCATGCCTCTTTAGCTACCGGTTGCCCTTTCCCGGTGATGGCTCTTCTCACACCCTTACTCTACCCTTTACGCGGGTTGAATTCCCGAGCATCAAATATTAATGGTCCCCATAATAACTTTGCCACACTCAAATTCATCCACGTACTAGCACCACGTTCAGTGCGTGTGTGTGTGTGTGTGTGTGTGTGTGTGTGTGTGTGTGTGTGTGTGTGTGTGTGTGTGTGTGTGTGTGTGTGTGTGTGTGTGTGTGTGGTGTGTGTGTGTGTGTGTGTGTGTGTGTGTGTGTGGTGTGTGTGTGTGTGTGTGGTGTGTGTGTGGTGTGTGTGTGTGTGTGTGTGTGTGTGTGTGTGTGTGTGTGTGGTGTGTGTGTGTGTGTGTGTGTGTGTGTGTGTGTGTGTGTGTGTGGTGTGTGTGTGTGTGTGTGTGTGTGTGTGTGTGTGTGTGTGTGTGTGTGTGTGTGTGTGTGTGTGTGTGTGTGTGTGTGTGGTGTGTGTGTGTGTGTGTGTGTGTGTGTGTGTGTGTGTGTGTGTGTGTGTGTGTGTGTGTGTGTTGGTGTGGAAGAGCGTGCCCACCTGAGCAAGGCGACCAGCTTCATCCATGCCCAAAACTGAGCCGAAATTTTCCAACCATTGCAACCGCCGACGGAAAAGGTTGTGATAAATTATACCGCTTCGCGTACGCACCGTGGGGACACGGAAAAAGGACACGGAAAAAGTCTCAAGCCTTGCGCTTGTTTACGCTGTGCCGGCTGAATCAGCAGCGGATAGGTGAAACGTATTATCAGCACCTTTACAAAGGGCCAAAAATCGGCCGGCTTTACTGGGGCAGGGGAAAGGTTTATTTGTTCAAATCAGTGCCTCCACTCGACCCCCTGCTGGGAGTGCAACGAGCCGTGAGAATGCGTACTCAACGGCACGATTTTAATCACTCATGTAATATTAATCGACACGACAGCGCGTTTGCCATTTGTTTGCGTTAGCTTAATGATTCTGTCGTTAAAAATATTAATTTGTCATCGCTCTGCGAGGGAAAGGTCACTCAGATAATGATAATAAAGAATGCGATGTAAATTGTGTTATCGTACAAAAATGGATAAATATCAATAAAATAAACTTAATATTAAATCTTCAAGACGCTTATCTAATATCATGATTAATATTTATGATCCTCAACTTTCGAAGAGAAAAAGATTCTCAATGAACAAATAAACAATATCTAGTAAGCCCCAAACCATTCGAATGATACAGGAAATAATTAATGGAACTTGATGAACTGTAATCCTTTCACCGGCAAAGCGTCATTAGTCTTCACATTTACTATTTTACCCTTTGCCGTTCAGCTTCAGTCTCTTGCTGGTGAACATCCTGCTTCTACATCCAATAATTGGATCCACTGCACTATCACAACGTTCCGATCGGTGGGATGTAACAAATCATATCCAACCGGACACAACTCTCATGTTCCAATCAATTAAAAGCACCCATTGCCTAATGGGACGAGGAGACTCCGGCAATCTATTATTCCACCGTGTGCGACTTGTTATGCTTTCCTACTGCCTTCAACACTTCCCCAAAACAAACAGATCCTCACTCTTGCTCTCGTTCTCGGTCTCTGTCTGTCTCTCTTGCCACTTTGTACTATAATCTTCAAACAAACGATCTCTCATTTTGCTGTCGAATGGTTAGTCTTCGCTCGGACGGGAGCGCAAAAAGCTTCCCAACTATCGAAACCTCTCGCACTAAGACACTCACACGAGCACGGGTGTGCCATGTATGGGTGGACATAGTAACATTTCATAATAATGACACTGTGCAAAACCCCAATCCCCTTGAAACAATCGCATCCACTCCTCCAGCAGCCAGGAAGAACTGTTTCACGTTTCGAAAGGAACAATTTAATGTCCCGTGATGCAAGACGTTCTCTCTACAATCAACCCTGCCCCGTCTGAGCACTGTATCATTTGCACCTCGCACCGAAGCTGACTTTTGCAACTGTGTTATTCCTTCTGTGGTAGCCGCATGGTGCCCCATGGAGCGGTCGCCAGCCCGTGCGCTTGTCATAAAAATATGACTTTATTTTTCCAAATGGAACTCAAAAAAAAACTAGCGAGACACATCCAGTAGCACAAAGATGCTGCGACATACTGGACGATATCGTGCAAGCGGTGTGGTTGAACGCAGTGCCATCGCTAGGTACATGATTTATAAGGATGTCGTTTTCAGAAGTTATAGTTATCCTATTTCGAAACCAGCTGGCCCGGTGTGCGAATGGGTTCATAAATGTTTATGAGCGCCTGCTGGTTTGCTTCATTTCGAGTGATAAACATCTGAGAACATACTTATTCAGTTGGTTTTAATTGAGCGCTAAACCATGGAGCTAGCACCAATTTATTTGTACTTTAATGACATAATAAAATTGGAATGAAAGTCGCTGCTTTTAAACTAATCTAATTTGGGTACCACTTTGTCAATGACACTTTAACCTGCAACTGCAGTAATTAATTCAAGCGTATTACACTGTTGCACAAAAAAATACTCATTTTGTTCAATTTACCTTTAAACAACACATTCACGCCACTAATTCCTGCGCCGTCACAAACAAACATGATGGGTCCCATCCCTGACAGCTGTCGGACATACTTTTCACACATAATCGAGCGTAATTGTATAATGGTGCCATCAAATAATTAGACACATGATGCTGCGACCGCTACATGAAGTGGGGCGCGTTGAAGAACGCTCCGTAATACCGCACGATGCAACGGGTTGCGGACGAGGTACGCGCAAACAACCGCAAAGCGTACAACAACGCACTGTTACGGCTGCCACTGTAATGAAATGGACGCTCCATTTCGTGCCATTTGCATCGCAAATGAGGCAAAACACCGATCGCGATTTGTCACAATCAAACGCGGTCTGTCCTGGGGCGGTTGGCAACGTGTCCAGTAGTGGATAAATTCGCATTCAATTTTCATTAACGAGACGATTTTGACCAAACAACTATATGCGATTTATTTCATATGATTTTGTGATCGAAATATACAGTTTATAAGCCTGGCACAACAATTATCTTACACGCTGACAGCCAAACGTGGACAGCAATGGAGACGCCTGGTCGGCTTTAGTTTTGTTGGTAGCAAATTTAATAATTAAACCACCATACTTTACAGCGGTTGTTGCGTAGTAGCTCTCTAGTGTTAAAAATATTGCTTCAAATAGTTTCAACATGCGCTAGCTATGATACCGATGCTTACTTTAATTCTCTGCTTGTTGGTAGTATATTAATAACTAGAACATAATTATCAAAACGTAATGCGTAATTATTGATCAACTTTATATTCGCTCGTTCGTTAACTATACTATAGAGACAGATATTATACTATATTACTGCTATCAAATATTGCCTCTTAACTAGTAGCTCGAGAACAAATATTATTAATCATTTAAAAAGTTGTAACTTAAACATTCAAGCATGCGAGTGTAATACAAAAAAAACACGGGCGATGAACAGAAAAAAGGTAAGACAAGTCAATAGAAAACGATAACTACAGAAGTATAATGATGTATCATCGAATATGTAACACAGTTTGCAAATTTTTGGGTGCAACGATTTCCAGTTGAAGCAATATTTAATTAAAATGAACATCTTCACAGAATACAGAACCACTCAACTTTATACAATTATATAAACACATCCAATACCTTACAAGTCATAAACAACATTCAATTGCACATACTTTCCAAAATTTTCACTCACAATTCCAACTGGTTTTTATTCTTTATAACTTTTTTTTTAAATCACATACTCAATATACCGCACCAATATGCATCTAAAACCCACCAAAGTCTGCATCCACCTTTAAGTTCTGCATCTTATATCGTATGTATATTTTTCTATTTTTCTCGTTTTCTTCCTTTTCTCTCTCTTTTTCACTCTCGTGTCTCGTTTTCTCGTGTTCGTACGATTGGTCAATCTGCTCCGCAACTCCATGCACGCAATACGTACGTCGCAACAGTCGCCAGCTCACCGGAGAACAAGTTTACCAAAGATGATATAACGCTCGCCGGTGCTGGCCAGGGGCGCGAACAGTTGTCCTGCTGCGATCCAGCCACCTGCCCAGGCGGTCCAACAACCAGCTACGGATCGTGCGGATCTACCGGACCGATCGCATCGGCCGGTACTGCCGTACCCACAATCACACCGCTAGCCGGGGGCAGCAGTAGTGGTACAGCACTGTCCCACACGCAACAGCAATCATCAACGAGTCAGCAGCAGCAACAACAACAATCCGCTAGCAGCTGTTATCCGTGCCATCATCACTTTCATCACCACCACCATCATCACCATTGTCATCAGCCGGTGCGAGCGGATTGCCATTCGCGCAACGGACAGATAGCAAGTGAGTAGTATACGTAGTGGTGTTTGTTTTTATTTTTATATTATTGAATGCTTGTGTACGTGTGTTGTTCTGTCTTGTATAACGCTGGTCTCGTTTGCTAAGGTTAAGTAAGTAGTGATTTGTTCTGTATTTACTAATATGTATTTAGAATCTACAACCATGAAAGGCAATATACCTTTTAAGAACTTTGGTACGCAAACCAAAACTTAAGTAGGGGCGTATGACATCGTTTGAAGATTGCTACCTTATGCTTGAGCTAAACTTTATTTTTACATTAACTTAACATTCATTTGACTATGTTGAACTATTTTGACGTTTAGGTTTTTCACCTAAAAGCACTATGGAGCTTCAAGGGTTTCTTTCCTCTAAACGTATGTTCCCATTACATCACACTAATCGTCTTCTCCTTTGCATAGCGATCTACGCTGATCAAACTCTATAAACTGACAGTGCATCTATCCAACAGATCACTTGGCCAGCCTATTTTTGTACCTGAATAGTCAGGGCCGACATCGTGGTCCACTTGCATGGCTTTCCAATATGTTTGGGTTTCGTGCTCATCATAAGTAGCGCTGACTATCGTGCTATGGGCAACCAATAAGTCAGGGTAATCAATAGGAATCCTAATCCCTTACTATGGTTGTTGCGCTTAATAGTAAGGAAAACATGTAGTTGATCGCCTTCCAAAGCACTCTCAAATGTACCGTCTTTTAGTTTTTTGTAAGATGACTTGAGATAGTGCTGGTGAGATTATGGCTACAAATTTGATCACCATGAAGTCGGAGTAAAAAGGTGCTCTAGTATTATAGGTTGAGAGCTATGAGCTATATCTACTACTAAACTACTAAAAGGCTACTAAACGAAACTAAACGGCTTTTTTAAAGTATTCCGGACGAACTGTCCGATAGTATCTCATAAATATTTGCTTTCCTGAACATTTCTACGACCTGTATGATAACTGTAAAACGCTGACAATAACAATAAAAATAGAATATAAACAATAACAAATGTATAATTAATTTTTAATCAAGCTCCCTCTAAACTACGATATCAGTTATATTAATATTTGCACATAAATTTGCTAAACTTTTGACTACATTTTATACAAAACAGCAAATAAAATCTTCGCTTTTAATCGCTATTTTAAAAGCATTTAGAATTTTGAAATTATAATCAAATTATTAGATTTCAGTTTATTGCTTCCTAAAGGAAGGAGGGAACCTTTGTTGCGACGGTTAGAATTAAAAACAAATTAATATAACTATTCAATCAGAGCTCCCTCCACAACACTTTAATTAGCTGTGAGTTAAACAAAAAAACGTTTCATGCAAAAGAACCTGAATAAAACATATCCTTAAAATCGTACTGTAATGTATCCTACGTTCAATCTCACGACGATGGTTTTTAATTGTTTGCTCTAAAGTAACTTACTTACTTTTACGACACTACAATCGCTTTGTCCTGCCTCAGGAGTGTCCACCTTCGCCTGACGCTGAAGCTGAAAAAGACGTGCTGAGTCGTCGCTTTCCATGCGAACAACATAGTCAGTCCACCGAAGCCTGGCGAGCTTGATACGCAGCACGATAGTGAGGTCGTCGTGCAACTCGCGTAGAGCTCGTCGTTATAACAGCTCCTCCAATGTCCTTCTGAACATACGGGGCCAAGAATCCTTCTATCTACTTCTACCTCTCGATAAGAGGGTCAGATTTCGACAGTGTTCATGTCTCAGAGGCGTATGTGAGTACCGGTACTATATAAGTGGTTTATAGTCCCAGCTTCGTCCGTCGCGACAGATTCTTCGAGGTGAACTGTTTAATCAGGCTGTAGAATGACTGATTAGCAGCCAGCTTTCATGCTGTTGTCGTAGCTGACCTTTTGTCCCAAGACAGGTGAATTCTGGGACGATTTCAAAACAACGTCCACCTATCTGTACGTCACGCCTTCATATGTTTGGATCATTTATTGGTAAGGCCCCTCGTGATACCACCATCAGTTTGGTCGTTTCCTCGTTTATCTGTAATCCGATATTCTCTGCCACCAGCTCGTTCTCTCAGAAGGCTTCTGCTACATAGGAGAACCGCAGATCAATGATGGTTAAATCATCAGCGTATGCCAGGATCTGGGTTGACTCATAGAAAATGGTCCCCGAAGTCTCCACCCTCCAGTCCCGAATGGCCCTTTCTAGCCCCAAGTTGAACAGGATACAGGCAAGCCCTTCCCCCTGGCGCAGACCTTTGGTGTTAGCAAAAGGTCCTGAGATTTTTACATCCTCCTTCTCCTGGAAACTGACGTTGGTCATAGGCAATGTAACCAGTCATCTGGTTTTTGACTGGAGTGAACCCCTCAAATACAAGAATGGACATCATGATATGTATAAACAAATCACTCTCAGTGCTATGTTTCAATGGCATACCCAGAGAGACCGAAATAGCATTTAAAATGTAATTCAATCACGAATGATAGCATGACATGATAATACTACATATTTTATGTCATAGAAATATTCATTATTGCTCTTGCTATTCCATTTTTTAACCTGCAAGCTAGTTGACTCAGCTCAGATAATGATATCACCAGAGGTATAATAATACTCCATTTGTTAATTTAAACATACTTCCCCATTTGAGCATTCAACATGTCAAACGTTATGTATGATTAACCATACACCCAACGCTTCCTCCTCCTCCTTTTGTGTGTATCTTACAAAATTATTCCAAACATTACCCATTCTTGCACGCATCCTAGTGCGTCACAATGCGAGCACGAGTGCAGCTGTTCAAAATCAACACCACTCAATTAAACCCATTTCACTTCGCCCCCCACGGAAGCGCTCCGACGCTTATGCAGCTTATGCACGTACGGTGCCAGCTAATGAAAAGCTACCACTCACACTGCCGCCGCAACTGTTTGCCCAAGCTGCACACAGGCAGGAAAAAGCTTCTCCAGCATTGTCTTGCCACCCGGTTACACCAGACACAAGTCTGCCTGTAAAGTGATATTCATTTCAATTAAGTACACTCTTTCACCTCTTCCAGCCCGGCGTGCGTTGCGTTGGTTGAACCTTGTTGTTGTTGAGCTCGTGCTCGAGTGCTCCAGATAGGTTGCCGGATCTTGCATAACAGGCTAGCCCGCACGCAACTGCTAATCGGGGTGGATCGATATGCAAAAAGGGATGGAGGGAAGGTTGTATCTAATGCATTTCAACTTCGGGCAGATGCACAATGCGCTGGACCTAAACCTTACCACAAACAACGAACCACACGCGCCACAGGCTGCAGGGCAGTCGATCTCACCTCCCCCGGAGCCATCCATAGATTCAGGAGCAGCATTTGCTTGTGTCCGTACGTACGTGTAGCGTGCCAAAAGTCAAAAGCAGACGACCAACACAATGCTAATCTCGGGCTCGGCTAGCTTTCTTACCGAATTGTGGCCAGCTACTAAGCTTCCGGGCCCCGAGCCGCCCGGAAGGTATTCACGCGTGCACTAATGAAAGAGGATGTAATCAAGGGAAAATGTTTCCAGCCCGGAGCACCACAAAGCGGCATTGCTCATGCAGCAGGATGGTGCAGCTTCACAGCAAGGGTTCTGAGCGTCGGGGTGTAGGGATTATTGAGAATTTTGCTCCAGGGGTTCTGGAGCCAGAAGAAGCTTAAGCTCTTGGCCTGTTATGAGTGTGTCTGATCGAGGCAATCAAAAGGTAAAGCTCACAGAAGGTTAAGAACCAACCGACCATATGACACGATGAAAGGACAATATACAGTGGAGGGTGCATATTTTTCAACGTATTCGTTTGATTAAATTTCCTGCTGCAGTAATATGGGACTGCATTATGGAATGATCTGTTTGATGTTATCTAGTGATATCATCTGCAAGAGGAACCACAGCAAACAGGGCCTACCTCGGAAAAGTAATGTAATTTGTCACCTTTTAAACTTTAGATTTTAAATCTATTATGCTAAAAGCAATACAAAATATTCATACTATGATCTGAAATAACTCAAATACCTTAAACAGTTCTACAATTTATGCAGCTTAAAAATACAAACCAACAAAATCAGACGATAAGTTCATACCTATTCCTATTCCTACATTCCTATTTTCTACACCAAATCCTTTGATATTATTGCAGATTAAATACACTCAAAAACCATACAAAGTTTGCACAATTCAGTTCGTATTGATATCGAAATTATGAACAATGAATGAACAACGAAATAGTATTTAACGGACAAAAGTTATGTGAACCGGTAATGCTTCGTACGGGCACAGTATAACACAAATTTACTAATTTCTTCAATATGGCAAATACATGCAAACCACATACACCAACCAAATATACAAACCAGCTCTAACGAACCGTACCTGCAACTTCATTTACAACGGTGTTATTTTTCAGAATCATAATCAAAAGCTCAACGATAGGAGGGCTAATGGAAATCGGTCTCGTCGTTTTGTGTACGGTCCTAGTGGTGTGGTGGTTTTCCATTTCATGCAATTCCTATTGTAAAACTCAAATTAACAACAAGCTCAACTGAAAATTGATTTCATAAAATTTACAACAAACAAACCGTATTTAACACAGTACAGTACAAACCCCGCATCAAAACCACCATCCATGGTCATCGCAGCGGAAATATGAGCTCCCACGAACAGTAGCGGTATTACCATGAGCGGCATGAAAACGCAAACCCAAAGCACATAATGTACCGGCACACGTCGGATTAACTTACAATTCCGGGCGATCCGGGCTTTATGGTCACACAGCATCGTCAACAACAGTGGGAAGGTAGGTTGGTTTAGCTTTGTGCTGCCCTTCCCCGAACCCGGAACCGAACGTGTGGTTTTTGCGATGGAAATGCATTCGGATCAAAACATGCGTATACAAAACCACCAGGCAGAGTTTGCAAATTGAAATCCGTGGTTACTGTTCCGGGTGTTCAGCCCTCCCTTCCTGCTCTCGGTGTTCCTTGGTACATTGAAACCGATCACTGTACATTGGAGCAGTGCTTGAATGCTAAAATAATACTCCTTTCCCGGTGGTTGCATCGGTTGACTATAATTTCCGACTGCGGGTTTATTATGGACTCAAAACTGAAACTGAACAGCTTTATTGTTTGTCGCCTTTTGCATTATTATATTGAACAGGTTTAAAATACAAATAACATTAAACGCAGTGTTTTGTTCTGTAAATTGTTGACTGTAACAGTTTCATGAAATATTTCAGGGTTTGAAAATATTTCATGTTGAATAATAAAACCCCAAAATAGATATCCATCACTATTGATTTACCATTGTTTGGTAAGCTTTTTGGTTGCCAAATAATATGGTTCCCTATGAGGTTCATCCAATCATGTTCCACACGCGCTCCGTAATCTGACACAGAAGCAACACTCAAACTCATAATTATACCTCCATTCAGCACTGTCAAAGCAATGGGAGGTTGCTCTGCCTAATCAACAATTAATTAGTGTGTATCTGGGAAAACTCCCCCTTCATCTACTCCTCTTCCAACAACTATGACGCCACCAGCAAGCCAAGGGAAGGGAGAAACCAGACCAAGGTCGCAAGGAAACATTCACAGTCAGAAAATGGGCACACCAGGCGTCGCATCGAATGGAATGGTCCGAAGACAGTTGACTTTTTGCGTAATTGATCGTTAACCTTCATCGGCAGACCAACTGACCGGCAATCGTTTCAAACCCGGGACCGGGCGTCTCCATCACTACCACAGTCCCGCTGCTAATGATGGCCGTGCGACATTATAAAAGTTTGCCGGCATCATCAACCGAACCACCAAGCTCAATGAAGCGCACGACATTTAGCACCAGGAGTAGGACACAAATGGTAGAATGATGTAATGCGAGTGATACCTTTCGGGAGGGTCCGGAAGGGGGGTCACCTATTGCAAGTGAAGTGTTGCTTGAAAGGAGTGAAGGTTCATTTATTTTATTCCTAGAAACAGGTTTCTAGGATGACCATTGTCAGATGGCAAAGGAGTTTGTAAAGATCTTTATGCTCACTATAAAAAATAATCGTTCATTTCTATTCAATAAATCATTATTTTTTGCTTTATTATTATTCTTAGTATCTACATCAATGCTCTCCAACCTTTTAACGATCAAATAGATTTGCGTACATATTGTCTGCAACCCAGATTTACTGATGATATATTATTTTGTAGACTTTTTCTAAAGCTTCTTGATCACACATTGTTAATTCTTATTCTAGACATGCTGGTTGAATATTTAATCTTGATTGTGGGTAAACAATTGTACAATAAGTATTTTAACAAGCTTTTTTCTGAAAAATAAATTCTTTGTTGGACCACGTCAGTTCACGCCATGGACCTCAAGTGGATCGCAGATGACATGACGAAGACCACTGACTACTGATACCTTATTTATGAGTTGTTTCTATTTTAGAGAACTCGTTCTAAACAACAACAACCTACAGTATTATTTGTTCAATTAACAACATTAATAAGCAAATAATATTAATTCCTTCGAATCAATTCGTTCATCAACTGAACAATATTCAAGCTAGCCAAATATCTTTCATCAAGATTACGATCGAAAGTATACGTTTTCACACTTCTCCTTTCATATTGTTGTTCATGTTTTTCCTTTTTTCTTTCATAGAAATCTGCCTCTTAACTAGGCTTCACTGAAATCGCTAAATCTTTGCTTTAGTAATGGAGGCGCCTGGTTGTATGAACCTCTAAGGATGTTTTCGTTTGCAGTAGTAAAGCACCAGGCGCCTCCATCTAAAATGCGATTTGGGATAGTTTTCTTCAAAATCCTTGCTGACAATATCAGCAGAAAAGTAATATTGTAAAAATAAAATTTAGTTTTATACAAGATTAAATTGATCTTTTTAAAGTTCAATCAATGTTTCATTTGTAGGAATGTCTTCTGTGCCGTGTGCTGTTTAATTCGCACTGAAAGATCCTTTGCCATCAATTATGTCCATTTTATTTAAACACATCAAACCCTCCCAACTAATGACAACTTTCTTTTTTCTCTCTTCTCTTTCACCTTCAGAGCAAGGAAGTCTTACAATCGTACGGCGAACCAATAGTAGAAAAAACACAAACATCCAGCAGCAGCTCCAGTATCAGGAAGCGCTAGACGAATCAGAGTACCAGCAGCAGCCACCATACGGTAACGATTCCTACGCTGAAGGTAGTGGTGGTGGAAGAGGAGGAGGAGGCGGAGGCGGAGGAGGAGGAGGCGAAGGTGGCGAAGGTGGCGGTGCCGGTGCCAGTTCGGAGGCCGAGTACGGTCAGCACCATCCGCCCCTGTCCGAGTCGGAGCTCGCCTTCGTCAACAGTCAGCTAAGTCGGGAGCTCGAGAGCATGCAACCGACGTCCGGGACCGTGAGTGTCGTCGCGAACCGTACCGAATCGACGACCGGGGATGAGCTGGACAATGTGGACCTAGCAACGGACAACCTGCCGGCTGTCGATACACCAGATGCATGTGATAAAGCCGCAGTTAGGTAAGTCGAATCGTTTTGAGATACATTTTGGATTTTGGCTTTTGGTGCTTGGTACAATATGGTCTTATTTGTTCGTTGTATTTGTTCCCAATTCTCGTCATTCGAAAAGAAAAAAAACAGCTCAAACGTTTTTGTGTTGACCTAAACATGATAGAAACAAATACTGCACCAGAACAATCATTTTCTGCACGTATCTGCAATACGGCAGCGTATCTAATCGCCATTAGTAACATTCAATTTTCTTCCTTGCGCTCTCTTCCAGACTACGATGTCTGCTGCGGCAGCTGCAGCGCGGCGAAATTTCCGCCGAGCTGCTGCAGAAAAACCTTCATTACGCCGCGCGCGTACTTGAAGCCGTTTTTATCGACGAGACAAAGTAAGTATAAGACCATCATCCGCCGACTACCAAACTCCACAGCCGTCACGTGTCAGACGTCACGGTCGAACGGTTGTTGTATGAAGCGCCACCAAATAGTTGCAAAAGATAAAAAAAACAAAGTCCAAAAGGATGTATTTTGTCTACCCTTTCGCAATAGAGGGAGTTTCCATTTTTCAGGAGATATTTATCCCTAACATGTAATTTCCATTTAAATGATCAAACTAGACCAGCTCAAGTTAGTTGAACTTTGGTTTACAGTCTACCGTTGAATCTACCACATGTACCCCTCACCCAATCATGCTAAATCGTACGGCAATCGTTCCAAAAGCGAGCAGAAACAAGTTCCCCCACCAACGATGTTTTCCACGGTTCAACGTACAATGAATTTGCAAATGACAACGCTAACTCAAACGCAAAAAGCAATTGTTTGTGGAACAGATTATGCAACTTAACAGCAGGACCAGCACCGCTCGGGGAAGCAAATCATGTCACTTGCTTCAGTGCTTGGCTTTGTGTATATTAGCTTAACAACCTTGTAGCTCAAAATCAGACCAGATTCATCACCTCGCCTTCCTGCCGCTTCCTTGCAGCTCGGAGTGCGTGCCCTGGTAATCAAATTTACGCGCCACATGAATTTTGTTAATGGTGCGCGTTTTGCAAAATCCAATTTTCGCGTCCCCTTGGCTAGATTTTATCATCTTCCCGGGCAGACAAACACCAGACACAATCCGGAAGCTCTACCTATCGTGCATTACAGCTGGCAGGATATTCTAAGGATAAAAACAGGGCGAACACACTCACACGCACAGTACTATGTTCACACACAATACAGCATCGTCAGCTAGAGCTTTCGTAAAATTAATGACACAGCACGGCTAATTCCCTTAGCCGAGGCTTTACCACTGACATGCACACACACACACCTACACACACAGAGATACACGTTCACCAACACAAACCAGAAATAGCAGTGCATTAGGATTGGTAGAATCCACTTCAATTTGATAAGTAAATATCACCATCAATCCCTATGATTCCGTGAGGTCCGGGAGCCGCAGGCAGTAGGCGACGAACGTCGATAAAAATACCCCCAACCCGAAAGACACACAGGAACACACGGCCAAGCGACGGAAAAGTGGAGGGTGAATCCATTTGCGATTGCGTTTGTCCTTGCATGGCACACGCACACGCACGGATGGTGGAGGAGAAACCGTCTGGTTTTCTGGAGACCAGAGAGGAAGAATCATTGGTTCGCAGCATGCAATTTCTCCGATCCTCTGCCTCCGGTCGGACGGACGCGCAACAAAGAGAACAATCCAATTTCTGTTGAAACAATTTTAACATCCACCTACCCGACGTTTGGTCGATGCTTGTTCGCTGGATGCTATAATGTAATGTAATTTTACCTTATCGCAAAGCTTGTTCCCTCCCAGCGGATTTCGGGTGGTTTGGGAGGCAAATGCTGCCAGAGTTGACAGACAGGACTGTCGGTGTTCGCTCGTTGGTCCGATTTGTCGTCAACGGTTACGAAATGGGGAAGCATTTATTTTCATTTAAAAATCATTCGCTCTAACTGTTATTGTTTCATTCGCTTCTTCTGCTCCAGCACTTGGTGAGGAGCACATGCGAGACTATTCGAGCAGATCAGAATAAAGAGGTCAGCTGTCAGATCACTTGCGCAGCATGTCTTTTTCTACTGCTTCGTTAAGCTTTTTAGCGTGCAAATTGTTGTGTAATGTATGTGCGATTTCATGTTCCAGCTCATATGCATGCTAAAAAGCTTCAATTTCACAAGAAAAACGTTTCGATCCGATAATAAATCAGTAGAAAATCGTAGGTAAGTAAAAGTGATAATAAAGTCAGTGAAGGGAGTGAAAAGATTTTTAATTCATTTATTTTAAGAGCTTTCGAAAGTAATGATTCGATATCGATTGAAACGTCAAGCTTATTGTTTTACAGAATTATTCTGTAAATATTTACCTTTAGGTTCAGCAACGTAAACTACAAATCAATGTACAGAAACCTGAAACATCCTTCTTTGCAAGAATTTGTAACGCTATTTTGGAACGATTGCCTGTCTAGCTGCTAGATTATATTTGCTTACAATTTACATCGATTAAGAAGAAAAATCCCAACATAAGCTAATATTCCAGCACTTGGGAGTGAAATATTTTCATCATCTTTAATACCCTTCCGGTAATACAAAATAAAAAGTTCAACAAACAAAAGGATCTCGTATGAGATTTAAACACGTTACCGTTGATCACAATACATCCTTTTTTCCATCCACAACACTGACACAACGGCGCACCGATATGGTATAAACACGTTGCTAATCAAAATTGAACTATTTTCTATCCAAACAAACAATCTTAAACCCGTCTAAAAATCCACTCTTTACCCGTCCGCCAACCATTGAATCGAAAATGAAACACCATTTCGGTTACGGGAAACACACTAACACAAACCATCGCTGCTGAAAACTCACTCCGAAAACGATGCCTCCCAATGGTGAATGGGTTTCGTTTTGTTATGTAAAAAATGTAAACAATAAATTTGGGACCTCTTGTAACCATCGCTCCGAATCATCACCCTTTGTACACACACGACAGTCAAGATGGTGGTGCCGGAGGAGGAGGAGGAGGTGGCAGCGGTGGTGGTGGTGGTGGTGGTGGCGGTGCTAACAACACTGGTGGCGGTAGTGCAGGAGGCACTGGTTGCAGTGGCTCCGCGGCAGCGCACGGCAACGCAAGCAGCAAGGAGCCGCACCGGGGGGCGACAACGTCCGCGCCACCGACGCACGGTGGTCCGACGGGACCGCCGGCCAGCAAGGGGGTCATACAGAGGCGACGCTTGCGGGCTCCAGTGTGGGCTCGGTCCATGTACGAAACGGTCCAATACGAATGCGAACAAGTTTATCTCCTCTCTTAACCCTATTTCTGTTGTTAAGTCCTTAATCTTTTGTTCTTGTGTTCTGTAGTGACTCTCCTTTATATTTTGTTTTTTTTTTTTATCTGACTAACCCTGTTTTTTTTTTTCAATTTAAACTATTTTTACGGCCATTTCCTATCACATTTTCTTAAATCATTCACTGCACCCAGAAGATAGTAAAAGATTACCCGTTGCTAGGAATAACCGACTTCAGTGCGACCAGCGCCATCTAGATGACGCTTTATGAACCTTAAAAAAGGAATGACGAACCATCCCTTTCCCTGTACTCCCTAGATCCCCTAGATCGTTAAAAGACCTGACGGTACGACAACCACCTTGCTCATGACTAAACTTTATGCATCGTTTTATCATCCATTTACATTCAGGTGCGTAAAATAGTTCCAACTACTTCCGGTGTTGCCTTTATGATGCGCACACCGCGATACAAATACTACGGTCCATCCATCTTATAACATTTCCATTTTTATAACCAATCCCAACGAAGAGATTAATCCTTAAATCAGAATAGAGGAAAGAAAAAAATCCCTCCGAGACGCTACCAGTTGTAAAAGTTTTAATTAATCTGGAAATGTCATCATCCCATGACTTCTTCCGTGCCCCCGGAAGCAAACCTTAAGCTACCTGCATACTGTCTCATTTGTTACCTTTTTATCTTTTTCGCTTCCAAGGCAATGAAAAGGCCACCAAGGACTTTGATTCCCCAATTTTTTGCTCATCCACTCGTTTACGATATTCTTCGCTGTGTCAACATCTTTTGTTGATCCTTGCAGCTGGGAAAGGATTCGTTACAACTTTCGGTTGCTATGGGCAAGGAGTGGTAGCTTCGCCTACTAGATGGGATCAACCTCCAGACGATGGAGTTCCGATAAAGCTTTGCGGGAAATGAAAGCAAGACCTTTTCGCTCTTGAAACTTGGGTCCTTTGAGGTTTTGTAAAGAATGGATAACTGAGGTGAGAATTGGGGCTGGGGAAAAGTTTTACCGACACAAAACGCAACCTTTTTCTTTTATTCCCTTCCCAACGGGCGGGGTGGATTTTACATTATTATTATTTAAATTCTAAAGAGTCGATAAATGGGGTCTAGGCTGTGTAACATTTTGTGATATGTTTTTTTTAGTCCAAAGTTTTTTTTTAGTTTTTAGTCCAAAGGGTGACCCACAACAGACAGCTAGGTAGTACTTTAAAAATCTCAAAATTAATTAAAGTAAAAGTCTCCCTCTTTCTTGAAAAATACTTCGATAAAACCTTTAAATAGGCCAAGGTTTTTCTAACTGATTTCAACTAGATTATAGACAAACCACCGTAAAAGGTTAAAAAGGTCACAGCGCGTTCAAGCCGATGAAGTATTAAGATGTTGAGTGTCTACTTCTGCTGCCATCAATCAGAACGCTGAATAAATCTTCATCATGCTTAACTGACAAGCCTGCGGAATGATCTTTCCACAGCATCTTGTATTTAATCAATTACATAAAACACAAACATGGCTCTTGAATCGGGTTACCCACAAAAAAGGTGCATACACGTTGGGCCCGTTTAGAGACAATCATTCAGCGACACATTTCCATCTTGAAATTGGGTTGCGAAACCCACAATTCTCCTCTCAATCCTGCGGGCGGTCGAAATTCAAAACTCACTTCACTTCTTCGTAATCGAAAGCAAATATCGAATCCCATCACCGGAGGCGAGAGCGAGATCCTTCCGCACGAAAACACCCGAAACAGAGTGAAGTGAATTAAATTTAACTTCTTAATGAAGTGTGATTGGTTTTATTTCGGTCAGGATGAGACCCTCAGTGAAAGCCTCAAAGCCTCGAAAGAAAGGTTGCGAAAGGGAACAATACAACATACATTTAACAACGGTCGCCACACACACACACACACTGGTGGTATTTAATTTGTTTTTGCAAGGAAACGTGATGGAAGAAAGCTATCGAGCGCCACGAAAGCCTCGAGTTATGCACTCCCTCTCGTCCGTTTCTCGAACATTTTCGTTTGCTTCACAAAAACAACTTTTCTTCCCCTTTTTCCCATTCTCTTTAGTCCCTTCCATCGGCACAAATATCATCCGATCGGGTACGCGCGTGGCTTGAGCGCCCCAAACGCATCGACGAAAGGTTACGTCGAACCGTTGGCCAGGTCTGTTTTAACGTCCGTTCCTGACCTTCATGTACCGTTGCCTTGCTATCAGTTGTGACGCGAGCTACGAACGATTTGCTGCTGAAAAAGAACCCAACCCCGAGGACAAGGGTTTGCTATCAGCATTGCAAAACGGCTATCGATGTTATGCTTTGGTTGTTGTTGTTGAAACTTGTTGGGATCCAATCATTTGTGACAGCTTCGAATGAAGTTCCCGAAAACCAAATCAATCTACTGATTGGTGATTACACGCTACATAATTTTTTTATTCGTTTGTCCACACAAATTTAGTTCCTGTAGCACCAACGACAACGCGGTCTTGCAATTCAAAATTTGTACCACCAAATTCGAGTAAATCGACAGCATTTCCGTACATTTAATATCATGAAACAACATCATCAATGTTTATGCCCTATCTGTATAAATGTACGTGTGTGCTTTGTCTGCATTTATTAGACCCAATCGATGCAATGTCGATTTATAGCTCGAACCTTCGGATTGGAAAACAAACATAAATCGAAATGCTTGACGTGGTCCATTTTCGTTTACCTCCCTACCATTAATTCCCGCTACACTTGATGTTTGACATTTCGCCCTTTGCCGGCCACAGAATGCACCACCACCATTTCGAAATGCACAACATTTTCATTCCATTATGTAGTGTGCACTCTCTCGCTCTAGCTCTAAATGCATTTCAACCAGTGCGCCCACCAGCGATAACCATCAGCAGTTTACAGGCTATCGAACCGTTGAAGCCTCCGCACAAATCCAATCAAATAGTAGTACACCCACGTGCACACACGTACGAGAACTCACTCATACACACACACACATATACACAAACAAAAACAAAGCCATGCAAAATGGCTAAGCGCAAACACCAGCGTTCCGACGTCCTTGGGCACAATTTTCGGGACAGAGGGAAACTTTCGGTGCAAATATTTACACTCAGGTGGCTTCCCCACGGCCGTAATTTATGCCAGCGGTGGTACGGACGCTGGCAAGCTGAATGCAGTGGACTGGAGGCGGGTGTTGATGGTCAGCCACTGTCCTACATTCTGCGGGATGGGCTAGAATAATAGAGGTGTATGCATTTTATACATGCACAGACCCCGGAGTATACTGCTTCCTCTATTGAAAGCTACTCGAGCGTACATTCATTGTTAATCACTAAATGATAAGTTGCGAGATGAGCTCTATTGTGCTTTGAAAGAGTATTAATGACAGGTGCTGGTTTCGTACTCTATTTTTGGGTGAAATCGTTTGAAGAATTTTAAATCTGTTTTAAGGGGTCACGATCACGGTCTTAATAACATAGATTCAAATATAGTTTTTTTTAATCGTAAATTGCATACACTTAATGAATATACGGATAAACGTGAATCGTTGACAGAAAAATATAGAAACCTATCATGATTCCCTAAACTTTTGAGTTTGAATCAAAACTTCAGCTTAAAGTAACAACTAATCAACAAACATTTCGCTAAACCTTCCTGCGCTCGGCCACCAAACGTTGCACTAACAACACTGCAACCATGTTTCCCCACGTGCGCCACTGTTAGCTCTTCAGCAATACCCCAATGAAGTGTATGGCAGCAACGCAAATGTTAGCTCTCGATACGTTCGCTTTCCACACAAATGGGAACAAATTGGCAGCTGCCCCAATAGCCGTTAGTTATTGTTAGCTGCAGTGTGCAGTTGCAAAATGCACAGAAAGCTTCACTGCTATTGGACCCGCTTTTTTATGGTTCTTCCAAATGGCGCACGCTATTAATGTAGGGATCATCGCTTTTACCGACTAAGTGCCTCAATTCATAACAATTATCCAGCTTGTTTTCGACGGATCTGTGGTACACCAGTGGTCCCTTTGGTGGTCCGTTTCCTTTATTCACACTTTGATAAACAAACAAGCAGAGAAAACTAAAGCGCACACGCACGCGGGAAAACACAGCATTACGCAAACGAGCCGTATAAAAATTACGCTAAATCTGTTCACGCGGGCATGATGGTGCACAAAATGCAGCATACGTAAAAAGCATAAACCCATTAATAACATCCATTTGTCGCACGGGGGGCTCAAACAGTTGTCGTAAAAATAAATCGCGCATCAAACGAGGTTGTTTTGGACGTCACGGGCAGTGCTCAATTTTTGAGTGCGTGTGTGTGTGTGGTATTATAAAGCAGGAGTGACTTATTCCCGGCACGAGTGTACCCCCGTGTCTAGCCAATTGGCCAGTGGGCAGTTTGCGTCATACCGACAATAATCATAATTATGGTAAGCGTTTTGCCATTTCATCATTTTCCATTTCTCTCCTTGAAGCTCCAAACGGTCCAAACATCCACTCACTGATGTTAAAAATATTTCTATTTTTGGCTGAAATGAGGAATCTATGCAGTCAGACTCTCATTACTCTTAATTGGTCCTTTTGCTCGCGACTGAATTTGGAACAAAATAAGCTTCATCTACGGGCTGGAACATAGGCAAGATTACCGACTTCTCGAAACACGGGCTTAACACAGCACAAACAGCAGCCCTGCGCCTACAAAAAGAAGTGATTTCTCAGGAAATAATTCAATAACAAGCCGGACTCGGACAGACGCTCTTCTACGACGGGGTTTCGTCTTTATCGAAAATGTGAAAAACAGCTATAGAATATGAACAATACGAAACCAACGACTACCAATTAAGTAATTGGTGTTGCTCCTATCTTTATTCCAATTGGCAGTGCAACTAATATGGCAAAGTTTTTATAGATAATGAAAATATGTTCACATTCCCTGCTCCACTCTCACTTACGCTTGGCCTAGAAATAGGATCGTATTTATTCACCTCTGATCCATTGCAGAACATTTATTGCTCCATATTATTGCTATTTTTGGGTTGCTCTGGAGATTTGTTAGCTGCCAAAAGTAGAGTCAAATACCAATCCTTGTTGAAAGCCACCTCAGCTAAAACATTAATGAGTTTATGCACCACAGTAAATTTGTGAAAAGGCACACGCTAGAAAATGTTTTCGAATCCTTATCGGTTTGCTTATCAATAAAAAAGGCAGCAATGATTTGCATTTGAGTGAAGCAAAAAAAAAAGGGGACCCAAACTCATTACATTCACCAAAAGGCATAGCCCGAACCCTTGTAGCTTTATACGAACCAATCCCATAACTTTTAATTGCTGGCATCTAAATAAATCATAACTCTTAAGATTACTTTTTCTGATAATATGTTTATTGCTCGTTTCGATGGGCAAAGGCACACAAGAAGAAAGCAAACGTAAACGATCAAAGCACTGGTAAAGAGCGCTTGCAAAGAGCGAGTTGAACAAAAATCTGCACTCAAAAACCAAACGAACATTTGTATACTTGGAAGGATTGCAAATCAAATGAAACTGCCGATGGTGGTTTTAATTTGATTTGGTTCGGAATTTGTTTTCCTTTTTTATGTTATGTTTTTTGTTTTTTTAGTGGTTTGTTGGATTTGTTTAAACCTAATTTAGACTTCACGGAGCGGGGTGTACATTTCTTCAAATTAATCATGCCGAATTACTTAAAACTGAACCAGTTATAAGAATGATCCCTTTTCTTTAAGTAACAGTTCTTCGCTGTTAACTTCCTAGAAAATGATCCAACCAATCAAAACACAAACTTTTCAAAAGAAGTTTAAAAAAACCCTCAATCCAATAGCAAATGGCCGTTTCCTGCAGCCATTAACTTTCCATCGTTCTATTGAAACATACCAATGCTACTTTTCATGCTGGATGATGATGCTGTTATCTCTCTTAGTATTTTCCCTTTGATTCACTTTCTTCTTTCTTCCCATTTTCAAAACGTTTCGCATCCATCAATTCCATTGGATCCCAGCTGTCGAAATCCCGTTGGCAAAGATGATTTAATTTAGATTCCGGAAATGGGTTTAGCTGCCCCTCGAAGTAACCACCAGACGAAGCTATCCATGTTTAACTGTCCACGTAAAAAGCGATCGAATGGAAAAGGAGATGACACAGAAAAAGCTCAAAATCAGAGACATTTTTACTGCTTCACCATTATACGAGTTACTTCAGTATAAGGTAGCAGCTGTGGAAGATGGATTTGTAGCGTTCTTTTTTGTAGGTTTCGTTGATGATGGAGATGCGATTGTGCATTGCTTTCTGCATCAACGGCAATTGATTTCGCACAAATTGCAGTTTGCATAAACTTCTTGCCATGTCTTCATGGATAAAAGGTTTTTTTTAATGGAAAAGTAATGTACAAATAGGTTTTTGATTTGCAATTCAGTTTACTGTTGAATAGCTCGAGGAAAAAAACTATAAATTTAATAGCCCAATCATACCTTGAGAATAGCAATTGGAACGAATATCAGACGTCAAATCTGGCAAAAACATAATGATAGTTTGGTTGGCTGTTTTGAAGTTTTACTTCTGTC
Organism: Anopheles merus; assembly: GCF_017562075.2. NCBI lineage: Eukaryota > Metazoa > Arthropoda > Insecta > Diptera > Culicidae > Anopheles > Anopheles merus. The sequence goes on from NC_054084.1 coordinate 21,704,915, forward strand.
AAACAAACAACAATCATTTTAACAGTTGACAATCATTCGACCGTTTCGATTGAAATGTTAGTGAAATTTCAGTCTAATATGGCAATAGCAAATAATGCAATTATTTGCTAAAAAGGTGCTACTAAAGCTGCAGCAAATTTAAAATGTCCATTTACTAATTTAAATCTGTCATTCGTTGGTATAAAAGCATTTACTATTGCTCGAACGGCGAAGGTCGAGGTGCGACATGATACAAATGAGCTTTTTTTCTTTCGGTATAGCGATCCCGAAAGACATAATGAGGTTGAAATTTAAAGCTTTGCAAATTTATATCAATCACAAGTGGAGAAAGCTTGTCCCAGCTTTTGGGAGAGATCCTCTTCTCACGATTTTAGCCAAACGCATCACCAAAAGGACGAGCTACCATGCGCCTCCATTAAAACACATTCCGATATAACGCAGGGTCCGATGCAACATTTATTGCTCGCTATTTCAACTGACTCTTTAGTTTGTACTTTCCACTTGAAGGACATTTTTTACCATCAGAGAAATAAATCCCTAATCTAAACGGTAAACTACAGCTGCAGCGTCCTTAACTCCGTCACCACGTTTTATATCCACGCCCTTCGACCCGTTCTTAGCGCGTCAGTCACATCACATTCACCCATACACTGGGCTTTCTCTCTCTCTCTTTAACCTCCCTCGTTACAAAAAATGAAGGTAAAATTCTCCCATGTGACACTGCTTTCGATTATCCGTTTTGGCTTATACCATTCCGAACAGCCAAGTACCCTTCGCCTGCGTTACACCTTTCCGTAAAAAACACCAATCCTCCCGTCAGAAAACGCCTCAGCTGCATTCACTTCACTTCCGCTATTTCCGCATGAATTACTGCACATTCCGGTAGCGGTGCCGGTGCCGGTGCCACCGTATTGCCAACCGTAGTGCAAATAGTGCCAGCACCCAGTCCCAGGCTTGGAATCAGGCATTCTGTTTGACTTGTCACCGGCAGCCTGGTCGGGGCGCACTCGCACAAAAAGACACGGAACAAAATTGTATTAAAAAAGGAAGCTCAAACTCGATGCCGGAAAATAGCAGCACGCTAGTTTGTAACGAGCTGCAATGTAGCCAGGTGCCGTACCTGAGCGTTTCACTACATGTACACCTTTGCCTTAGGCGAACTTAAAAAAAAACAGCAAACAAAAGTCACCAAGCGAGCTGCCTTAAATTTTCCACACTGCTCGACGAGAAATAAATCCACGGCACTTACATAATTTTCCATCATATCGGGCACGGATATTTTATAACTTGCCGTAAATGAATAGTGTACACGGTGGAGCAAAAAAAAGAATGTAGAACGGCAGTACATCCCCACTAAAATGTACACCACAAGCTTTCGACAGGGACAGAGCAAAACTGCAAAACCTCCCTTTCTGCGGAAGAATGCATTTAAACAGGGCAAGGGCTTGACATGGCGAAATGAATTAATTCAATCCCGATTGCAAACGGTGCTACTCCTACGAAGTTTCGTGTTCGAATTATGCAAGCAGGTGTTTTTAGTTTGTTTTATTCTCTCTGTCCCTTTGTTTTTAACTGCAAGTTAAGTATTCCATTACAAAGTCAATTTTACCAGCAAAATGCCTCTTATGTTGATTTGTCGAGTGTTGCAAATGCAAATATGCACACTTCAGCCGATAGTTCAAAATGGAATGCAATTGAATATAAAACGAGCTAAAATTCAATTTCAATTCAAATACAGTTGAATGTTTGATGATCCGTAAAAAAAAGAAATAATGCCGATTATTGATTGAATTTCACGTACATTAACTTTGTACAGTTGTTGGATGAACAGAATGTTGTGTAACGTTAACGAAATAATTGTGACAAATTCGATTGCCCCCACAAACAGTTCCTGGAACACTATTTGAAGGATTTCCTACCATACGATCCATTTCGTATGGGCCCACGCCTAATTACACTCCTGCACACTCAGCAACTATTTCGCTCGCTCTGTACTAATGTCCCGCAAAACGTGGTGGATGGCCTGGGGGGGGACCGAAATAGCTATTTCTATGCTCAGCTATTTCTCACGAAAGCTGCACAGAAGCTCGAAAGCAAAAGGCAAATATTTGTTTGTTTGTTTATTTCGTTTGCTTTAGCCCCGGCTGCTCCGGCACGTAGCATGGCAAAGTGTCGTGTTTTTTTTTTTACTGTTGGATTTATCCGACTTGTCCTACCGTACGGCGGCAGTTCGTGCATCCAGCATACCCGAACGGGCTTAGCCAGCAAACGGTGCGGTAGTGTAGCGCGCGCTAAGAGCTGTCGCCTAATTGCACACTCGACACCGTGGTATTAAATGAAGAGCCAGAAGGCAAAGGGGGGAGAGGGGAAAAAATGGGGCACACCAACTAAACCGTTTGGCAGAAGGGTTGATTAATTCGATCATCGACCACCTTTCGATTTCGATTGTGCCCTCCGATTTTTACACACTTTTTCATTGCGGCTGATGAGCAGACGATTCTTCGTTCTTTTTTGCGTGTACTTGAACCGTTGTAATTGTCTTAAATCATCCAGTTTAGTACCTGCTGGTAGTGGGATGGATGCAAAAAGCAGAAGGAAAAACTGAACCAGCACTACAGCACAACTTTGCTCCGGTGTTGCGTTTTAATTGAGAATCAATTAGAGCCTGACACGACACGATCCGACAGCCGTACATCATCCCGTACAGACTGGCTACAGGTGTATTTTGTTCCTTTTTTTACGTTCGCCTGGTATGCTTGGTTTTTGGTTCCTTCTTACAGAACATGGTGTTCTTTTATTAAAGGATCAAGCGCAACACAACGCCTCAATGGAAAGAAATATGAGTGTCTTTCTGTCTGGCTCATCTCTCAATGTGATACTGTCCTCGTCAGCGTCGTAATGTTCTATTACTATTGCTACCATGAGAACACACCCTTTACACCGCCTGGCCACAACCAACAAAAATCGATTGCATTGCATGACTCACCGAAGATTCGGCTGGCTTGGCTTCTTATAATTACAGTGTTTGCTAGTGTTTTCATTCGACCTACGAAACACACCGCCCCAACACGAACCAATCGAATGTAATTACACCCGACAAGACAAGCCGCTTTCTTTCCGGAGCTACGTTTAGTCTCCGGTTGAACGTTCCAAGCGCAAGGCGGTTTTTCATCTTCACTCCATGAGTGGTGGAACGGCTGTAAAATCCATCCCCTTACCGGAAGTATTGCTATTGTGTGTGAACAGTGCTACAACCTGCTTGATGAGCTTTCGCACATGACGGGAGCTTTTGTGTGTGTGAATTGTGTGCACGACTTTCATGCCATGTTCAGACGACGCGAACATACGGTCCACCGGCAGGAGAAAGGATTTTCCTCCTCGTCCACGCTAACGGCAGCGATGACAATCACGTCAAGCGTTTCGTCCACGACGAAGCGTCGCCAGCCGGGGCCAGCGTTTTGCCACGAGCACTGCCGCTCGGTTGCAATCGATCTGGTGAACTTTCTCATCCGCTACCAGTACGAGAACAGGTAAGCGTGTTTGACCCGATGGCCAATAAAGCGTGCTCTCATCGAATGAGGGGAATGAGAGTCTTTGGAGTGTTTTCATTTGGGCACAGATGGTGCAATTGTGTTCCAAATTTTCTCATCAGTTGGTCTGATGCTTCTATAACCTTTAGCCTTTTAAACGACGAACCCCGTAACCCGGAAGTGCAATCGAACAGTCGGTATCGCTATTTGTACTTCGCTTGAAACGGGTCGAGTGTTCTGGAAATCGTTCACCCAGCCCCTCTACCCGGATATCAAACCCAGTCGTTGCCGAATGACACAATGCTGGAAGGTTCGATGATTAATATTGAACTGTTTGCGGGCGCAATGGGTCAGGCCTGAATAACGACAACACTTCATGCACGAAATGTTGAAAAATAGAAAAGAAAAAAAATAAATGCTTCAACCCATCACTGTGACCCCACTTCGGACGCACAGCTATAAACGCGTTCAAATATGCCAACCTTTGACCTGACAGTTGTCACACGCGTGCACTCTCTCTCTCTATCTCTCTCTCGTTGCTATAGCGCCAATCAAGCTAGCATGAACAGTGTTACATTGTATTGAAACCACATTGTTCCGGGTGAAACAACAAAACGCGGAACGCACAGGTACAGGAAGCCGTACAAAAACCATGGTGCCTGCCTAGGACCTGGGACCGCGAACGCATTTCCATGGTTGAACTTTGTATTTTCTATCTTTCATTGGAAAGTGCGATTCGACGCGGACAATTTCATTCCGATGAAACCGCATCACTCAAGCGAAACAAAGGCGGGAACGAGCGTTCGAAAAACGGGACCGGTTGCCTATTGAGGGTATTATTATTCCGGTGAACGTCGGAGAACCGAGTTCTGGAATATTAATAGTCTAAATTTGGTTTGTGGCGTGAAACGTGTTCTGGAATAAATGTGCAAAATAATGATTGGAACTCTGATTTCTTTTAACGATGCCGGACATGATGAGAAAAACGCTATTTTCCTGAGAATGTGTAATATTACCCTTCACAAGCACACACATAAAGATAATTTTATTACCATTACCTAACCATCTCACGCCTAAGAAAATGCTTGCCGTATACATTATTAGCAGAAGAACATTAGCAGAATAGGCAGCCTTGGCCAGCGATTCCGGTGAAATAATTTTCCAAATTAAGAAAAATGTCCTTCTCTACCGGCCAGCTACGTTCAGCTACCGGCCTCTTGAGATACACCGGGCACCGCCCCAGCGAAAGGTGCTAATCCCATCGGCCGGTGCTGTAATCACAATGTCGAGCACCGTCGGCGTAAATGTAATTAAAGCTCCACCACGGGCAAACCGAACACCCGTCCCTTAGGATATAACCAGGCTTCTTATTACGTTCAATAGTCGGGAAAATTGTGCAAAAAAACGGAAGACCATCATTTCCTTCAGAACGCTGCTGGATTGCAGAGACTTTCCCTTTGGTCCATGGAACGACGTATCCTTTTTTTTTCTTGGTGCGCTAGTCTCGTTGCTTAATTCGAGCCTAAAGCCAAAAACCACCAAGACACCGGGAAAGAGGCCTTTTCCGTGTCGCTTCGGTTTTCATGATCGCATCCCGATGCAGGAGCTTATTAAATTTTCATCAGCTGAGCACTTTTGCCTGCCCCAAGCCTAATTTTGAGCATTAATCAGACAGATTAGTCCTGCCTGACCTGTTTCACCCCTTCTGCCGGCAGTTTCGGCGGCTCTTGCGTTGATGGGTGTTTTGTGTGCGCTTTATGTGTTCAACACTCTCCATTATTAGTAAAACCATCGAAATACACATACGACACTTTTGCAGTCTAACTGTTTACAGGAAAATAAAAAAAAGGCTAAAACAGGGCCGAACGGATTGATGACGGATCATGCCATCCATCTCGTCGTGTCCTTGAAGGAATATGGTACGCTCTACGGCTTAAATGTATGCCGGGCGCCTAAAAACCCCCAAAACCACTATCATTAGATGAGCCTATAGTAAGCGTACCGCCCCCCCACATGACCATGTCAAAAAACAATGATTTATGGGTCTGCGCACACAGCAGACAGTGGTGGAACCGTTCGCTTCCGGGTTAATGTGCCAAACCGTGTGCCCAACGAGGAAGAATTATTCAGCAAAATTGTGGTTAAAACACAGGCACAGTCGGCGGCATAGAACAGGCAGCTCTTTCACTAATCCCTGAAAAGTGGAGGATGAAGGGGAGGAGGAGGGACAGCAAAGGCAGACAAGCGAATCGATCTGTCACAGCAGGCTTCGTATGTGCAGAGCTTTCAATATAACTCTTCCCACGGTCGTTCCCAGGGACGATGGTTGGTGGTTTCCGGTGCAGCAACGAGCCCGCCGGAAGCACAAACATCGATGATGGTACTGCCTCCGTTGCTGCCCGTATTGAGGACAGACGCGCGCACACACACACACATACACAAAACACAATGCCAAGATTATTCATGAGCTCGTAAATCAGTCAATGAGTTGGAACATGGCACATCAGGCACGCTTCTGGTTTTTGGGTTGCGGGCGAGCCCGCTATTCGGAAAGCTGCTTCATTCTAATGGCACTGTCATTGCCTAGCTCGGTCACACTGTAAAGGATGAAGCAATCTAGTACCTCTTCCCGTGTATTTGACCAGCGGATACTTCCGAACAAAACTCCTCTACTTCACCACAAATCCTTGGCAACAAAAACAGAGCTTCGAGCTACCTACCCAGTGATAGTTGCGAGTATTTTATGCACAATTTAGTGTAGCTAATTTTAAGCGGAATTTGGCAGAACGTTATAAGCAAAATCGAAATGTTCTACATTGATTGATTCGAACGATGTTCTCTACCTTTTTCTACCAACGCATAAATTATGTATCCATTCGTTGCGGTATCGAACAAGAAACGCTCGTAAATCGACCATCAACAGAGCGAAGAAAGGTGGGAGCAAGTCCGTGTGAGTATTGCCGAAAGCAGTTAATTATTAAACATCCTTGGCGATTTTCAATCAATTAATAATGTTATTAAATCCTGTTCCCATCTTTACACTCCATACTTCATAGCCTTATTAAGGAGCTGGTGCAGTAAGTAAATAAAGAGTGGATGGGGTTTATTTATTCAGCCAATAAGTTTAACTCTGCGCTTTAAAAACGCAATTCTTCCAATAAACTTCTTATGAAACGAAGCATTCACCCTAGCCTCAAGCTCGCACAGCTCGAAGCGCAAACTGTACTGCAAACTGTAAAGTTTCTCTGAATTGAATGTAAATTATTTCCAGTGCAAACAACTCGCGCTCGGCTTATTAGCGTTCGCTTCCGTGCTGGTCGTTCTTTACTTGCTTTTTGTTTCTCCCTCTCTAATGAACGCTGATTCTCCATGGAACACAGCGTACCATCATTAAACGCAACTTTTGCCCCGGTTTGACTCTGGCGAAGAGTGTAGTGTAATGCAATATGCTTTTTCATGAGCGGCACCATGACAGCAGCAATGGGGGGAAACACAAGCAATTGAAATACATACTATTAAACTAGTTTACTATGTTCAGAATACAAGGGCGAACTAAATATTGTACCATATTGTGGCTCCCTTCGCTCTTTGTCCCATTTCACGCTGCGGTACAATTATGAATGTATATTCAAATGCATTTGAAAAATGGAAAACTTTCAGGCACGGTGGGTAAAACCATCAAGCGGAGTGCGATTGTAAATAGTTACTAGCACAAGCTTTTTACATGAATGCGATGGCAGCAGCCAAAGCTGTCACACAGAACGGTGCACACCGAAAAGGGCGCTCAACGAACCGCACCGAAAGTGCTAATGCATTAGTGCTGCGGTGCGTCCTTCCAGTGATCGAGTAAAATATTGTACAGCTGTAAACTAATACCATTATGTTTTGTTTAAATAAAAGAAGAGCTTAAAGCTTTAGCAACTGTCTTTTGAATGTCATAATTGTAAGCTTAATGGTAATTGCATCTGCAGTGGATATCATGGAATAGGAGGCCATGCTTTTTCACGATCATGAAGAAGTAAAAGAACTTAAATGATAAATTTATTCAGTTTTTTTGTATTTTTTATCAAAGAAAATTTTATAAAATATTTTAATTGTTTGATGTTGCGGCTAAAAATTCCTCTTTTGTACATGTAAATATTGCTGAAACTCTTAATACTCATAAAAAATGGAATGTAAAGGATTTTGTTAAGGTTCTTGCCTAACCCAATAACATGCAAAAATCTTAGAAAAAAAATCATAAATCTGTTACAAAACTACATTCAAACAGCATTTCCAGTTACATTTGTACAGTGGTCACGAATTAAAAAAAAAGCATACTCCCAAAGCAACTCACCACCACACCCGCGTTTGTGCGGAGCAAATCGAACCGAACAATCCTTTCAAACGTGGTTGAAAAGTTGGTCCCACGTTGGACAGGGGCGGTTGCACTAAACGTTGATTTAATTCACCGTACTAAGGCGGAGAGGAGGAAAAGTTTAACACACTGGCACTGGGGACGCGGTGGGCAACGATTACCACTTTGCCGTCAATGTCGTTGATCGAAAAGTTTCGGCACACGCGACCAGGGACCAGGGAAGAGCGAAAACGATGCGCAAAATTCAATTTGCAACTCCATTGCAAGCTTTAATTCATCCTTTGTTTTCCACAAGCGTGGTGTGGTGTGGTGTGGTTGGTTAGCGAAGCAAAAGTGATGATTGAAGCACCAGCGCTAATGCTTCAATTTGTGGTTTGCTTTTGTTTAAATGAATTACTCGGTGGCTTTGCGATGGTGAAGTTGATTTTATGGAACTTGTTTTTCACGCTTAGCTTAGCTGGTATTCTTCTATTAAACAGTTTATAAAGGATCATACATGTGAAATCACAAAACAACTGGTGGTTCAGTTGAAGGTGAATTAGCACAGTTTTGATTACATATAAGACTGCAATGTTATTATTAAATATAATTGTAGCTTTTTAGTTTCAGATACTCATAAACTCCTTCTTTAGCAATTATTTTAAAAGCTTCGCTCTACACATCTTTCAATGATTATGGAAGGGAAAAAATAAAGCTCTAAACACTCTACGTACGACAACAAAGCTTTAGGATAAGAAATTATTGCCCCCCAATTATTGTGTCTATTTATTTGTCACTTCCACCCAACACAACTGTCCGTCTGTTGGCTCCCTTTATTGCCATTAGATGATGCGCTCCCTTAGCAACACCATTAACCATGACAATGGCAGTGAATTTTACAGCCCTTTTTGCAAAATGGCACTCGAAGGTCGGCGCCAAAACACACAAACACACAATCTTCTTTGTCGTGGTGTAAATCCAATTGCCCCAAAAAAAAAGCAAAGCCACAGCAGCATAATAAGCCTGTCACGGATTGTGCACGTTCCCAAAACGGTACACACACTCTCACACACCAGATTTTGGCCCGCACTAGGTCTCGCAACAATAAAAGTGTGCCAAAAATGATCCACCCGAAAAATTACAGCCCCTAAAGAAAGCTCCTTTCGTAAAGCCACTGCGTTCAAGCTTCCTCTAGCGGGTGGTGAATCACGAGACTCGTGTAATTTATGCTTCTGGTGGTTAAATCGAAACGACCTCTGGGGCACTTTCCGGCCTTGCCACCTTTTACGGATGGTTGTTTTCTAAACAAAAAAACAATGCCAAACAGTACAATTGGGTACACGCTGTGCACTATTGCCCAGCCAAAACTGGCACAGCTTTGGAGTTTGCCGCGAAACCAACGGCGCCAGAACGATTCCCTTTCGACACCGAGAGCATTGAAAGCAATCCCGAACCAACCCCCAAAACCCGGTTCCATCTTGCCCCACTGTACGGACCCACCCAGCAGTTGGAACCGTTCCAAAGCAGCTGTTTCCCGAACAGCAGCCGGACGCACAGACACAGAGAAAGCTCGAGCGCTGGCACTGAACTAATAAATTATCTCGCTTTCGGTGGTGCCGACTCCCCAACGCGTGCGAGAAACGCGAGCTCGCCTTTTACAGCCACGCGTCCCGTAGGCGACAGTAAAACTGGAACACTCGTTCGCCAAAATCGTGGGTTTCTGGAGCATTTTCTTTTGTGCCGAGCATTGTGCTGGTTGGGAAGGAAGCTGCTACGCTTTCTGCGTGCAACGGAAAGGCTGACACGCTTTTGTGCTTCACTGGGCGTCACGGGTAGCTTGAGGGTCGTTCGAGCAAACAGGGATGCAATTTTCGGGGCGTGTGCATTGCTGGTAGATGCAATTTCGCTATTCATAAGACACAATTTTAAATTAGATTGCTGATCGCTACCCCGCATTTCGAGGAGATCTGTTTAACTTTGCTTTGCCGAAAACAAAGCAATTTGTTGTACATGGTAACAACACCAAAACCCACCCATACGTTGCTGGAAATAATTTGCTTTATCCACATGAACTACTAGGGCTACTGTTTTACAGAACCCAGAACCCAAATGAATTCATATAGGAGGGAAACTCAATTACCGCAAAAAATGGCTTTACATTCATTTCAAATTCTTTCCACTGACCAAAGCCCTTTCATCTTCGTCACAGCCGGTCAGGTGAAGCTGAAAGCCAGGGATTTTTCAACGTGCAAGCTTATATGAAGCATCACTCATCGAACCCATCCAGGATGGATACCGGTGTTCCAAAAGTCTATTCCATTCATCTGAATTGGGTAAAAAATCCCTTCATAAACCTTCTTCAACCAGTGCGTCCCATTGTACTGCGACCACAGTATGTAAAACGGGTTGCACGTTACAAATGGGGGGAACTTTAATATCGAATACGATCGAACAGCGCCCTACCAGGCTAGCCGTGATCTCTTTTTTTCCCATATTTGTTTGGGTTGTTTGTTTTAGGATCTAAAATTGAAAATCTTTACTATTGTACTCCTATCACTCTATACGCACACACGCACGCACCCAGGACACGATAGTAGCACCAAGCACACAATAAATTGGCCGTAAAATGATCGACCTTACCGATGGGACACGAACTTATAATCCTCCCGGCACAAGACAACGGTTGGGAGTGGTTGGACCTTTTTTTAAACGAAAATAGAACATTTTAACTCCATCACCATCAAAGCTCGACCCGTGCTGCTGAAGCTTTTCCCAGAGCCGGTTGTTGAACGATGTTGTATTCCTTTTCCTCCTAAGCTCTCGGGTTCGTTTTTTTCCCAAACCCGTTAGGTTCCAGGGACCTTCAGGGTTTAAATTGAAGCGATAGGACGTTCTTGGCTGTACCCACAAATAAGCCTAATGATTAGCAAAAGGGGTGGCAGTTTGAGCGTTCTTGCTTCCTGCCCCTTTCCTTCTTCCTATTCTGCTCTCGCCATTGTCATCGCCATCAAGAGGAATTTGGCGCTGTAAATGATTAATTTTCGCCGAAAAAGTGCCGCGCGAGCGATAAGGTTGATCCTTCGTGGACAGTTTTAATTAGACGCGACAAGTCAGACCGTGTAGCAAATATTTTAAACAGTGCTTAATCCTGGGCCTCGAAAAATGCGCTGGCTTGCTCTGGTACTAATCCGCCACAAATAAATAGCGTCAGGAATTGAAAGTGTCGTTTTTTTTTGCGGGATTTACGGAGCACGTGGGAAGAGGATTGAATGGTAAATGTTAGCTGTCGAAGGTTTAAAATGTTATAAGTAATCGCGAATAGAAAATAGAATTAAGTTAGCCGTAAGTGGCAAAGACTATGATATTTGCATCAAAAAAAGAAATAACCAACCGGTTTTTATGCTATAAATATTGTTATTAAATTATGAATATTGTTATTAAATTAATAAACTCTTTAATATAGCTTTGTGATATATTTTTATTATGTTATTTTTTTAATACTTCATTCTGTATATTGTCTTTCATATGAGCTCAAATAAGCAATTCTCCGCTCGATTGAGACATAAAATTTGCTTCGTATTTCATGCACCGTAGCTGTGGAATGGTTGCATATTTTTTATTGCAACATAAACTATAAGCTTCTTAAATTTAATAGTAAAAAAGACCGCACGTATTTTTACTCGTATTACGACTCGTATAAACATAGCTGTGAAATATTCAGACAGTGTTTCGATGATTTATGAAAGCGTAAAGAAGATCATCTTTTTCCAAATAATGACTTCACTACAAAATACTTGATTTCATCACCACGCCGAAACGTTACTCCCAATTTCTATCATAACTGACTTCATTTGAATTTAATACACACATCATTAAGCAAAGCAAACAAGACCGATCCCGTATTGAGCTTAAAAATATAGATAAAAATCAACAAAACAAGCAATGTTTGAAATATTGAATCCAATCATGAACGAAAACACACGCTCAATTTGGTAGGTCCACCAGCGCAGCATAAAGACATCAAAAGTGACACACACCTCAAACCCTCCGTCAGTCTGGCAAGACGAACACGGAAACAAATTCCTGTCCGGATGGTACATCATCATCATCATCATCAGACTCATTCCCTTGCAGAGACAAATGTTGGAATTTGCCGTTGCGTCTAGTGGAAGGAATAATTTCATTATGAAAACAGTACCACATGCCGCTGCGCTACAAACTCTCCATCATGCCTTTATGCCTTTGGAGTATTCACCCCGGAGGAGGAGCTATCCCCTGTCATGAACCTCCAAACCATCCTCACGGGTAAACACGGGTTTTGCATACTTTCAAAACTCCGCTCCAGACCGCGTTCGGGTCGGCCCTGAATGTACACACCGAATTTATTCGCAATAATCACTTAAGGATATGGAATTTTAATGGCATATACAAGAGCACTGCGTGTGTTGGTTCGTTGTGATGTTCGGTACCAGTGGTGCCTCCTCCGGTGATTCTCCCAGGAGGGGGATCACAGACTCGTACACACACACACACACACACACACACGCTCTGCATGTCATCGTGTACCGCTCGGGATGAATATGTTTCACATCTAATTGAACGTAACGTTTAAATGTAAACACATACACCCATAAAACGTGCGCACGTACTACCCCGCATGACACGGCAAGCTGTAAATTACGTCCGGAAGAAATTTCTACATCGACAGGGAGGGGAGGGCAAGGCGATGCAACGGACATCCGGTACGGGCGAAAGCCATCGTACCAATTCCCCCCGTGGTACAGCGGTAAGCTTGACGCCGTTTTTCAGACGTTAAAAACTTCCCCATTTTTCTCTACCCCTTCTCTTCCGGTGTCGGTTGAGGGAAAGCTTTCAACGATGGTTCGAAAGAGACGATCGGCACCGCCCCAGCCCCTTAGAGCTCCTTTTGCTCCCCAAGGAGGCCTTCCAATAGAACGGACATTGACAACAAAAACCCAGCAAGCAAAAACTCCACTCTCTCCAATGTTACGATGTTTCAAACACTTTTCACCGACCGTGTTCTGGTGAGGTTGGTACCCCACATGCATGTTTTTCAGCGTGTATATATAGGTTCGTAGCATTTCCATCGCTCCCAACGGGCACTGGGCACGATCACGATGTCTCGCCGTACAGAGGCTGCGGTGTAGCGTGGTGGTGGTGCACCATGTCGGCACCAGAAGCATGCAAACATGGTTCGCCCCATTCCTTGTTTCACAACCGCACATCACCGCTAGTGCAAAGGAGATGATTTAAAATTTATAACGAAATTCCCGGCAACGATAGCAATACGCTCGAAAAGAGGCGCCCTTTACTAAAGGGAGAACGGAGCCATACAGCTCCGATGCCAGCACATCGGAATCTTGCGTAGAGTAGCTTTGAATAGGACAGGACAGTGTGCGATCACCGTACCGAACGGGGAAGTAAATCTTCCTCCACCAAATCCACACCCGGTTACGGAGCGAGGTGAAAGGATCGTTTGGCGGCGTGTGCCACTGTCAATGATATGCTTTGCATAACTCATAAGCCAACCAGCGCGAAACACAGCTCGCTCCTATCGTCTTTCTCGAGCGAGTGCGGATGAGTCGCGGAGTTGCGTTTCCTTTTGCTCCCTTACGCTTACTCTTACTCGAGCCTGTGCTTATGATGGTGTCAAGTAAGCAAAGTACGCTTTGCAGTTAACGCTTGCGTTGATTAAAAGCAGTATACGAGTACGGTGTGAGAGCTCGCGTAAAGACTGGGGTAAAAGATGGTATCGACGAGGTTACCGTGCTTTATGCGAGTGCGAATTTCAACACACAAGGACGCACAACATAATCCCAAATGGAATTGACACCTTTTGCTCGGTGGATGTCGCTGTTGAGCTGCTAAGTAGGGATGAAAGTTCTCTGACGGAAATTAGATAGAGGTTGGTAGAGTGTTATAAAAGCAACAAATATAAAAAAAATCATTAAATCTATATTGAAAACCATCCATTTTCAATTTCAATCAAATTTCAATTGAATCTTTCTCAACCACAAATCCATACTGATGGTGGACGTCATTACCAATTTGGGAATATCAAAAAGTCAAGAGTTCAGTTTCATTTACTAGTAGGCAAATAACTATATATATACATATGACAAGAATAGTGACGCTAAAGATCCACATCTAAAAGTGTTCTATTACTTGAATATAACGATCAGAGAACAACACCCCGTAGCGTATAAAACGGACTCCGTGCGGCAGTTGGTGGATTTCGTATAAGCCCATTTCCTCATCTACAACATCTTAGCACTATTAGACAACAATCAGAGTAATGACAGAAAGCCCAGTTACGAATGGCCGACGTCCCAGAGAGACGAACACGAAGCTCCAAAGAATGCTGAAAATAAAAACCGAGGGCAAGTTGCTACATCGCTGCGTTCGCTTGGCTGGGAGATCGATTCAACCGGTCAAATAGTGATTTAGTACCAGAGGAACATGAACAAACATATAAGAAAGTAGATGTCACGTACACTAGCTTTGCAGCGGGAAACAATAACACCAAAATTCAAAGCGATCATTTAGCCAAATTGTCGACGGAATTTCGATACGTCACCGTAGTCCGCGGACCGGTCCAACATCCCCCAGCTGTGTCCTATCGAAGTTTTGTTGACAAACATGATCCAAAAGCTCTCCTTCAACAATTTTGTTGCTAAAGCTTAGGAGGAATTGATAAAAATCGAAGGTAGGCCTTAAACAAGCCTACACGCATGTCTTCGCCTGACATGGTGAAAATTCCGGGTAGCCGGATAGGACGACAGGCAGCTCGCAAGAACAGAGATTTATTTTTGCAAGTAAACTTTTACCTTTCAACGGATCTTCATGGAAATAAATTATCAAACTTTTAGTTTGTTTTCTACAGTAAGCCGTAAAAAGTTCCAGTATGTTAATGCAAACGTTATGTCAATTCATCTGTACATCTTATTATCTTATCTTATCAATCTTATTATGAATTACATCAATGGCAGTCATTGTTAACATTTGATCTTTATTAATTGATAGTGTTTATTAATTCTCTAGTGCCAAGAATTACCTGTTACAATCTGGCTGCTGTCGACTGAAACAAAAGAAATATAATCTCTCTACACTTGATCCTAGCTCATCAAGCTTTTCTCAGGACATCATTACTCAACTCATTTCACAAACTCATTCTCTACCCAGGGCGTTTTCAGGGACATCTAGAGCGAGAGAATATACCCATTTAGCAACACTAACAACGCTTCCAGTGCTTACCTTTCCGCAACGCTCATTGTAATTGTAAGAATACAATCACCTGCCATAGGAAACGATTTGCTTCAGCCCTTTATTTAATTATTAATTATCAACTTCGTTATCCTTTCTCGTGCTACGTGGTATCCAAGGTGCACTTGAAGTGGGATTGATCGAGGAAGCAAAAGCACATTGAATTAACGACACACTCTCACCCGCTCTTTATCCTACTTTCGATGATAAACGATGTACAACGCGGGCTTAAAATGGTCTCCCACTTAATTACAATCCGACCGACAGCCGTAATGAATGATACTTTGACGAATTACACCAGCATCCGTTCGCTTTCTGGTTAAGTATGCGTGAGATGAGGTTGAGTTTGATGTGCTAGTTCAAAATACAGAGAGTAGCTTATAAAAGAACAGTCATTCAAAGTGATTACAATTTTGAATTGAAACTAAAGACTGTAAAAGAAATGAGTGCTTTTCCGAGCAGAAACTGTACAGAAACAAAGCGAACGTTTACATTTCCTCCTGCTAGTCAATAGATTTTGTTTTCTAAGTTGTTTATCCTGTCTCGTTTTTAAATACAATACCTTTGAAAGGCAAAACATTGTCTTATTGTTGCCTTTGCTAGCACATCTTGCCGCCTAAAACCCACGGTGCACTCTTGGCTTAACACTTTTTCCATTCATCAACGCTCATCATTTCTTCTGCTCAATTCCGCTCACTATTTTAGTCTCAACAGAAACAGTGCCATCAATAGAACAATAGCAACACGTTTGTGTATTTATGTAAGCTGTGAAGGGATAGTTTCTTGTGTTGGTTCTTCCCAAGCTCTGATGGATGAATGATATATGGTCCCATTTATACGTTTTACTCTTCACTACTGTAAGTGTTCAGATTCCATCAACAAAGGGCGTGCTTGGAAATTCACTGAACCAGCCATACGATACGATAAGACAAAAACGTTCCCCTAATTCATGTAACCGAGCAGCATGACGTGTAGTGCCGAACTTTTGCCTTCCATTCTCTGTTCCTGCTAGTAGTCGCTGGAGCGAAACTTTACATGATATGGCTTTGTTTTCGATTCGGAATTGGCTAGGGATCATGTACCAAGAGGAGGGGGTAGCAGCATATGGTGTGGAAGGTTTAAAACCATCGACAGCTTGAATGGAGATGGAAATCTTAATCCACAAAACTTACCTTTAGACAGCGTCACTTTCAATGGTTGGATTTTATACCCATGAGAGGTTTCCTCCGGCAAACAGCGAAGGTGTGGTGATTAAAACTGATGAACTTTTTCAACTTGTACGACCGCACACACACACACGAAATGTTCGGATAGTCAGTTGCTGCACAACGCTCAATAGTTTGCTGTCAAAAAGAGATGGAAAGAAGAAAATGTTATCCAACAAACGTAAAGCAACGTTTTGCGCTAAGCTTTCGACACATTCACTTCGCTAATAAAATGAAGCAAATACGCACTCGAGGAAATCTTTCCACGTACCGTTACGTCTTAACCCAAAAGCCAAAGTTTAAGCCACAAAAAGGCTCCCCGCTGTACGAAATGTACAACAAATTTGGCAAAACACCACACCAAGCCTGGGTTGGACTGGTGAAATTTTAACCGAAAAATAAACTCACCAAACAAACTTTCCCCCATATTCCCGGTATCTCAAACTTGTACCCGAAACTTGAATAAGCCAAAGCGTGTGCGTTGCTCGTCAGTTCCGGTGTGGTTAAAACCGTACCTTTTAACCTACAAAACAACGAGCCCCGCTCAGCCACTCAGAAACACACACATGCCTCACTCAAGCACTCCGATATATGCTCAAAAGTCTTGGAAGTTGGCTCGCAAGGTGAAATTAAATGTGGCTTATGATTTGCATCTCTACAAACTTCTTTCTGTCCCTCGCAACCCCGAGAACGAACGCTACAGTGCAGGGTCGATAATGAGCGAAGCCCGATATGCTTTCTCGGAATGCACAAATATGCACGTTTGTGCTGATAAGGAGGGAAATTGCTATACCGTTCATATGTGCAGCGTGCAGTACGCATGCAGATTCGTGGTAGTAGTGCTTCGGGCAAGTAAGTTGAGCATGTGGTTTGCTGCTGCAAAGTTTAATTTACTAAAAGCAAACTCACCAGCTGAAGGCTGCAGAAAGATATTACATTCTGCTGGCGTTCTGCAAACAATCGTGCGCACTATCGGGGCACTTCAAAGGGAGGCGAATAATCGAGTAAGAATCTACAAACGGGAGAACCAACTTTACCCTTGGTTGTGTGAGATATACGTTGCTGGAAGGCTTTGGATTTGTGTGGAATAGTTATACAAAAAATCCATTTTAGCTAGGTTTACTGAAGGCTTTGAGGCATCATTTCCTGAACTAAATTAATTGTAGAAGATCGTAAGCCATTTCAATTAAACGGGTAAATGTAACAACCTATTAGAAAAGATGTTTTTTTTTTTATTCAGTAGCAAAGGCTTCGGCCAATCATTCATTGAGTAATATATTCATGTCATTTAAAAAATCACAATTCTCCCACTATCGCCGGGTTCGGTATAAATGCATTTCTAGTCTTCGTATGTCGGTGGAGACGCCTGGTACTTGTGGTGTTTTGTTGCCTTTGGCATAAGAAAATCAATATCTTCTAAAAATGAACGAACCATCAAACAAGTTATTTTTATCACTTTTTCACCAAACAGAGAAAAAACTCTCTCCAATGCGTCAATCAGGCCAAGTAGGTCAAGTTTAATAACGTGGCCATGACCTTATTATTCCTGTTTTGTCTCGCTTCCTTGTTTAAACTGTCTTCACACGAAGAAGTATTAAAAAGGTTTTCTCTGTCTTTCAAGTGTTCTTTACTATCTTCTTCAGGATATTTCCATGCTCATTAGCCCGATAGCTCTACATTACTGACTTCATTGAATCGAATTTTACAAAGCTTTTTACGTTACATTTACAATCCGGTCGTAATCAATAATAATTAAATCGTTCAATCAAAAGACAAAACATTTTTTTTGTAAATAATCATAAGCTTTTTAGCTGAAATGATGGACATTTCAATTCTAATTGTCTGCTCTATTTGAATAACATAATTTATAGCTATTTGATATATTATTAGCAGTATATTTTACATTGCCACTACGAGTTTTCTATCCAACATTATCGTTATAAAACAATATAAAATAAAACAAATGCATTATGGAAGTAAATCTAATCATTCAAAACTAATACAATAAAATTTCCACTTATATTAAAAAAAACACCTTCCCCATCTAGAACAGCGACAATATTTTCAGCGCAGCATTTCCTCATGAATAGCAAGCGCCGAACAATAATAATGAACCCGCCGCGTACCGGCGACTTTCACTAATTACACGCCCCCCCTTAGAACTAGTACGGTCGCTTTGGCGCATAATAAAAGCGAGAGCGTACAGTTAAAACAATGCTAAACTAAATATCATTTTCCGCAATTACCGGCTTCGTGGCCGTGGCAAAGGCTGTGGGGAAGGAAGATAGTCCCCGCAGCAGGGCGGGTAGGTGCACACGCTCATTATAAAGCAATTCAACCGCGATCTAGAGTATGGGCGGGCACGAGAGTTCTCGCGTACGGTTAGGGATCCTGTCCTTTGGCTTTACAGTCTGTTAAAAAAAAATAAACAGCACACACACAGTGAAAAGGGACATTTCGATCCTGTCCCCATCTAATGACCCATTAACGCGAACCGGAAGTTGTCGTTAATTGCACCGGTTGGTACCGGAGTTGACCGTACGTACACGGCTGGTGTTATCCGTTCGTCCCCGTCTGTCGGAAACAATCGAGCTGCTAGACATTATGTACCAGGCTATGGTTGATTGTTTTTCTACACTGCACGCAGCCGGAGGTACGAGCTTGCAAACAAAAACAGCAACCAGGTTGTAACACACTGCCTGGTACCTTCCGCGGACATGCTCGTTTTGGGCTGGACAGTTGCAATTTTACGACCACGAAGCATAGTATGGAGCGTTGCATGTCAACCTCATTTGAATGAAGCTTCCGCTCAGCTTGATTATAGTCGTGGGCCACGTTCACCCTGTTCAACGAAAATGGTGTTTCTTCCGTTGTATTAAATTGCAGCGATATGCATGCATTGTTTGCCTTACCGTACAGTATGCAATTAAAATCTTACCTCTTAACACTGTTATTTTATAATTAATTTTACATTAAAACGAATGCACACAGCGGATGAAAATCCCAGAAAAAATTAGAAGAATTATATTGTTGCTACCATTGAAAAAAAAACAGCGGCAGATTCGGAATGAAAACGAATGTATTTTATAAAATCCATTTTCCCTCCATGCGCCAAACTTAACACATGACCGCATTTTCATTTCAACCATCATTACCCGGAAACGAAAAAAAAATGAAAGTTTTCGTTACTCGAATCTTCTCGTCTGTCTGTTTTTATTTCACTATCTCATACTTTGCCAAACTTAATTTATTTTACCTTCATCAAAAAATGGAACAGTCCAGCATTGATTTTGGCTCCCATTTACGACCATTCATTCGTAATGATTCATTTTATAGGTTTGATGATCGGTCAAGCTTGACAATTAAGACAAAAAAATGTACCATTTAATTGAAACAAGCCTCAATAAAAGCCGCCCAAATTTATTTCCCACGAACGGCGCAAAAGCAAACAAAAAACGGCGATTTATTTTTAACAACAAAAAGTACTCTTTGTACCGAGCAGGTGATTAATTTTTAGCGCATAGCACGAAATGGAAGCGAAACGTTCGTGGCATGTTGGTTTTGTTGTTGTTTGGGCAAGCTTTCACGCCAATTACAATTGATGGATGGAAGGAAATGCGCTTTCAATCAGTGAAGAGCCATTTTCAGCGAATCAGACACTCCGATCGAACATCGTTCGACAAGCCA
Organism: Anopheles merus; assembly: GCF_017562075.2. Classification (NCBI taxonomy): domain Eukaryota; kingdom Metazoa; phylum Arthropoda; class Insecta; order Diptera; family Culicidae; genus Anopheles; species Anopheles merus. The sequence goes on from NC_054084.1 coordinate 21,724,957, forward strand.
TTTCATTCTCAGCAAAGGATTAATTTTGTAAATGCATGTCTGTGTTATTTTATAAAGAATGTAAATTAAATTTTAAAATTAATTTCAAGATTCAATCTACCCACAAACGCAGACATACTTTTCCAAGCAAAATCATGCAGCAATTTCAACCATAAAACAGTAATTGAATAAGCGGTGCACCATAAAATCGGACACACGCTTTTATCGTCACGCCTGATAAGTTTGGCATAAAAGTTGTAAAACAAGAGCAGAGAAAAGCAACAAAAAACGCCACAACCAACCTGAGTTCGGACTGCTATCGGCAGGATGCGCACTGTTTTTATGTTCCTTCAATCAGCGATTCAATCCATCAAAATGCGTTATTACAGTGTATTGGGTTAAAGGGGGGGGGGGTGGAGGGAGGAGGGTTTGTTTCCTTTCACACACATACACATTCACACAGACAGCCAGGCTGCTCGAAAAACGCAACAAGTTTTCATCGCAATTTCATTTTTGATCATGTTTCGTAGGGGAAAGCGGGGTAAAGTTGGGCATGATTAGCTGTTTACTAAATATTCCTTTCAATATGCCACAAAATACAAATTATTCTTACATTATTACATGCCTCCACCATTTATCTATGGATGAAAACTGCCACAAAGCCTGAAAATAACTTGAGCACATGAAAAAAGATTAAAATAATAGTTGATGCTTTACGAAATGAAATTTTGACGACATAAACAAATAAATATACAAACTGCGCTTAGGCAATGGTCTATGCTTTTGCGCACGCTTCGTAAACTGTATTCTCGATAGGCCGAGGTATTTGTTTTGCTGTTCAGGAAAGCCCTGAAAATTCTTCCAAAAATAAGGTATCAAAATTAAAACACTTTTTACATGTTTCAATCAACAAAATCGAATCTTTTGAAGCTGTGCCTGTTACCATTATTGGCAGGACAAATACAACACCATAGCCTCACCAAGCGCCATATGTCAAAAGCATAGGCCCATTTTGCCCCACGGGAAGTATTTTTGTATTTTTTGTTATTTTTGTACAAATACCTTGTACCTTGCTTTCTTCAGACAAATTGTATAGAAATATCATATCTTTAACAATATACCATGTAAAACTCCCACGGATCCCTATGCCACTGGTTTAAGTTTATTTTAAAAGTGGTAAAATGGTACTTTATCTAGTTTTGATTTTTTTCTTGGTTATTTGTTATTAAAGGTTCATAAAACATACAAGGTGTTCGAAGAACTCTCCAGTGAATATATTTTGAGCATTGGAATGTATCTTTGTAGTGAGATAATGCTCAAACAAAAAGGTGCCCATTTTGCCCCACATGCTCATTTTGCCTCGCTTTCCCCTACATATCACAGTAGGCAGCGCAGCGGAATTGAAATTGTTCTCGCTCTCTAGTCCTCAGTCTCTCTTTCAGAATAGAAATTAATATTGCACACAACGAATGGAGTGAACAGAAAAAGAGCTTTTTGGAGCTTTTTTTTTGGTCGAATACAAAAGCGGGCAGTTTTGAATAAATATTTCACCTGGTGCAAAGAAAAGAAGATTTCACACTTTAAAATTACAAATCATTTTTATCGATGATAAATATAATATTTTATGGTTGATACGTTGTGTGTGTGGACAAAACCAACGTAAAATGCAAAGGAATAGTTCTCTTGAAAATTATATATGACATTATAAATCCATTCTATGCTTCTCTCGTATAAAAAAAAAAGAAATTCGAGTCCAAATGCATTTGTTCCACAAGCCGTCATTACAAAACCGCTCACCGAATGGGACAAACCCCGTACCACAAAACCGGTACCAACACCTACGTAATTGGACTTTCATTTTCCATTTTTAAACCGATAAATAAAAACACAGCCCGGAAAACCACACACGCCAATAAACCATTTGTAATGGAGTTGGCAAACGGGCAAGCGAAGGAAAAACAAACACCATTTCGTAATGGAAAAGCCACCGCCAACCAATCGAACGGTCAAAGAACTGCTCTGCCTGTTCCCTGAGCGTACCCACACTCTACACTCTGGGACAAAATGATGGGACAGTACGAACGGCAGGACAATAAAGTGTTCCGAACCATCATCATCATCGTCGTCGTCGTTTATGGCATTGGAGTAGAGCGCACTGCACCGCACTTACAATGGGATAAATTTCCGTTGCTAATAAACTGCACTTTTGCACGCCATCGGACTGTCGTCTGTCGAGCGACTGGTTTGCCGTAACGAACGGAGACAGTTTTTAGATGTGTTGTGTTTAAAAAAATGTTAAAAGTTAATTTTAATGAGCTTTTAGAAGGTAATAAACTTTAATTGTTACTTTTATTTGAAACTGTATTGGAAATGTAAGGAGCAATATGAAGCCATTCGTACAAACCCAATGGCCAAAAGAAGCAAACGAGCAAAACAAATATGACAAAAAATCTCGTCAGTATAATATATTTGCACTTATTCTACTATTTTTGGGGGGCACATTATATTTATGATTTAGTCATTTACAGAGCACAATCAAAAAAGGACTAAAAAACGGACCAAAAGACGATCTCCTTGCTACGTAGTATCCTTCCATCAACAGCAGCTTGTCTCCGTGTGCAGAAACCCTTTACTTGTTTCCTTTTGTGATTTTATACAGTTGATTTTAAGTTATTTTAGATTGTATGTAAAAGCTACTCATTAGTATGCTGCTTGTCTAATTTTATTTGTTTGTATTTTTTTAAAGCTAATAAAAGTAGTATAATAGTGTTATTGATTAATTAGTTTATTGTTTGTATATCCTTTTCTTTCATTTCTTTTAACTTATTTTTTATATTTAACATGTTTTGTTTTTTGCAATTTCTTTTTACTAAAACCACCTACCATTATTACAACATAGTTTATATTTTAACTCCCATTTTTTCTGTTTTGTTCTTCTAATTACCTTTACGTTTTAGTTTGGTTTGTTCTGTTACCTCTTGACCTATTCCTGTTTTTGTTTTTTAAATAAAAAACACTGACAGCTACTAACGGAACGTTGTTTTTATCTTCTCTTCCCATTTTCCACTTTCTTATCCCACAAAATGGTTATCGCGCCATTTTTGGGTAACGAAATGGGAAAACACACACACACACACACTCTTACACACCCTCAAACACAAAACAACAGGCGCCTGGCGGACGAAGATGACGAACTATCCGAGGTGCAGCCGGACGCGGTACCGCCCGAGGTGCGCGAATGGTTGGCATCCACCTTCACCCGGCAGCTGGCGACGACGCGAAAGAAGTCGGACGAGAAGCCCAAGTTCCGCTCGGTGGCGCACGCCATCCGGGCCGGCATCTTCGTCGATCGGATCTATCGGCGCGTCTCCAGTACCGCGCTGATGCAATTTCCGCCCGAAGTCGTACGCGTGCTAAAGGTGAGTAGGGGATGTAGCAATGCAAGGGGGTTGCGCCGCTTTTCTTACTTCTTCTGAGCAGTAAATGGCAATCTGCAAAACAGTTGGCAGCTGAAAACGGTTACATTTTCTCTTCGTTTGGTGTGTTTTGTTCGGCACAAATCACATTTGCACGGAAATGCACGGATCCTGCACCATTATCGAACAGCGGAGAGAAAAATCAATTACACACCGTGCAGACAATCACAGCCAGAGCGCCTTCATCTTGCCAAAAAAGAGGGAAGTGAGTTTGAGGAAAGGCGCGCAATCTTCACCAGGACACAATAGTGTACGCTTTCGTTTGTAAAGGCAAAACCCTTCCAACGTCCTTTCCGTCCGCGGTGGAAACCAGTTTCCATTGTGTTCGGGGGGCATTGTTCGATGCGATGCGCTGCATTAGTATCTTCTTTCACAGGAAATTGAAAACGATATTTTTTAACCTTCTTTCCTGCCACCCCTGTCCGCACACCGTTGGAGTTTGGTCCCATTTATCAGCCGTGATAAATGTTTACATTTGAATGCACTTCCTGCGGAGCACACCGTTTGGCAGGGGCGTTAACTGCAGACAGGAAGAGAGTCATCGTTGCATTTCGGACTTGTTTGTTTATCGTCTTTGTTAATAAAAAAAAGGGAAGAAATGCGCTGTTGCAACCACGCACACACATATTTGTTCCACGAAGATCGCGTAAATAGAGATATCGATCGATTCGAATAAGTTAACAGAAAATCCGACACACGTTTTTCATTTTCAGTTAGTAGTTTTTACTTCCCCAAAACACTGCACTTTTACATTGTTCACCAGCTTACAATCCAGCTTTCTGACTGCTGTTCCTCGAATCCCATTGCTGCACACGTCTCTCTGCTTATTGTGTGAAACAAATGTTTCGTTCAAATTTGAAATCGATTGTTTTCATCGATCCATTTTTCTCCTGCGTATTCCTATAATATTTTCCATTAAATGCATGTTTTTTTTTTGTTACTTTTGTATTGATACTGTTTTGCTTTCTTTGATTATGCCAAGAGTACAAAGTTTTATTCAAGAGTACCGAAAGTATGATAATTAAGCTTTTTGAACTATTATATTTACGTTTTAGCTTTTTTACTTCAATTTCTTCTGTTTCATATCTAAATGTTTTTAAAACACATACGATTTTTATCCTCCAAAGTGTAAGATTTTCCTTTCATTTCCACACAAAAAGCGATTGACGTTTCCGAAGATCATTTTGTATCCTGCTCCTTAGCATCTCTGTCTCTCTCTCTCTTTCTCTCTTACTCTTTTTCTGGAAATTCAAACTGCTGTATTGTATTTGTTCTTCCTCCAAGCAATTTTTATACAAAAATAATACGAAAATACTTCCCACATCTCATTCCATTCCACGAAATAAGCTTTCTCTCTCACACTCTCTTTCTCTGCCACGACCTCACCCCTCACACCAATTGTATACACTTCTATCGTATAATATATCTATCCTTCTTGCAAATGCCTCTTACTTTTACAAACGTACAATAATTCTTCTTACGCGTATATTCTGTTTGAGAGGGTGTTCATGTATATTTTTACAGCGTTTCATACAAAAGAAACCGGATAAGGATTAGAAGGAAAGGGCTGTTCATGAGATGGCATTAGATAAATTAATGTTTTCACTGTATGATGAATAATATCCTTCCCGCTACTGTACACATCGACCGTAAACGGGCATCCGATTTATGGGAATAAGGCGGAACAGTTCCGATTAAAAAAGGTTCTTCCACTGTGCTTTTTATGCTGTGTCCGTTCTCTTTGCACGATACACACAATAATGCAGGGGCTTCCAGGAGTTCTCATAGCTGTGGGACACTTTATTGGCTCTTACTTACGTGAAACGAACCTAATGTAATGGAGAATTGGACTCTATAGCACCCTTGTTGGGCAAATCCAATAGTAATTTCCAAGGAGCTTGTCCAAAAAGGGTGACTAGAGTACCGATTTCCATCATATTAGGTTCACTTCACATAAGAAACAGTCAAGTAAGTGTCCCACAACTATGAAAATCCCTGAGAAACTCTGTAAAACACTAACTGGCAATACACCACACACCGAAGCCTTAAAAATCAATACTCTCACAATCAATACCTATTGTTTTTCTGAAGGTTATTGTTTTGCTGGGTCGATCGATCAGCACACTTGGTCTCTTACTAGCTAAAGCAAACGGAAAAAATAAAACAGGTATCTGGTACGCTTTCCGTGTATAACATTCAACATATATATCGATATATGTGTACGATAGCGATGTTAGTTTATTCTTTTTACAAAACACAATACATCAGAATCCATCCGACCAGGCGGCAGAGGTAATCTGCTTCTTACTAGCTAAAGGTTACAAAACGGGCGGCGGAGAAAGATCAACAGTACAAAACATCCCTACTGAGAAGTGTGTTTGTTAGTGTGCGCCTGAGCTTAATACACGTGTGCTCACGATACAAATGCTTCTTCCCATTCCATAATCTACCCTAAAGTCACACGCACACATACACTTTATAAAAGCAAATGAAAAGGTTCCTGCGCTATAATTCCTTGTCCTTCTACGCAAAAATTTTCTCACAATCTCGGCTTTTGTTCCGTGTCCATGCTCGGTATTGCTGTAGCTAAAAAAAAAAAACAAAACCTGTGGCCAGTTTAAAACCCCACCACCAATAGCCGTTGTTGCAGCTACTAACACTACTACTACTACCACTACAGCCCAAGTAGCCCAGTGCCGCCCTGGCTCGGGGACATCATAGCGCAGTGGCAAAACCCCGATGAAACAAATGATGATTGATTTGACGTTGACGATGAGAAGCGAGGATCATCATCCCCGTCAGCGTGTGACGACGAAAGGCGAATGTCGATAGTTGCGGTGTCTCCTGTGCCGGTCTTTTTTCATTTATTTTTTGCTTTTTTACTCTCCTCTTCCCCCAGCCTTTATTTGCGCTCCTTCAGCCGCAACTTCAATCCCTTCCGCCTTACCACGAGTCACAGGTTCGAGGCGGAACGCTTCGTGGAGGCAGTGTTGTTCTCTGTTGTTGTTGTTGTTGTTGTTGTTGTTGTTGGCAGGAGTAGAAGAACGGAAAGAAGGGAAGAAAAGATGCAGCCCCATTTAGGAAAAAGAGAGACAGAGAGAGACAGAGAAACCCCCGGTGAAAGAAAAGAAAGCAAAAAAAAAAGAGCTCCATTTCTTTGACATGTCTTCAAAAGCGCACTTCAAAACCCCTTTCCCAACCCAGCGACCCCATGGCTTCTCGAAACGGCCCTCCTTCCTTCCCTTTGTCCCCGCTATCCGGCAGTCCAAAGCGAGCCATAAAGCGACTCAACCCAAGACTAACCTTTCGAGTCGAGCAACCGCTGTCGCTTCGCTTCCGACGCGCTACTGTACAGACTGTTGAAGCCCGGCGACGAGCTGCGGTCCCCGAACCCGGTACTGTTTTCCTGCTCCTCCAGAAACCGATCCATGTGGTCGGTCAGCCCCGGGTGCAGGTTGTACTTTTTCTTCTCGAGCCGCGCCTTACTCGCGAACAGATCGTGCCGTTCCGTTTTCTTCCACAGGTAGTAGAACTGTACCAGCTCGCCGACGGACCGGGTGCGTACCTGGGGTGGGAAAAGCGACAATCGCATTAGTCTCAAGGTCTCCGTTGCCAAACACTATCCCTCTCTGCACAGCCCAGTGCCGCCGCCTCACCTTCGTCTGCTGAATCATGTGAAAGTCTTTCCCGTGCACGCGCAGCCCATTCTCGAAGTTGCGGCACTCCTCCTCCGACCAGATGCTCATCTGCTGCTCTGGTACCGGTACCGCATTGTTGCTGATGCGCTTGCGGCGTAACGCTTCGTCCACGTTGTGTCCGCACTGCTGCAGCAGGTACAGCGACTGCTCGTCGTCCCGCAGATGGTTCCCGAGCGGTAGCGCGTACACGCTGTTCGGCTGCGCCTCGTTTGCAGCACCTGCAGCAGCCCTGCTGCCCTGCTGCCCGGCGGGCGCACCGGCACCACCGCCCGCTCCCAAACCACCACCACCCGGGGCCGTAGTCTTCACCAGATAGTCCTCGATCTGCTGCTCGTTCAGTATCGTCGGGTTCCAGAGCAGCTTGTCCTCGTTCTCGTACGGCAGCGCATCGTCGTACCGGCACAACCCTTCCGGTATGACGGCCTGAAAGTCGCTGCCCACCATGATCGTCTTCTTCACCTCCTCGTCCGGTATGTAGTCGCCGTCCTCCTCGTCCTCGCTCAGCGCCTGCGAATCATCTGCGAAGGGTGGAAGAAGAACCAAGAGTTTTACTACCCAAACCAAGCCCGGTTCGATCAAGCTTCAACCCATCACACTCACTGATCGGTTCGAAGAGTTGCCGCAGCTCGGACGGCTCTTCGCCCTCGTCCTCGTCGTCCTCCTCGTCGTCCTCGTAGTATTGGCCTCCGGTGGGTGTTTGCGACTGATCCTGCCGTTGGTTCTGCGACTCGTCCTCATTGTTGTAGCCGTCCCGGCTGCCAGCGCTTCGCTGTTTGCTGCTGCGCTGCTGTTGCCGCTGCGGTTGTGACGACTGTTGCTGCTCCTCCTGGTCCTCATTATCACCCTCATCATCCTCTTCCTCCTCGTCGTCGTCTTCGTCTTGCCGACTCGGTACCGGAGTTGGAGGACCTTTCACCAGCGCAGGCACTTCATCCGACGAAGATGTCGACAACTCCTGCTGCTGCTGCTGCTGTGGTGTCGGACTAGAATCTCCTTTTGTCGCGTCCGACTGTGGCTCATCTTTTTTGACATGCTCGGACGCACTGGTACTATCAACTGGAACTACCTGCTCTGTTTTCCGATCCTCTTCTACGTCTTTTGTAGAAGATGGTTCAGATTTCGTTTGTGACGATGGTTCTTCCTCCATCGATCTCCTATCCGCCTTGCAGGTATCAGACTTTTGTTCATTCTCCACTGTCGCGTCACTGGTTGGCGTTGGTACTGTGGCTGGGCTTTCTTTGCTCGCTGCCGTTGATGGAGGTTCTAGCTGTTCTTGTTGCTGTGCGTCACCAGTTCCGGGCTGTTGCTGTTCCTCCTCGGTAGGCATATTCGCAGTCCTTTACGCCGAAGGAAGGAAGAGAAGGGATGATATTGTGTAAATGAAATTGGCCACTAAGAGATATGTGTTTTGCAGATTTCATATTTTACACCAACACTACCACCATCACCAAACAGAAAATTTTCGTTATTTAATAAACTATCTTTCAATTTTCTTTTATACGCATGTTTCATATAAACTCTTCCTCTTGATCTTTCCACTTCACCAGACCCTCGACGACTGGTCGTTCGATGTGTTCGCGCTGGCGGAGGCCGGCAACTGCCAGCCGGTCAAGTATCTCGGGTACGATCTGCTGAACCGGTACGGCATGATACACAAGTTCAAGGTGCCGCCCGCCACGCTCGAAACCTTTCTGACGCGCATCGAGGAGGGCTACTGCCGGTTCCGCAACCCGTACCACAACAACCTGCACGCCGCCGACGTCGCACAAACCGTACACCACGTGCTCTGCCAGACCGGGCTGATGCACTGGCTGACCGATCTGGAGATCTTCGCCACGCTGCTGGCAGCGCTGATCCACGACTACGAGCACACGGGGACGACCAACAACTTCCACGTGATGTCCGGCTCGGACACGGCGATGCTGTACAACGATCGGGCCGTGCTCGAGAACCACCACATCAGTGCGGCGTTCCGCGTGCTCAAGGAGGACGACTGCAACGTGCTGCAGAATCTGTCGCGGGACGAGTTCCGCGAGCTGCGCACGCTCATCATCGACATGGTGCTCGCGACCGACATGTCCTTCCACTTTCAGCAGCTGAAGAACATGCGCAACCTGCTGACGCTGGCCGAACCGCAGGTGGACAAATCGAAAGCCCTGTCGCTGGTGCTGCACTGTTGTGATATTTCGCACCCGGCCAAGCGGTGGGACATCCACCACAAGTGGACGATGCTGCTGCTGGAGGAGTTCTTCCGCCAGGGCGACCTGGAGCGGGAGCTCGGCCTCCCGTTCAGCCCGCTGTGCGACCGGAACAACACGCTCGTGGCCGAATCGCAGATCGGCTTTATCGAATTTATCGTCGAGCCGAGCATGACCGTCTGTGCGGACATGCTCGAGATTGTGCTGGCACCGATCGCACCGATCGCTTGCAATGCATCATCGTCGAGCGGTGGGGCAGCAGCAGCAGCAGCAGCCTCAGCATCCTCGGCAGCTAGTGCCGGTGCTGGGGGAAATAGTGCGACCAACAACACGTCTAGTAGTAATAGTAGCAACAGCAACAACAACAATAATAATAATAACAACAATAATAATCTTAATAGTAATACCAACGTCAACAATAACAGTAGCATTAAAAGTACTACCAATACTCTTAGCGTACCGAGCAACAATACGAACAACAATGAAGCAATAAGTAGTGGAACGGAGGGCGGCGGCACCCCGTCCTCCGCCCCGAGCAGTGCCGGTGGCAGCGCCACGGCCAAGAACGGCAGTGCGGATCCGAGCGAGAAGCCGAACCGCTTCAAGATACGCAAACCCTGGACGACCTGTTTGGCGGAGAACAAGAAAATTTGGAAGGAACAAGCCGTCCGTGGTAAGATTCTTGAATTGATCACATTCGTTTCTAATTGGAAAACTAATTGTAAATATCTTTCCCACGTGTTCCCAGATGCGGAAGCAAGAGCAGCAGCTGCTGCAGCAGAGGCCGCTGCAGCTGCGGCGGCAGCGGCGGCCGAGGCAAACGAGCAAGCGCCGGCAGAGGAGGAGGAGGCAAAAGCGGATGCTGCAGAGGACACAAACTAAGTTGGACACTAGGACGCATTATTGGTGTGCCAGGTAATGGCGGCACATTTTGGGTTAATGTGATGATGAAGAAGAAGAAGAAGAAGGAGAAAAAAATGATAGTGATGAAGAAGAGCAGTGTAAGAAGGAATAGTTTAAGCGAAAACTATCAACACTAATCCACAAAAACCACAGAGGAATTAGATGGAAACCAATGCAAAAGGTGGGAGGAAAAGTCAAAAGAGTAAATAGAAAAAGGGTAGAAAATGAAAAAAGAAAAGCAAAAATACAAGTACACACAGATGATAGTAAAATTAAATAAATAAAATAAAATAAACTTTATTAAGCATGTAAAAACTGGAAACTGGCGCGTTCTATCTAGGTGAGAAAATGGAAAATGGAAAGGCGTAGCAGGAACATGGGGCAAGTGGATAGTCTATTTATTGGTACGAAATAAAGCGCAAAAACCATCGCAAACCGTAATTGTGTTAGTTGTACACCTCGTAGCAAAAAACACCTCTGAAACACCCCACAGTTTAAGCCCGACGACGATCGAAGCCAATCAATGCAACTGTGTGTCTGACTGTGTGTGTGTACGCAAAAGGAGTTGAGATGCATGAACAGTATAAAAACTGGAGCATTCAAATAGAACTCGCATAACGCAAAATAAAAGGAAAGGATTTAATAAGTACCACAAAAGCGACAAAGCGAGAAAGAGAAAAAGAGGTAGAGAGAGAGAGAGAGATAAAGGCAAACAATCAGCAATCAGAAATAGAACGAAAACATATTTACAACCACAAATTAAAAAAAGCTCTATTTCTACATGCATAATGCTATCAAACGCTACCGCATAACACTCACACACACAAACCTACATTAATACACGCGCACACACAAGTACACCTAATTATAATTAGTGAGATAGAAGGCGAAAGATGGCACGACAGACAGCTCACAAAAACACATTCAACGCACCAGTGTCTGGAAGGCTATAAGGCTGGAGCAGAAGAAAACAAGTAGAGACAAGCCGGCACACATTGACGTGTTGTCATTGCAATAGAATCAGCAACTAAAATCACGCAAGAGTTCAATCCTGTCGTCCAAACTACCCCGCTAGTTGGGTGAAAAGCTGTAGCAAAACAAACACAAATAAAACATAAATACTATAACAATGCAATTTGATAGATTACCGTTTACTTCACTAGAAAGCTGACCTGACAAAGCTTCTGTGTGTCTGTTTGTGTGTGTGTGTGTGACGAAATGTAATAAACCAGAGAAACATTCTTCTATTGCACACTTTGAATCTCTTGTTTAGTGTTTTGCGAGTGTTTATGTTTGTTTTTAGTGTTCTGTTTTTTCAAATAAAAACTGATTCTGGACAATCAGCCTGAACAAATGGAGTCAGTGTTAGGTGCCTCGATTACCTTCTTACAATTATTTTATGTTCAAAACAGGACCTAATACCCACAACCTTAAAGGCATACATAGATCAACTTGACCCTTTAATTACAAACCTTCTTGTTTTGGGCAGTTAATTTCACATCTTATTAAATTAATGCACCCATTTCTCCCTTTCTTTCCGGGTACTCAAAACCGACCCGAGCCAGGCGCTATTCTTTGCCACACCCAAATAATAAGCTTCCGACAACACTCGCTCTTTAAATTACCACCACTCCCACAAATTAACACTCAAATTACCATCCAAATGGTGTGCCATTTTCATTGCCTTCCAGCGAAGTAAACACAGTGCAAATTGTGTCATTAAATTGGTTCAAATATCAAACGCGACTCAATGGACACGCAAAATGTGGCCAACCAACCACCCAGATGGAAGTTATTAATTATTGCTTTCGCCTTACACTTTACTTTACGCCCCAGCCTTTAATAGCAGCCCAGGGGTGTGCGCAACATGTTTTAATTATGGGCGCCTTTAACAGACGAAAAAAGATAATTTGGATACATTTATTTCCCTCATTGGTGGAAGAATAAAAACATTTCCATATGCCGGCCCTCTGTTGTACATTTGGTTTACTCCACACTCAGACAAAGCCCTCAGATAGCCCCCAAACAAAAACACTCAAAATATATATTGTAACAACAGCAATAGAATAAATCCAAATTTTCTACCCCATTTACTAACAACTATTTACCGAAAATTTTGCTATTATTTTGGTAGATTTTTTAAAAACAACATTTGTTTGATACAACCGTATATTCTACCACCAAGCGTGCTAGAGAACGAGGGCGAAGAAAACAATTCATTAAATCGAATCATTTCGACCGTATACCGTATTTCCAAACTAAACAGAACACACCCTGCCTGCCTACCGTTACAATAAAGGTATATATTTTTACAATGAAAAGTAAAAACAAATCACCCACTACTGACAGTAAAAATATCCTTCGGGACGTTTTGTATAGCCCACAGACTTAGGGTTGCGTAGTAGAATGTAGTTGTAAAACAACTAGGCTTGTAACAAACAAAAAAAGAAGCGTACTGCAACAGCAATACAATAAAACTAACTGCAAACGAATCGAGACACATTGAATTGAGCCGAAATGGGAAGCGTGCAAGAGAGAAGCATTGAGCTTTTCCCTTAGAAAAATGAAGCTAAAATGGAGTTAAAAAGAGGAAAAAATATTCACTTTACGAACGGCCTTCTAATCTAGTGGAACTCTGTATTTAAAAGCAAATCACTACTATCACACTGCAGCTTCCAACACACAGCAAGGTGGTAAATAGTCACCAAGGAAGTAAGGAATTGCCAGTGTACGGCTCCAGACCCAAAATAAGGGAAGGAGAGAAGCTCCTGTGTGTGCAACCTCCCTCTATCACTCTCTCTTTAGGCATAAAAAGGATTATACTAGAATGAACTTTAACTCTGTTATTCTTTGCGAAAAGAAATTTATCCATTTTTACGATCTTCTTAACAACTCTAATCCCAAAAATTAACAAAATCTTCAACAAAACGACATAATTGTTAACAAAAATCACAAAACAAACAATTGTTATATTAACTTATTGTTATACTAGATAGCGCAGCATCTCCTCTCACACTACTCTTCGAGAGCACTGTTTATATATTGTTTCATTTGTTCCTCTTGTCCTCTGATATCTTTATAGAGTAAAGAATAAAAACAAAAGATAAGTGGAAATATATATATATAAATGAAAACGTTGAAGGAGCAAGTATATACTATATATAAAACAAAAGAAGGCACAAAACAACAATGAGATAGTGATAGAAGAAGAAGAAGAAGAAGAAGAAGAAGAAGAAGAAGAAGAAGAAGAAGAAGAAGAAGAAGAAGAAGAATAAGAAGGACGAAATGAAAGAAAGAGATACACAAATAAAAACAACAAACAAACAAAATAGAAAACAAGCAAAATAGAAGTAAAAAAAAACAAGCAAAAATTGTAATAATAGCTTCGCATAAAACAAAACAAAACAACAAAACTACAGTTCAGTGTGACTTTCCGCTCCTGCTGATACTAAGAAGTTAGAAAGGGGGGAAAATGTAGCGATCTAGTAGAAAATAGAACCTTCTCATACATAAGAGAACACGCACACACATACACACATATACACATAAGCAAAGAGTGTTTAGTATAGTACAATGTGCTATTTATATTCCCAAAACAAAACGCAAGAAAATGTTTGTAGATTAAAAACTGATGTTACAAAACCGATGTTATCATGTTACTGTTCTGTTCTGTTCTTCTAGGCAAAAAATGGCTTTCGTTTTGTGTATGAAGCGATGACCTAAAAAGGCCAAAAGCACACTCACACACATACCACTTTTACCTTCTTGGAAGCTGTCAAGGTTCGGCCGCAAGCAGCAGCAAAAAGGCCTAAAAGCGATTAGATTAGTCACTGACTGGTGACCTTTCTTCGCCTCGTGAAGCAACAATTGTTTTGACCTTCGCTTCTCAGTCTCGGTCCTACAAAATGGCACACATTTCGTCTGTGATAAAGAACACAAGCATGTCGCCCGCCTCTCTCGCAAGTCAACGAGACTTCAGCTTTTTTCACACCATTCAGTTTAATTGCCAAATCTGCTCACAATCCGTTCCGTGTTTGCCAAACATTGACGTTCACGACGTCTTATCATAATATGGCCGAAACACCGTTTGACCGGTTTCTTCAGAAACGTAAACAAACCAACATTTCGCGGTATGAAAACAAACCACGTGGAACCCCGCGAGTCCCTCTGGTTGTGATTCCATGGCCGAGCTAACATGTTTTTTGCTCCCCATTTATGTTAATTCCATTTGTTTTACATTAATTCTGTCTGGATTGACAGAGTCGCGCGCTTCAGCGATGATGTGAAACGCGCAAAACCCCCTTAGACCTTACTATCAATCGCTGCTCAACATATGCTCAACACAGACAACCACCGCCGAGCCAAAGCGAACCAGCAAATACATATTACCATTTGTAAATGTTGTGCTTCTAACAATCAACAAAAATCCCACTTGTTTGAAGATTACGCCCAGCCGCACACAAACGTGTACATTCCCATCTGCCCACCCGTCAGCTTCGGGGCAAAGTAAGGTCGGACGGGTATTTAAAGCCGTTTGGCACGGATGCACAACATTACAGTTGCGCTCCGTACGTCGATCAGTGAGGATCTGCTAATTCGCTGTCAAAACTTTCGCAAAATCCCCGCACACTTCAATTTCAACGATGAAGCTGCTGTTTCTGTTGAGCTTCCTGCTGTGCGCTATCCTGGCCGCTGCCGGCAAGTACTCGTGCCCGGCCTGCCCGGCCAACTATCTGCCGGTGTGCGGTACCGATGGCAAGACGTACGCGAACGAGTGCGCCCTGGAGTGTACCGTGGCGCCGGCCGTCAAGGTGGCCCGTAGCGGCGAGTGCTAGACAACTCAACGGTTCTCAGACACGGATACACGCTAGGCCAACGGATGCAGGACGGGGAGTTGTTGAGCAAGAGGGCCTGCGTTTGCCTCAAACGGAAAAGGAACGCCGAAAAGGAATACAACCCTTTGTCTCACTCTTTCTCTCAGTTATTATTTGCTTATGTTCACAATACAATACAATAAAGTTTAAAGTGCTGATGTAAACACAACCTTAAACAACAGCGTACGTGAGTAAGTGTGTGTGTGTGTGTGTGATTATTTTAAAGTGTTTGTTAACAAACTTTTTTGTTATTCCTTCACAACCTTGCGCGTTGGAGTGTTTAGGTTTATTTCTAAATTAAACCGCATCCTTATCTCTTTGGGAATTCAAACGGAAAGAAATTGGAAGTCGTATTCTGAGGGACCCGTATTAAACCAGCGATAACATTATCGGTACAGCGGTACAGGTCAAGTTCAGCATTAATTTTGTTTTTTTTTAAAGAAAACCAAAAACCAAGAAGAGAGAGAAGAAAGACAGACAAAATAAATGAAAACAAAAACACAATACAATACAAAATGGAGAAGAAGAAACAGTTGTTCTCCGACCTGGCTCTGTTTTTGTGTATTTGTGTATGTGTGTGTGTGTGTGTTTAATACAAGAAAACAGAAAATGTTTACTGTACAGTTGTAGCACTAATCCACTAATACCTTAACCTAATACTTATTAAGATATGCTAGAGCTTTTCCGTTTTTCAATGTCCTTCGTTCGATTATCACAGAAAGCACAGCCGAGAGGTGGAAATAAAAGAAGAAAAAATACCACAACAAACTAAAAACAAACATACAAAAACAACAGACATACACACACACACTAACTCAAGAAACATATAAAAACATAAATAATTCAAATAAAATTGTATGTAAAACTCATACAAATAAAAACCCAGCATAAAAAAAACCAAACAAAACAACATAAACACACAAATACACTAATTTTTTCTAACATGTCTGATTGAGGGACCAGCCTTTTAAGTTTCGCCATTGCTCATTACGCACCACAAAAAAAAACTGCAAATGAACCACACCCAAAAAAAACAAGAAAATCGAACTTTCTTCCTCAAGGTTAGCTGTACCCCGGGGGCGGGGGATTGGTATTTTCTATTTACCAAAAAGCCCCGCGCCTGAGGGACACAAACTGGCACACCACATCCAGTTTCATCTTTCGAAACTTTCGACCAAAAGTGTTGCCCTGTTTTTGTAACACAAAATTTACCACTAACGCACATTCCCTGTGCTAGAGCAACGTGAAACTACTCGTTTTAAGCTTCCCCTTTCAAGCTGCTACTACTACAGCAAAAGACTAATCTTTCCTCTTGTCAATTTTTCCTTCCTAAAGTACCTTTCAAAAATCACTCGACTTCTTCATAAGCCATACTAAGCGCGAGTAGGTTTTAAGGTAGACGACAGGGAGGAAAACACGTTTAAAAATATATCGAAACAAACAATAGTAATTTTTCTACATTTTTCTACCAAATGTAAACAAAACCACAACCTATTGCACATATACACAGTAGCGAAAGCATGTTGAATTCCACTTTTGTAATGCAATTTCAATAATGGGAGTAGTAGTTTGTGGCACAACTAAATTTGGAAATTTGGAAAACAAGGTGCATAATAACCTTACCATTTGGCACACAACAGTAGCGAATGAAAAGAGGACGACGCGATGATGCGTCTCTTTCCTGCGTGTGGCATACTACATTTGAAAGTGGCAATTTGGTACATTTTTCACGATAAACTTTAGCAAAAGCGCTCAGTGCAGCACGTAATTGGACAACTTTTTGATGGCCCGTGAGCAATGGTGACGTAGCTTAGCAGTAAGGTGCCGTTATCAGCTGAAATTGGGATCATAGCTTTATTACCATAGGATTAGGGTGGGGGCAGGCAAGGCAGCGTACAGCAAAGAAAGGGAGACAGGAATGTGAAAAGATTACGATCTTGGTGCGAAGATTGAGCGATGGAAAAAGGAAGTGGAGCTAGGCAGCAATGGGCTCTGATGATGCTGATGAATGAGAGATGGAAGAGATCTTCGACACATTGTAAATACGATGCATGCTCTTAATCTACCAACTCGCGCATAGTGAGGGAGTGCAAGTAAGAAGTGAAAACGAGGACGCTATAGTAGCAGTAAGAGAAGAATAAACTATATCTAACTAATTAAAAAGGACAAAGAAACACTCTTGCTGGGGATAAGTTTCCTGCAAAACAAACAAACAAACAAATATGCACAATGTGTAGAGATAGAAGAAAAACAAACGAACGTCACTAATGGCGTTTTATGTGTTAATGTGCGTCTGTGTAAGTGTGAAAGTTAATCGTTGTGTGGTACTTTTACTATCATCAACAACTTCTGACCCTTCCTAACCCTATAATTGTGTCCAAAAGAGTAAAACAAAAAACAAAATATATAGAAAGATTATGTAAATAAAAGAGCTAACGAAAAAGGTTATAATAGAAAAAAACTAATATAAAATGCACATAGAAACAGTTAAAACCACACCTACACAACTATAGAAGAGAGGAAGTTAAATAGTAAAGAAAACAAAACTCCAAACATTGGAACAAAAGAAAAACCCAAGAAACAAATCCTATAATGAAACACAAAAACATACTAAAACAAAACTACATAACGTGTATGTGTTGCAATCGGAAAGGTATAGAAGACAAGTGAAAAAATGATGAACAAAAAAAAGAAATGATAGCTATTAGATGATATAATCATGCCACCACCCGCTGGTAGGGAGTAATGCATTAGAACAGAAGAAAATAGAAAGAAATGCTTTCTAAACTACACACATATATGTAAACATACATAAATACACGATAGAAAATATAATAAAGAAACAAAATTACACAACAACAAACCACCTAACTAAACGAAACACACAAATGGAGAGAAACTAATGAAAACAATGAAAGGCAGCAACAAACATATGCAGGAGAATGAGCGTGTGTGAAATATTTATGCTCCAAGCTAAAGTAAGTAATGAAGTACACCGAGCGAACCAAAGGAAGTCCGAGGTCTAAGACCCGACAAGCGAAACAGAAGGGGATGGGACAGCGGAGTTTGGATATAAAAGGAAAGAGAGCTTCACATTTGTATGCAAACTATAATGCAAGGTAGTGCAAGAGCGATAAGTTATGATAAGGGAAAAGGTAAGGACTTCTTATAGAGGAAACAAGATATAACAATAGCACCGAGAAAGGACTTAGATTTGTACCACTGAGACTCGTAGACAACACCATTAGGAATTGAATGTGTTTTCCATCTATCAGCGCTTTCCTTTCTTCACTAGGCTCTCCTACGACGGTCCTCCTCTATCGTACGCCTTCTTGAGACCAATTCTATTGAAGAATGAAGGAAATTCTCCATTATCCAGTGTAATAGAAAACAAAAACGATGATATCTAATATCGAGCATTTGAGTTGAGAGCAGCGAGCGAAAGATTGATTAATAATACCTTCCAAACACGACAAAAATCCTATCCTAACGGAAGGATCCAAGTTTAGAAAATCAAAGAGAAAGAACTAGCAAGCTGCATAAACTTTCTATACGTTCAAATACAAAACAGCACATCCGCGAGTGCTGCGCACACACACACGCCCGCTTCTGATACTTTCCTGTGAGCGGATGGGATATGCATATATATATATATTCAGTCTAGCGACTCTCCCCTAAAACTCTGTACATATTTTGATTACTTTATAACTGACGAAATAAAACCATCTATTTAATTGGAACGTTGAACGCTTTTTTTAACGATGACATGGTAAAGCTGAAATGCATTCTTTAGTGAACAGAAATGATGAAATGATATTCAACTGACTGGTAGTAGGGCCGGTCTCGTGGTACAGTTGTCAACTCGTATGACTTAACAACATGCCCATCATGGGTTCAAACCCCAAATGGACCACCGTGCCCCCATACGTAGGACTGACTAGCCTGCTATGGGGGGGAAATCAATAAGTCCACTGAAAGCCGCCAACTCCCCAGTAGTGGTACAGAGGGCAAGCCTTAACCGACAGCGGTTGTTGTGCCAAAAAGAAGAGGAAGATGAAGCCTGTTAGTAGCGTCAACAATTCTTTTAAAATTGATCAAAAGAATGCTGAGCCACATCGCTCAGCTGAACGATCGAAATGTTGTACATCGCATTGTAAACGCTAGGTTCTTATTTGTCAATTAGTGATGGGTAAAATTGGCAAAAATCGGGTGTGGAGTCCTATTCGACTCCAATAATTGCGGAACCGACTCTGCAAGATAGGTCCGCCTTATCCGGAGTCATTCAGAATCGTCTGGAGCCGTCCAGAATCAAAGTCGATCGGATTCGTTCGGAGTGGGCCATTGAAACAAAGGCATGAATACGAAGTACACGCGGAAAATGAAAGACAAAAACACAACGAAATGAATGCCATGATTGCACCGGACAGCTCCAGTTGACCCCGAACGACTCCAGACAACTCCGAACGACTCCGGACGACACCCGACGACTCCAGACAACTCCGGACGACTCCACACTGCTCCGGACGATTCTGGACGACTCCAGACAGCTCCGAACGATTTCGGACGGCTCCGAATGACTCCGACCCAGACAACTATGACACCAGACGACTCCGACACCGGGCGGAATTATTGGTTCCCCTTGTTTTCAGAGTCGAAATCGTACTAACTATATTAGGAGTTGGATCGGAGTCGGCGCTTGCGAGAGCAGATCACTACAGTCTGTTCCCGAGTTACATGGTTCTCGACTTACGCGGATTTGGACGCGTTTTTTTCTGAATTTGGCGGATCAAATGTCAAATCAGTGCCATTTGCTTCAAGAATTGTCCAATGCAGTATAAATTGCACTTTTGCTGGTAAATTTAATCCACTTAAAAACCAAAAATATCATACTGTTCAGCACAAATCGTATCCAGTAAATGATAAATTGTATACAAATACTAAATTTAATTTAAAAAAACCGATTGATCATTTTATTTTTTTTTTCAAAAACCGCGAAATTCGACTTATGCTGAGAATAGAGTTACGCGGATTTCTCGGGACCGCACAAACCAGACAGACTGTAGTGTCAATCATGTCGTAAAAACGACGCTGGACAACACAGCGCCGTAAAGTAAAGAAAATCCGTGAATTAAAGTATAATACGGTTCGAAACTTTAAGATAAACATCATAAAAGAATTTTTGAGTTTCGAGTCTTATATCCTAATCATTCTCATAATTCGTACAACTGCCGTTGGCGATCCATTCCTCTCTTGTTTAGCCATATTACTAATGGGATTAGTTGTCTGCAATATATTGGTTTACTCCTACATAAAGCAAGGGGGTAACCATGTGGAAGAAGGGGTATGTTGCTGGGTCGCACCCTTGGGGAAACAAAGCTTAAAATAGCCGTAGATGTGATGGCTTGAATGCATCAAAATTATATCCTGTTCCAAATGCAGACATCACTTGTAGGCGAACGAGTCCTTCAATAGCTCAGGAACCTTTCACATTAAACGGAAACGGTTATCCTGCATGGTAAGCGTTTCAGTAAGAAAAGGTTAGTTCGATCATTTTAAAGAACTAAACGCAAAAGGCACCGCTTTTTATTCAAACGCTATAAACAAACATCTATAAGAACAGTACGCACAATCTGTTGCTGCAGTTCGTTATTGGAATAGTTTTCTCCAAGGGTCAAAATTCGCTCCAGTTATTTATGCAGCTCATTTATCGATTGTTATTCCATCGGAGATTCAGCACGTTAAACTTATGCTGTCGATTTCCTCCCCAAAAGAGAGTAGCTTAACCAAATGTTGGATTAAAATGAATTTGCTACCCTGGATTCAAGATCCTATCGGAAATTTCAACGGGTAAGTATTAGCAGAATATTCTGTGTGTGTCATTATTTTGATCCTAATTACCATATGGGTTAGTATCCCAGTGATTGCGTGCAACTAGTTTAGGATAGATTTATGATTGTATAAACAAAACTACGGGTTGTAAAAGACCGTACGGGGATGTTTTTCGATCGAAATTGTTCCCACATAGCGTGGATTGATTATCCAATTGGGTGGTAAGGCTAGGAAACCTGTCGTTAGCCAACAAGAAGCCTGTTTCCCGCCTTCAGTAGCTCATACGATAAGCGTGCTATTCTTGTGTACCTTTTGCACCAGAATGTCTAACCAACATATGTACTTGTGCTTGGCGAGTCAGCTTCGGTGCTTTCACTCGAGGACAACAAAAAGACCTTAGTCACCGAAAGAGCTGGTAATTCATTTGAATGTTACTCTGTGGTCAACAGATAACTTACTCAACATCTCCCACAAAGTATACTTATACTTGTCTTTATATTAACACTGAATTTATCAGTATGCAACAATGTGAGGATTTCTGGCCTTAACGCAATCTCCTAAAATCCAGAAATGTTTTGTGCTAAAACTAAGACTATGACAGCTTAGCACAAAAGCACCTGCTTCTAAGTTCCAATCGTGCAAGAGTGCAAACGATTACTTCAAGATCGCTGATAACTTGATAAGCTATTAACTAATTGTGCTGCGATGCTCCCCCAATATCGCTCATTGATCTTAAGACGGAGCAAAGAAATACGAAGTCCGTATCAAAGACTGGACTGAATTGCCAAAAAAAACTGTGTTGGGTTTGCAAATTAACCCTTAACAAATATCCTAATCGTTACTCAAACCAGGTCGTCCCTGTGCCTCTAGCCTATTCCCATCTAATTATTATATGCTTATGTGGTACCATTTACAGAAGAAGCTTGCACAATCCGATCCGAACAAAAACAATACATTTGCATGTCCGTATCGCCAACTATTCCCATCCTTCCGCAAGCGAAGCCAACTCTCCGCCAAGACAAAGGAGACACTTACCGCACCTGCAACGAGAGAACAAAGATGTTAGCAATATGTTGGCATGTGGTGCGCTATATGCAATGCACCCGTCCCATACTTACAATCTCTGCACCGGAAGCCGCCCGCTGCCACCGATCCAAATCCAAATGGTCCTCCTTTCGCTTGGACTGACCGGCCGGCTGGAACTGCCGCACACCCGCTTGAACCCGTCACCCACCGGTCGGCACTTCGCCACTCGGCAAACACACAACAAAAATCACGTACGCCCGCGCCCCCCTTGCACTCGGGAACGAAAACGGGAAGGGAGAGAGAGAGAACGAAGGAATGGGCGCAGTGGCAACGATACGATCTGTGCGCGGGATTTTACAACGACTTGAAGAAATAAGCAATCCAAACGACACAACAAACAACACCACAACACACGGGAAAATAAACAATCGGCAAAACTGGGCACGGCACTAAGGGGGGGATTTTTTTATGAGGAAAATTCCAAAAATACAATCCCGATATTGTAATTCGATCGTACTTCTCCGCCAGCAAAGAAATATAAACATCAGTGGCTTGGTACAACACGTTGACAGCTGTCAAAATGCTCCCCTGGCCTAGGTGGCAAATTGGACCAATGCGAAGCAATGAAAACAATCCGCAAAATTTGATGAATTATGCATAATTGGGGAAGGAAAAGCATTTTAAATTTTAAATTTAACATTTTTCAAATTATTTCACGCATTTACCGATGAGGCTATGTCATTTTCTTTTCATTTAAAAATGCATTACTCCAACAAGTAACGCTTTCGTAACGACTTTCTTTCATCGCTTAACGTTACGCATGTTTCCCAAGTAGGAAATTGAATCAACATTTGGCGATGTTTTCTGATTGTGTGTATGTTTTGTTCAATTTGGCAAAATATAATTCGACCCCATAAAAACAAAGCTTATCCAATTGTCAATTTCCCAGTACCAATTATAATTTTTACATTAATCAAAACACTTTTTTCAAATATTATACCAAAATTCAGTCATATTCCTGTTCACTGATAAGCTTAATTTTGATTTCTATTTACATCGCACAGCAAGACAAATGCCAAGATGAGAGTTCTACTCGAAGACGATTCACCTTTACCCAACCTTCCGATACGGCATGCTACAAAAACACCGACTGCCCACCGACCAAATCTGCTACTTGGGCCATCCAGCATCAAAAATGTCTTGACTTTTGGAACAACAACGACGGGATGTGTTTGTGTGTGCTCTGGGGTAAAAACGGCTCGTAAGTGAGAAAAACGCGACCCGAATGGTGTAAAAACGGTACGTTTTGTGGCAGTGAGCGGCCGTCAAACGTTAGCAATTGTGGTGAACGCCGTCCGTATCGGTAGCACTAGGCCAAATCCAATTCCAAAAGGGTGCTGCAAATCACCTACCAGAGAGCAGAACCAACCCTGGAGACGACCACCGCGATTCGCGCAACACCCGTGTGGTGCTGTTGGTCGCGGATTCGCGTGTGCCTGTGTGTGTGTGTGTATGTATAGTCTGTGCGTGTGTCCGCGAATCTTCTGCTCACCCCAGAGTGCGTGCGTGAGGCCAGTGTGTGCTCCACTCTGCCCGGGGCCCGGGTCGTGAAGGTAGTCGCCGTGCGATGGTAACATTCCTTTGTGTTTTTGTCAGCAGCAGAAGGGAAAGAAACAGGAATTGTGCCCGAGCAAGGAGGCAGCAGTGGGAGAGCGAGACAGAGTGTATGTGTGTGTGCGAAAAGGGCCCACTGTGACATATCCTTTCCCATGTACTGATCAGGATAAAGCGCGAAGAATCAGCAACCTTCCCTTGTGCAGCCAGCGCACCGGCACATCCATCCCTCTGATCACCACCTACGAAACACTCCCATCCCCCCACCCCATCGATGATAATCATGATGCGGCTGATGATGACGACGACGGTCGACGTGGTGTAATGTGTTTCTGTGTGTGTGTGCTGCTGCTGTCTTGCTGCACATCCTTCCCTTTTTGGCCGATGCATGCTGCGTGCAGATGCTTTGCGGCCGAAGTGTGTTCTATGCTGCGCGCTGGAGTGTATCGGCTATAAAGAAGTAGGCGGCTCACTGGGTGTGAGATAACAGGGTGTGCATGTGTGTGTGTTTAGTGTGGCGGAAATAGAACGCGTCTCGGGCAATCCGCCACCAAAAGCTATTATTGGAGCCTACCGAACGGTTCGTTACGGTTTGTGCCGTGCGGAGAGGCCGCAAGCCGGGCCGGGTGTCCAGAGTGTTAGCCAATGTGAGAGCGGTAAAGAAGGTGGTGCCAATGCAGGAAGGATAATAGTACATCGGTTGCATTGCATTCCCAGAACAAAGTACAGTTTTACAGTCACAATTAGACTTAGCATAAAGCAATAAGATTCATGCTAGAAAATCAAAGTGTAATGTAATATAGTATATTTTTATTTAGCAAATTGTGATTCATATCAATGTGAAATTTTAAATCGTTTCTCATCGTATTTTTGTTTTTTTTTTTCTACAGCAGAATAATACAATAATAAAAAAAATAATGAATAACTGTGATTGCAGTGAGTAAAGTGTCCGTGTGTCACAATTAAAAATATAAAGAAACGGAGTGCAAGAAAATAAAAGTGTAAAAATACAGCAAAATTTGAATCGAAAAGACACACTTTTGCCCCAAAAAGGTGCGCAAGAGACACGGCGTCTTGTTGGGCAGTGCTTCAAAACTAAACAAAAACATAAAATCCAGCCTACTTTCTATCATTCGGTAAGCTTATTTGTCAAATCTTTTATCTCTTTTTAGCCTCTTTTTACCAAACAAAACTCAAAGCATGACTCATTGGTTTCGATCGGTTCGATCAGCTGCTTCTGCAGCCGCTGCTCCCTGGGTACTGGTAAACCTTTCTCCTAAGCTGCATCGATTGGAACGTTTCTTATCGATCGACGCGTTTTCGTTTGTCGCACATGCACCGCGATGATTCAAAGGTGTGTGTGTGTGTGTGCAGATAAGAAAGGCCGGCAGTATGGTTGAACTTTGTACAGTCTTGTTTTCGGCCACAACTTGTCCTGACACACCAAGGCAAGGGAAACTTTCTTATCTTTTCTTCCTTGTTCTTGTAAATTGTTTGTTGCTGTTGCTTTGCTACCGTATTGTTACCAGTGACAAAGAATGTCTGTTTTACTATATATCCTTCAATGGCGGACTGATCATGAAGGGTTAAAAATTTTATTAAAAAAATGAATGGTGTTATCTCACAAGATGCCTAACAAAAATTGGAATTGTTTCATGCGCACGAACAATTCTCACAGAAACGTTCGACTGTTTTTGAAAGCAAGGTTAAACGAAGATCTAATTAGTAATTCAGCGCTGCAGTTCTCACTTCATCAACCCTCAATCGTTGGTCGAAATGTTCATATTTTACCATTTTAAGACTGACTGTAGATCATTGTATACATGGCAAGAGCACGTACAAAGCCGTACCTGGTTACAAAAGGAACGATTGTTCTAAGAAAATTCCAGTAAAGCTCGTTGTTTTTTTTTTTTTAATTCATTCTTAATTTCATCATTTTCAGAACAGATGGTTACAGCTTGATAGGCTCATAGGCAGCTCATAGGATATTCTCAACTCTCATACAATCGATTCTAGATAAGATTCAAGTGCAGTGCGTCCTCTTAGTGGCCAAACTGTGTACTTCATAGTTACTTTTAGTCCATTCTTGTTTTCTACTGAATTGTGTGAACGGGTTTGTAGATATTTCTTCTTAAATATTCTGCATTAAGTTTTCATTAAGTCCTTTTAAATGCTACTGAAATTATTATATTTTTTTTTTTATTTCACCTCCCAATGGTCCTTGTTTGTGCTTTTTCGTTGTGGAGTGGGTAAACCATATGTCTATGTTTTGTTGGTTAGTCCATTATAGCACAACATATAATTTTACATATTGAAAATCCACCAAATGCACACCTTTAGGTGTGAAGATGGCATCAAATTTTATAATATTTTGCAATCATTTTTATTAAGACCCATAGCGCATGCACTTATTTCTATTTCATCCAATCAATCTAACTCAAAGGAATTAAAGCTCCCATCACTTAGCAAGCTTTGTAAAACTAAGATACCCAAACAATGCATTTACTAAAAGCGCAAAACAAAACAATAAAAAAGCCGATGGCAAACACACGCTTTACTACGCTGCCACTTGAAACATTCATTCACAAGACCGCCTTTTGCCATTAAACCAATAGCCATTAACACAATACAAACGCCACCACACAGATGGCATTGTGATCGTGTACCGATCGAGGATCATCGTTGTGTGTTTCCGTGTGCATTCGCCACCATTGCTCGTCGACCACATCGACACACCGAAGCTGTCCATATCCGGAGGGCTCGTTTGCCTTTTGACCGTGCTGTTATGTCCGGATTTCACAAACCTGTCTCCCTCCCCTTCCCATGCTGAAGCCCTTGGCACACGGGTTGGCAACATATCACAATCGAGCCTGTCACTAAAATGTTGATAGAGAGGCCCCGGGGTACGACGACCATCGGTACGACAAGCTATGATGATCACACACACACGTAATCGTTTTGCGTTTTATTTTCATCCGCGTTTTCGGCTTGCAAAAGTGCAACGCACGGGCACGGCTGGCTGGTGCGGCTTTCTTTCCGTTTTGTTTCGATAGGTACGGAGAGGACAACACGAATAGCTGCCACGGTCAGTTGAGAGAGCGCGTTTTTGGTGAAAGGTTTTCGATAGAAGAAAGCGGAATATATACATATTGTCGCGGGAAGCTTATCACAAAGTGCGGCATCACAATACTTTCGCTCAGGTGGTTTAGAGATTGATTTAAAATTTAGAGAGTTTAAAATACTAATATGAATGCAAAGTGTTATTGTTAATGCTTTTACATATCATTTTCTTCAATCATTGTTTTTATTTGTAGCATAATTTCTGGAAACTCATTGGTTGAAGGACCGTAGCGCCAAATTCCACAAATTTCTTCATGATGTCATTTCTTGCCGCTTCCGGCTTCTTTCCCCCGAATGACTTCAAACAGTCGAAAGCCGCCCGTCGTATGTGTAAGCCCAATTCTCTCCAAGCCTGGCCCCATTTACCTTTTCTCCCCCATTCCCCCATCCATCGGATATCGTCGAAGCCGGCTTTAGCTGTAGGTGCGAGGGCGAGCCATTCCGTTCTCACCGTATTTGTATTTGCGTTGCAATTTGAATTGATAACGAAGCCGAAGCTATATCGGCGCCCTGTATGAGTATGTCCCCAGCAAACTAATAGCAATTGCAACAATGTAGAGGAGACAACATTGGGGCTAGACGACGATATGGCGCACAAATTGCTGCCAGCCAGCCAGCAAGGTTTTGTGAATGTAGGGCGGACGGATTTACGTACGCAAATGTTTACCATCTTTGGTCATCGTTATAGGATTGTATCTTGTTTTTTTTTTTTGTGTTTCCCCTGTTTCGTTGTTTTGTGTCTGATCACAATGTGTGATGGTTCTGTTTTTAGGGCCACACAAAAGCTTATCCCGCGAGAATGGTGTGATTTTTTAAATTCATTACTTGTTTTTTCGCTTTATTCGTTTAACACAAATTAGTGCATTTTGCCACACTGCACTGTACTGATGATGATGATGATGATGATGATGATCATAATGATGGTGGTTGGTTTACGATCCTGTCTACTTCCGATCGGTGTCAGCTTCGGTGTGCCACTGTGCTACTTCTACCATTATCACGCTCTGGACTGCCGGACCGAGGCGCCCCAAGGCTGACAATGTGCAATGGGGTAGGAGGCGGGAACGCGCCAAGCACCACACCCTTCCAATCCTTCCAATCCAGTCAACCAGTGCAGCAGTAGTGATTAAAATTAGGTTTCGTTTGCATGGGTGAACTGCCCATTCCCATTCCATCGCGCGTGGAAACAGAAAATCGTTTAAAACTTTTGCCCCGCGGGCAGTGTTCTCGTGTTTTGTTAATGCAATGAGTTACGGCACAGGATCGTAATAATGTTTTGTCAATTGTTTTAATTGCTTTTCAATAATTAACTGTTTAGCTTGTTACAAAATGAAATTAGGAAGCATTATTTGCTCTGGTTTTTCATTCACATTTACACCGATTGTTGAGCTATCGAGGTCGAGTAATTGAAATGGAGAAGCGATTATTCATCGACCTATATTAATTTAAAATCATTTAGCTATTTCTGCTACGACTAATTGCTATTGGATACTATAATTCCTTTTTTCCGATTTTTTCCTCTGATAACTACGTTATATTTTACCAGCAAATTTAAGAAAAATCGAAGAATAAATAAGGTATGAGCTTCCTTCATGAATTTGGTTTAAAATATTAGCTTCCTTCAAACAATACTAACTTTGGTAAACAAAAACTCAAATTAGAGCCACGAAGCTAAATCTCACATTGAAAGATCCATCATTGAAGTTGGTTTTTGTTTTCCAAATTCCCAATTATTTAAAATTTGCACTTTGGTTTGGGAAATTATTGTCTCAGTTCTTATAACCTTCATGTTAGTGTAATGAAAATATTTTAAATATTCGATATAAATTTTGTGTTTTTCGTTATGACAATGTACTCTGATAACGGTTTTTTCAAATATCCTCCTCATAACGCAATGTCACCATTGTATTGAACTGTCATTTCACAACAGCACGGATGTACGGACAGCCGGATAAAAGGTACCCGTATAGACGGCATTCCACTGTATATGTTTGTCCAAACACTTGCGACTTGAGGAAAAAATAGGAAAAAATGAATTATAGCATATAAAACATGAATTGAACAGAATTCTATAAATCTCATTTACCTTTTGTAAAATAACTATTTATATTAACATTTATTTACATTTATCCTGGGCTTAAAAAAAGAATCGATTTCTGAAGATCCAGCCCAAGAAATGCTATGATTCATGTACTATACTAGGGATGGGAAAAATGAAGTTTTCGTCAAAATTGATTCCGGATAGTAGGTCCGAAAACAGTTTCCGGTATTAGAATCGGCTCCAAAATGGGCTCCGGGATCAGAATTGGCTCCGAAATCAGAATTGGCGTTGAATTCGAAGTCATTTTCGGCATTTCCATAAGCTCATGCTACGTATTGATAGCCGCAAATAATCCATAAATTTACTTGTAAACGATCCTTTCACATGGAGATTACTGGATTGATTTTGCTTCTAACTTCTTATTTCATTTGAAGAATTGATTCTCATTCCGGAGTTAATTCAAATTCGGGAATCAATTCTGATTCCGTTTCCGAAGCAAATTGCGATTCCCAGGTATATTCCGATTCTGGAGCCGATTCCAAATTCGGAGTCGACTCTGGAATTGTATCCGGAGTTAATCGGAGCATCAGAATCGGCTCCGGAATTGATTCCGAACACAATTGCTTCTACAACAACGTTCAATCATTGACTCTTTTTTCTCGTAAAAAGAACGTTTCTTAATAGTCTATAGCACACTAATATCGCAAACGACAAAATTCCATTGCCCTAATTTGTCTGCAACCATATTGCAATAAATAAAACAGCCTGTTCTCCATTACTACTACACCCTCCATCAATACTCTAAGTACTTCCTCGCACACCACTCACCCGCGCACAGCTACGGGAAGGAACGGTGTGTGCGCGCGTGTGGCGTATTCGATGCTTTGCCAGTCCGCGCCCTTCCTACGCAATTTTATATTTTTCAGAGCTATCATGATGGCGCCCCGGGAACAACGGTGGTGTGTGTGGGGGCAATTTTAAGCCATTTCAAGAGGCGTATGAATTCATTTGAAAATAAATAGTACATTAAATTACTCGGCCCGTCTTGACACGACGGTGGTAGCGGCCATCGTTGTCATCATCATCGTCGTCGTCGTCGTCGTCGTTGCTGGAGCATTCTACAAACAACAGCTGGCAACTGGTTGGGGCAACATATTTGGGTGTAAGGTGTGATGATTGACGTCATCGCCCCGGACACTGCAGCAACATACCTTGAGTGGTACGGGGTGCTCTGTGTTTGTCACTTACTTTTCGGGATCCCATTCCGGTGTGTACTGCAAAATGTGGTACGTTTTAATGTAGCTTTAAGCGTCGTGTTTTGGGTCTGTCTCCAGGTGAAGTAGGAAGGTGATTTTTCTTAAGTAGTAAAATGTTTCAAATATTCCACCTGTCAAACGAACCAGAAAAAAGAGTCTTTATCATTAAACTTGCACGACATCCAGCGTGCAGAAAACAAGCTCAAATCGGGACTAAAGCATTATCCTGCAGAAGTAAATAGATAAGCGAGCGGCTCCATAAAACCATGACACTTTTGTAAATAATGTAGTCATATTACGGCTCATTCGAGCATCGACCTACCTGACGCCTCGGAAACGGACGGGCTGACACTGCTGGATTGATCACGTGTCGGAAAATCATTTCCATTTCCACGACAAAAACCCCTCCCCGGACAAGGAGAGAGACGCAACTGTTCGGGGGCGTATTTTTCTGCTTTTTTCCCACTTTTAGCGTGTACCAAAATATCCGAACAGAAGAACACGCGCGCTCGGTGTGCTTGTTTGTTTGTTTCATTTTATTCGCCAACCTGTAGCACTTACGGAATATATTATTTGCGCAGGCATGCAATGCCTTTACGCTCTCCCAGGGTACGTTAGACGCCAGGGGGTACGTTAGACCGCTTTTTGATGTTAGACGCTAGAAGACGATGAACGGAGGCGGCAAGGCGCTCTTTTGGAAATTTGCCCCACAACATTTTCTTCTTGCGTCTTCTACCGATGTTGTGCTTTTTGGGAGCTTTTTTCACGTTTTTAAACCACCCACCAAAGACAACAAGGCAGACAGGAGGGGGCCATGTGCTGGTGGTGTGGTGAACGGCCGGACGTGAACGGTCGTGACATCCAATTACCTTCCGCTGTCGATAGCAACCGTTAGACCCCGGACGAGGGAAAAATCGAAACACAAATCCTCGAGACACTCATCCGACGTCTGGTGGAATACCTTGGAGCGACAGATGAATTACTGCTAGATGTTCTAATTTGCATAACAGCAGTCAGTAGTTTCAATTGTCTGTTTAAAGCCTGACGTTCTGTTGGGGGGACAAGCGATTGAAATAATATTGGTTCCATAAGAGAGGAAAAAAGGTAAAAATTAAACAATAAAACCATTATTGACACACGCTGATGGTAAATCAATACACTTAACGAATTGCACACAACCGTACGTAATGATCGTGTAATGAGCACGTGAAGGTACAACTAGAGAGTGCAGTGAGTTTATCAAGTGCTGCTCGCGTTGCTACGGCTCTAGCCAGCCACATATAACCTTTATATGTCGCACACGGTCGAACCATTAAACCGATCGACGAACATCAACAACCATCCACCACGAGGGGTCACTTTACGGAGGGCAAGCAGAAGGTGTGGAGGGCAATATTTCAATCACCACCCGGTCGGTCTGCCCCATTAGAAGGGCATCGCGCGCTGTCTGTCTGCCTATTTTGGAGTTCTGATTCTAAAATGTATCGATCAGCAGCGACATCGCCGGGTTGTCCGGGTCCTCCGCCGGCTCGGCTCTCATTATGCGCCTCTGCCTCTGCTTTTGCCGTATCATTCGGTGTCATTTATTGGATTATTTAAATTGAAGCTTTTAGCGTACACAGGTTGCTCGGGTCGGTGTGTTTTGTTGGCTAGAGGGCGCTATTTTAAAGCAACACTGTCAAATCAGCTTCGGTGTGAGTTTCATCCCCTCCCCCCAGTACAGTAGTGTTGGCCTACTGCCAGCAGCTTTTGGATATGGGGTAGCCACGGTTACGCGACGTTTCGAATGTCCGCCGCGTAATAAACCAAAAAAACCCGATCGAGGATGATGGGGCTCACGGATCAGTGGTCCACATCATCATCGTCAACAACATCATGAAGCAGCAGCACACCGGGTGTGGTGGGTGCGATGAGGTGCGGCTTCAATAAAAAGGAAGAAAAGCCAAAGCCAAATGTTCTCCATTGTTTTTCCTTGGCTCGTCCATTTTTATTATCCAATAGCAAATCCGTCCCGTGATGGACGTTCGATGTGTAATTCAGTATTGATTTAGAGAAGGGTGTGATTGGAACGGATTTAGTTTGCCCATGATCATCGTGATCATTTTCTAGCAGTGATTTGGTTAGCTTTGGTGCTTAACGGGTTTAATTTGTTGTCTCATTAAACTTCCTGTATCCATTTCCCTCTTCTAATAATCCTTCATTTCATCATTATTTTCCTCAAAAATGCCATTCCTCTCAAAGGACTCCATCTCAATAAGTAGTTGATAAAATCCTACCCATTTGCTGACACGTCTCCTTGGGGGGGCTGAATTCCTTCCCGGAAAAGTGGCCTTACCGTCTCAACAGATTGAGCGTGGTCAGTGCTGCATGGTGTTGGTTTATTGATTGTGGAAGAGGAAAAGGCCAGTCCTCCTGGGGTGCATTTCCAAACAAGACAACAAAACTGTCATGAACTTTGATGGTTTGTTGTTATGAGCTTTGCCATTTTCCATTCGCATCTGATGGTTGATTTTCGTTTTTCGTTCTGCTCTGGAACGCTCTGGTATACTTGTTGGGAAAAGGAGCTCGTTAAAAAGCGCACCGGGTTCACCGGAATTAATGGACCAGAAGGAAATGGATCGTAAAGTTGAGGAATCGTTTCTTAAAGATGGGCCTAAAGAGTGGTTTTGTTGCATGTTGAAAGGTGACCCAATGTGGGACCATTCATCTGCACCCTGTTGAAAGTTTGTCAATCAGGTCAATCATGTTGTTTGAATCAGTTCTTTGTTACTGTACAATGCTACGATATTCTGTGAAATACAATAAGAAAATGGCCATTAATGCCCGAAATTTATTATAATCTATGAGAATTGTATGTTTTTGTCTATATGTTAAATGTCCGATTGAATTCTCTTCATTTTCTCAATCACAAAACACAATAGATCCAATAATTGTAACTACATGAAAACCAACCTTCTCTCTACAATTAGAAACCACCAATCTCCTCTTCCCCTTCCTGTCTACTCGATCTTATGTTTCAAGTACATTCGAGTGTTAACCGTGCCTATTAAAATGTTGACACTTGTCTTAACTACTCGCCGAGGCAAGAAGCCCCACGGACAGACAGGTTGCTGCCATGGTAGTAGGAGCCGACATTGAAGCGTGATGTAATGACCATATCTTGCCATGTACACACGTTGTCCGTCCCCCTTTTTTTCCTCCACAAACACCTTCACCAGTGACCATGCTTTGATTCACAGTCCACCGCAGATAGGGAACGACTTTTGCGCTATCGCTTCTCGCGCGACATCGGGCTTTCCTATCCGATGCGACATCGCGCGCTTCCAACCGCGTGTGAATGTATGTAACACTGTGTATATCTATTTAGAAACTTCACCCGACATTAATGCGGTAGCTCATGTTTTTGTTGGTGTTGGCGTGCGTGTGTGATGTATGTCCCGGAAGGCGCTAACAGAAGATTTGAACCGATAAGGAAAGCTGTCCGCCCTCCGTCCCGCTGTTGTCAGACGCCACCTAGGGCGTTGAGGTAAAACGGTGGAGATGCACCATTACTTCCTGCCCTGCTGTCGGTGTGGGGGAACGTTGTTGTTGTTGTGTTTGTTGCAGTGTGAGTGTCCCAAATTATCTAGATCCTGATAATGTATTGGCGTTCGGTTATCGACTCACGTCATTCCCCACTCAACGCGTTGATTCATTGCCTTCACTTGAACTGTGCAAGCATGTTGAATTGAATTACTCATTTCTCTTTTCATAAGAATCCAACAAATGTTGCCATGAATGGTTTCATTCTGAAAAAATAGCTAAAATAAACTACAATCTATACCTCAACTACAACTCATTCCTTCAATTGGACTATAAATGACTAATATCTAAGCTCAATGTGTGATGGACCTCTAATTAGTGTTCGCTTGATTTTTGCTAAAATTTTGTATTCAAAATGGTTTTGTTTCTAAATCGAATACAATATTACACATTTTCGTAAAAATGTAACGTACAATTCAAAGGATCAAAATGCTGCAAAATGCCTTTTTAATGGAAATTAAATAAACAGATAATTCCATTTAATGAATTTAAGAATATCATTGATAATGATTTGTGATAATGTTATCAAAATAGTCAATGTAAAGAAAGATCAATTATATTATTTAGTCCTTTTATAGACATTTTCTGTACAAAATTATCCGCCATTCCATAGCATGTGATTTTAAACCAAATTGTATCTATTTAGTGGTCTATGGGATGTAACGTAGAATTTAAAAAAAGGTTCAAACGCATCGTTTGATTTACAGGGTTTTTCAAGTCAATTTCGAATGTAAACGTTGTTATTCACCGCGTGGAAGATATTTATCCAAATCAAACTGATATTTCATTTCCATCATATTTTTTTTAATTTCTTCAGCATGATTTTCAACACGTCTCAAGCTGGATTGAATTTGACAGTCTTTATTTTTTCTTTAATTATCATGTTTTAAAACTGAAATTTCATTATGAAGCAAAAACAGCATTTGACCACCGACAAACCGACGTGACACATGCGTTACAAAAATGTCCCACACGAAAGTACTGTCATTTGCTAGTGAGGCGATCACTTCTGTCAAAGTAAGCTCTGTTCACGGCATCTTAGATGTAAACAACTTTTCCAAATACAAATTGCAAAGGAAGAGTGAGGCAAGATTTTGTGAGAATTATTGGACAAAACACCTAGAAAAATCATTTTATAAGTTTCTAAATCAAAACAAAAGATGTGAGAAGTGAATAAAACAATTCGCATTAGAATTTGGGAAGAAAAACAAAAAGGAAGTTCAGCAGTTTCTCGTCTGTGTCAGTGTAATAAGCGAATCATTATAGAGATGGCGCTAGATCGTATTTATTTAACGTATTTAACGTATTTTCATTTGAAATAAACAGACAACTTTTGAAGCTCATTTTGTTCGAAGTGTCACGTCGGTTTGTCGGTGATTTGACAGCTGTTGAAAAACATCTTGGAGGAGGAGGTGAATAATTATGTGCACATTGGAAAGTGACTTGGAAAACCCTGTATCACCAACTTACAGGCTTTTCCAAGTCATTATCGAATTTGTACATAATTATTCACCTCATCAAAAATGTTTTTCAACAGCTGTCAAATTGTGTATTTGCTTTAATATGAAATTTTACATACGCAACAACGTTTACATTCGAAACTAACTTGTAAAATCCTGTAAATCTGTCAAAGCGGAAAAGAAAGTAAATAAGATAGCAACGAAAATGTTCCAAAAAGCTCTTATCAATATCCTTTTCATTAATAACTTACATTTAGATTACAACTTTGTCCACCAGTTGGTCCAGTTGACGATGTTACCTTCAAATTTATTTTACATCCCACGTCATCCTCCGTAGCATGGTGCACTGCTACTGCAGCTACATTACACGTCCACCGTCCACAAACAGTACAGATACATTTGCGATAGTTTTAAAACAATTATCCCCCCCCTCCCCCCCCTCCCCCATCCGAGAATTATCTCTGTCCTAGTTTCGTTAGTCGAGCAAGAATTTCCGCTCGCCACTGATTGTGGCAGTGTGCAAAGGTTTTGCTAAAAAGCGGTCCCCATTCCGTTACCCACCCCTTGTCTGTGCATTAGAGTGGCGTCACGA
The DNA here is from genome assembly GCF_017562075.2 of Anopheles merus. NCBI lineage: Eukaryota > Metazoa > Arthropoda > Insecta > Diptera > Culicidae > Anopheles > Anopheles merus. Next base: position 21,760,605 of record NC_054084.1, read on the forward strand.
GCGTACCGTCTAGCGTTTGCGTTAGTTTAATGAATTCATTTAATCTCGGCATTCCGACGCACACACAGAGCCCTGCAACCGTTTGCTGCTGGATGTTGTTTTCTTTTTTTTTCTTCTTCAAATGAATCCCTTTTTTGTAGCTGATATGATAAAGGGTAGCTTGCGAATGGGTTGTCTTGGGTATGTGGTAAGATCCGGTTTACCTTGTAACGATCGAGTTTTTGCGAGATTTTGCACAATCCTTTCCTGTCCTCCTCTTCGTCCTCCTCCTCCTCCTCCTCCCAGAAAAGTTTACTAATTAGGCAAAGTTTTAATTTTTAATGGAAAAGCCAATCGGAGAGCCGATCCTACGTGCCTACATTAATAGCATTTAATTTTAGTTTTGGCCAATATAAGCAGCTCTATTATAGCAATATAGCAGGTCTATTGACGTTTTAATTTTGCACGGCGTTTTCGTACTTTTGATGATCACAAATTCTTTTTTTAATCACGCTTCACTTTAAGAAAATGTATCAGAACAATAAAAAAAAAGAAAATTTATTACTCATCCACCCAATACTCAAACACGACAAACCCCCCCGCTTCAGCTGCTTCCAAACGGTGACGGCTAAATTAACCCTTTTGCTAAAAGGTGCAAACTTTGGTCCCAAACAACGGCGCCAATAGGCACCCTAGGGCGGATATAAGGGTTTAAACTTTCCTTCCTGTATTTTGTTCTCCAACGTCCACCGCTGTTGCTCCCAAACGCCTCCCATACTTCTTTCATTGGGAGTTGATTTTTATCCTCGGGTCCCTTCTTTCCCGGTTGGCTCTTTTTTATCTTAAATTTTTAATGTTTCCCTTCCGTTGGATACGACAGGTTCTTTGCGGGTGGTTTTGCCTTCTGCAAGTCGGTTTCTTTCCTGCTTGTTTGAGCAGCAAAAAAAGGGCAAAAGGCATGGCAAAAAGGGTTCAAAGTTCATCACACATAGACACACACACACACACACCTCCTAACGACCCACAAAAGCCAGCAAGCAAATAGGTTTCTGTGGCTGCTTGGTGCTCTCCCCTCCCAACCGGGGGTATGTGCATTCTTCCGTGCAACTGCATCCATCCCAAGGGGGGGGCCGGGTACAATACACAGGATACAAGGAATGTCCTTACCCCGGAGGAAGTGGGGAGGATGGATAGGCTGACACAGGTCAGGAGCGTCTGTTTGACCTTTTGCTGCAAATCCAACACCGATAGATTGTTCGTAAAGTAAGGAAGCCAGCTATTCCTTTTATATAAAAGAGGCATATACACCAAGGGTTGACTTCTGCTGGTTTGATATGGTACACAGGTATATGCTCTACTGCTTCTTTCAGCTAGACGTAATTCTACTCCACTTGGAAATAAAAGGAGCTCCCGTCATGATTTTTCCTGACCGCAATGGTGAATTTGTTCTTGTGCCCGTTCCACCGGGCTCGCGTCGTTGTTAGAGAGGTAGTGGTTTGGCCTTGTTAGCGCACAGTATCAGCTGGATCTGCAGTGACCACCGAATAGCCCATAACAAGTGTAACATTATGGTAGGGTTTTCTTTCGCTCCTCTTCTCCGGAAGAGACAATCGGCGATGTTACTTATGGTAACAAGCTTAACGTAAATTCTCTAGCCTGAATACCGGCCGTAACGGCCGTGGCTGTCGTTGCGGTCCCTTTTAAGAGGGACTGATTTATTGTTGTAATTTTTTTGTGTGAAATCATTCAGTTGAAGAAAGACCATTTTTCTGTATAATTTAGGGTTTTAAATTAAATCTCCATATTTATTATTATCATAAACCTCACATGCAATCATTGATATTAACATTTAGCGCACGTATTACTGGAATGATTTCACAGTGCAGCGGTAAGCGCACGGGTTTGCATATTAAGCGTTATGAGATCAAATCTCAGTTTTCACCAGCCACGAAAATCTTTTCCTTGATTGTTTCGAGAAGCACTTAAAACTACAGTTAATCAAACAAACAACTGTGACTGTTTTATGGGATTGTACATTGACCAAAAAGCACACTGAATTTATTAGTGAATAGTGCACACAACCGCCACACTAAACCACAGTTGCTAGTTTGTTTGGCTTAATTTATCCTCCCCTACTTCACCGTTTAAAAATACACACCCGCATACTGTTGACCGGACCGCTGTTTAATTAACTACGTTTGATTGCAATTGGTCGCGTCGTTCGTTCGTTTACTCTTCTCGATTTCTTTTGCACGATAAAATCTACCCAGCGTATTTGCAAACGCCTCCCTGAAGCCGCATGTAATCGTAAAGTATAACACACCATTCTAGGCGCCCCGGTTTTTGCATTTTGCTGCTACAAAACGATACCAGCCATTCTGCGGGTGGACCCTAAAGTCAACCGAACGCAATAGCTGAAGAGCCCGTAGCCCACCATCTCACCGCTTTCCCTCCTGGGGTGACATCATTAAGTTATGTTTGTGTGCTGGCGGTTCGGGCGGCGGCGGCGGCGGCGGCAGGGCCCTTTCATTAAATTGATATAGCAAATGAAGCAAATCACTTAATTATTTTTGCAAACACTTCTGCGGGTTTGCAGCGCAATCGAAAAGTGGAAGTTAAAGTCGTGCACTTGGATGGCTACTTTTTGTTTAACACTACCTTCCTTCCTTCGTTGGTTCATCTGCTGTCTGTGGTTTTTTCTTTTCTTTTCTTTTGGTCTTACCGTCTCGCCCAGTTGGTCCTGTAGTGTTTGCCGTACTACTTTGACCGAATTGGCCAGCGGCAGCAGTAGAAGAAGTAGTAGCACTAGGTAAACGCGGTGTTGGAACCGTCGGTATCCTTGCCAGCAGTGTGCACAACCCACCCTTCACGTGCCTCTTCTGTTTTCGGTTTTGTGGGTTTTCCGTGGTTTTTATAATTAAATTCTAACCGACCGGACTAAATGGAGAGCAAAACCAGCCGGAACCGGGCGTGTGATTCGGGCTGAATATTTCATTCGCTTCACAACCACACACCGAAAGCTGCATTTAATTTCGTATTCATTTCGCAGGAAAGCGTTGATTTATAATGTTGTGGTTAAAAAGTGGAGATTATTTTTTTGCCTCCTTCTAGATTTTAACTAGAAAAACCAATTAGAAAAACGATTTTGAAAGAGAACTGTTCTTTGTATTAGAATTCGTTTTTCAGGCTCCTTCTCTGCCTCAACGAACAGCTATCGGTGGCGTGCTTTAAGCTTGATTTTTTGTTTTAATTTAATTTAATATTTATTCCACCTTCTTAGTTTCTCTCTCACTCTCTCTTTCTCTCCAAGCTTTCACACACCAATCACGTTTTGGAACGTCGGGTGCAAGATGCAACCTTTCTTTCTCTGCTTTGCTTCGAAAACTAAAAATCAACCGTTTTCTAACGCTTTTCTCCACCCACAACGATCGTTCCATTTCGTTCGCTACTGTGTCGCGTGATCGTTCGGTGATCCGGGTGATCGGCTTGATGGCGTAATTATGATTTCCTAACTAACCAAAAAAACTGAAAGCGTGATGTTTTACTATTTGCTTGTACGGGAGGGTTTACGGTGTCCATCCGTCACTCTAGTTTTCTTCGTTACAGTTTGTGCCCCGGCCACCGGTCACATCAAGCGAAACACGTAGCAGTGAAGTGATAGTGGTCTCACGGGAGAGAGTGGATGCTTTACCGTTTTCGTGATCCATTCAAGTGAAGAATGTTGACTGCCTTTGCTCTACATCATGGTGTGTTGTCTTTTTGTTTTAGCAAATATCAATCGTACACAGTTCTACTGTTCTGACTTGCAGAAACATTCCTTCCATCCGTTAAAATGTGAAACACATTGTGAGTGAAACACGAGTGCAATGGCGGTCCACGTAATTGTAAAATGCGCCACTTTATGGGAAAATAAATGACACCTCCACCTCTCTGGGCTGCATTTTCCTGTCACACGGGTATGTGGCGCTACACACATCGTCGACCGTTTGTGTTTTTTTCGCCTCGTTCGCACTCCACTCCATACTGGAATGCACGGCAGCAGTGTAATAGTTTGCTGCCTTTTTTATGACACTGCATCCCAGCACAACACTTTCGACGTGAAGGGATCAACTCACTGTGACGGCGTCGTGTAGACACTGCAAGGTGCCGCCAATGTGTTTTTTTGGTGGAAGCGGATACACACCCCGTGCCTCGTTTGGATGGATATCGTGACAGCAGCTGGGAGCACACACAAGCAGTAGCAGTAGTCGTCACGCAAGTCGGACGGGGCGAAAACGATGCGAAAATCCACTTTCTGCTTCGTGCCACACACATTCGTGACAAGCGCGATGGTATGATGATGATGGTCCGTTGATCGACTGGAGCAGCAGCCAGTGTAGTAATGATGATGGGATGTAATTGTTGAACACGGAAAGGCGACTCTTTTGTTTGACAGTATCATTTGACCTGTTCCTGTCAAAGATCAAATGTGGCTTTGGAATTATGTGACGATCAACCATAGCACTTTAATGTTTTGCTTGCTAGATCAAACGTCCTTGATGTGTGATACATTTTCATCAAAATGTTGCTTTTTTACTTTAAAAGTTTTGGAAAACTAAGTGCAATTTCTAACTGCAAAGGTTTGCTTAATGTATTGTTAACGTTAATTCTTTCATATAACATCGCGGTAACTGGTGTACGCAATGATCAATCAAACACATTTAACTTAACCATGCAGCAAGGTGTAACAAGAAAGACTGTAAATAATTACAAATTAAGTTTAAGAAGATAAGCAACAAATCATTCAATTAGACCATCATAAGTGTGATGTCTTATATCATACCTTGTAATTATGACTAAATTCGGTTATCAACTGAGTCAATGTCAAGGCTACTGTCATAACCCTCAAAGATCTGATTAACACTACAGGTTCTTGCTTTCACCCGCAAACCTAAACTAAGAACATACGTTTTTTAAGTTATTTTTATGGTCAATTTCATTTGATGGTACTAAAAAAAACCTCTCGCTTGTCTCCGAGTTTAGTGAAGAAATGATCTTCTTCTTCTTCTTTGGCACAACACAACCGTTGTCGGTCAAGACCTTCGCTGTGCCACTTATTGGGACTTGGCTTTCAGTGACTTACTGATTACACATAGGAGGCACGGTCCATTTAGGGCTTGAACCCATGTCGGGCATGCTATAAAGTCGTACGAGTTGACGACCAGACCGGCCCCAATGATATGATATGAAGAAATGATACAAGATCATAATCCCATCCACAATTCGTATACTTAGGGCGATTCGGGATTAATCGTTGCGAACGCTCTCTTTCGATAAACACTGTAAGTCAAGTTGTATGATCGCATGAATCCTTTATATTTATTAACAAAGTGTTTATACTTCTTACTATTAGAAAGATCTTGACATCTCACAGAGTGCGAGAAAGCATGGTGACTTAGTTCCTTGCGATGTTCTTTGTATCAGGTCCTCGGGTTTACACGGGAAACGAGAACCGAAGACGTTTATTTGTCTAATCCCGTATCTCGAAGCGTTTATTAAGTTCTGCTGAAACCAAAAGATTGAAATGTATTGTGTATTACATCCTAGCATATTTATCGTATCATTTATACAATCTTTGATTTATGTAATTTTTTGGCTTCTGATGATTTCTTATCATACATAACCTATGCCTCTTTCTGGCGAGTTTCTATAACTGCATCTACATCAGCAACCGAAATTGTAAACGAGTAAGGTAGAAAGTTAGTTCTGACAGGAAACTATAAAACCACATAACTATAGTAAAAGTAAAAATAATGTTAGACGACCGTTCCACGTTCATCATTCCTGCCATTAAATCACACAAAAAGCCAACCTTGAATACAAATCGAAAACAAATTGAATCACTTCAGCCGAAAGACGATCGCCATAAATCACACCTTTGTTGCGACTGAAACACACCCAGAAAAGGGGAGTGGAATCGAACATCCTTTCGCTTTATCTTTCGCGACCTCTATCGTAGCAGCGCTATCGTGAAACCGGTTGCAACCTTGCACACACAAAAAGCAAACAAGTCAGGACGACTACGCCAATATCAGTGTTGTGACACGAGGGTGCGACAAAAGTGCTGTGCGGTTCAAGCGCCACCGAACGAACAACCCGTCCTGCGGACACCTGTTGTGTTGTGTGGAGTAGAACCAGGGGTTTGCTGATGATAAATGATAATTATTGGTTGTTCGGCATGTCACAGCTCTTAACAGTTCACTGATCGATGTTAAGTTATTACCGTCCCAAAATGAATAACGACTGTGTGTGTGTTTGAACGTGCTATTTCTTTGCTTTTTGCCTTCATCAAATATCTAGATTATAGCTTTAAGTAGACATTCAACATTGTTACTAATTTTTTGTTTTCTTTTTATCTTTCCAGAAACGTATTTTCTGGAATTCCCAATTCTGGAATTTCTCGAATTACCATTAGAAAGAGAAGGACAGAAGCTCAGTGCAAAGATTCGTGTCTAGCATCTTCCTTTGGGCGTTTATGCTTTCGCTTTGCACATCATTGCACCATCCCGAAGGACTCTTCTTGCTCTGGAAGGAACACACACACACACGCTTCTACACACCGCTTCAGGCCATACCAACGGGAAGGAGAAGGAGCGGATCTAGTGCCAAATTTTATCCGTTAAGAACCAGCACGCCATCGCCGTGATGCAACGTGATGCGAAAAGTGAAACAGAAACCAATTTAGAGCAACGCTGAACGATAAAAGCATAGCAAAAGAGGAGCAACCCAAGTACCGAGATTGAAAAGAGCAAAAAACAGCGCACAGACAGAACGTCTTCAAGAATAACACAGCACAATCACGCTAACGAAGGACGGCGGGCGCGGTATCATTTGCATCCTCCCTCCAATCTCTAGTCATCTGAGAAATACTGAGCTGTGCGGCGGAAACGTCCGGCAACATTTCGTTCGAAGAAGCTATCCGATTACCGAATCGACTGCCAAATTTTACTTCATTCCAGAATTGCAACGAAGACTTCAACCTGAGAACAAAAAAAACTCCCACTGAAGAATTGTAGTCAAATAATACTGTGCAGCATCTTCCAATCGGGTGGGTCACATTTGTGTGACGTTTTAATATTACGGATGCGCGGCATGTAAAAATAGAACATCTTTGCCGTGGGAAAAAGCTACCAAAAGCATAAACATTGTGCTCTTCCCTTCGCTCGGTACTACTATTAATAGCGGAACCGGTAGAAGCCGAAACCGAAAGTCCCCCCCCCCCCCCGCAGACCCCGGCGGCCATTATGCAGCAAGTGAAGAAGCTTCCTTGATTCTTGCCAAAAATACACTTAACCCGATACGGGGGGAGAGAGAGAGGGAGCACTCGAAACGAAAAGAAAGCCGGGGTGTATCCTGGTCACGGCACCACAACCATTCGCTTCCCGGGTTTGATCCTACGGAAGCACAATCTCACACACACGAAGGACAAACATATAAAAACGTAGAGCAGTGCAGTAGCAGCAGCAGCAGCTAGCGCAACAGAATGGGTAACAAAACGTCATGCTGCTCGTACACGAGTCCACCGCCGACGCGGAAAGCAAAGGAAGCGCCCGTCTTCGAGGAGCACATGCCCGAGGGTGAACTATCGGCGAACAATCTGCAGCACATCTCGGAGCGCGAGGGCGACGACGGGGAGCATGATCCGTCCGTCGATCCGTCGGCCGGCACCATGTTCCTGGAGCGCTCCAAGCAAAGTCTCGAGAATGGGATGACGCGCAAAAAGTCCCAGCACCAGATCGTTCCGCAGGGCGGTGGTGGTCCTGGGAGTGGCGGTGGCGCTGGCGGTGGGGGTGGCGGTGGTGGTGGTGGAGGTGGAGGCGGTGGTGGCGGTAGCGGTGGGATGCTGAAGAAGAGTAGCAGCTGCTCCACGATCTACCTGGACGACAGTACCGTGTCGCAGCCGAACCTGAAGAACACGGTCAAGTGTGTGTCGCTCGCGATCTACTATCACATCAAGAACCGTACCAGCGAGCGGCGGATAGACATTTTCGACGAGAAGCTGCACCCGCTGACGCGCGACCCGGTGCCGGACGATTACGATCGGCACAATCCCGAGCACCGGCAGATCTACAAGTTCGTCCGGACGCTGTTCAACGCGGCCCAGCTGACGGCCGAGTGTGCCATCATCACGCTGGTCTATCTCGAGCGGCTGCTAACGTACGCCGAACTGGACATTGCGTCCTGCAACTGGAAGCGGATAGTGCTCGGAGCGATTCTGCTCGCGAGCAAGGTGTGGGACGATCAGGCCGTCTGGAACGTCGACTACTGCCAAATCCTCAAGGACATTACGGTGGAGGACATGAACGAGCTCGAGCGACAGTTTCTCGAGCTGCTACAGTTTAACATAAACGTGCCGTCGTCGGTGTACGCGAAGTACTACTTCGATCTGCGCACGCTCGCCGAAGCGAACGATCTGTCCTTCCCGACCGAGCCACTGTCCAAGGAGCGAGCGCAGAAGCTGGAAGCGATGTCGCGCGTCATGCAGGACAAGGCGACGGCCGAAGCGCTCAAGAATGGGATGAAGAAGTGGTCCTCGATCGATAATATCCACCAGCAGGGCGGCATCCGGCGCAGCGTGGCCATCCTGTCGTGATTTTCTTCCCGCCCGTCCGCGGCCCACACCCGTGGCTGGTAAGGGGGGTTTGCGCACCGTCCCCGCGCTGTCTGAAAGGCAGCTTACGGTCGCTGCTAAACAAAAAAAAAACAAAACTAAAACTTAGTTGTAAACTATCGTCGTGTTAGAACGCAACGCTACTCTTACCCCCCCTTATCGCTACATCTACAAACACACTGCACTGCGCACACACCGCTATTGTAATTACTCACACTCACTCACGTGCGTGGTATGCGTGCGTTCTAGTGCTATACGTTTGCTTCCGTGTCAGGATTCAGTTTAGGAGGAGTAGAGGAAGTGTTTCATTTGGAGACGAAGCAATCGGGTAGCAACTCTGTGCTACTCTACTAGAACGATCCGCTTTTGTGCTCGAATGGAGGAAGATGATCGTAAGCCGCTTGAGGGTACGGAATTAGAGACGGCTACACAAGATTTCGTTGGAAGTTTGATCCAAAGTCCAAATCTGATGCAACAACAACCTACAAACCTCCATTTCATTGCACATGATTCCGTTCCGCTTCTGCACGAAAAAAGAAGAGAATTTATGAACAAATTGTGTCAATTTATAATATTCTCCCATAGAAAAAGCAACATTGAAGGATCCTACCTTGAGGACCTCCCCCAAACCCTCAGAGCGAATGGTAATGGAAGGCAATATTTTTCTACAATACATGATTGCGCGGATCGAAAACAACGATTACATTTAGCAGGAGGTAAAAAATAAGGAAAATGGAAAATGGGGAAACAGTGAGATAACGTGTTGATTTTTCGGCTCAATGCAATTTGTTGCATAATTTGGAATTATCATGGGCAGAGTGTTTTTTTAATTGTATTTTTTTAAAGCTGCTTTTTCAGAAGCACTTATTTGAGTTGAAAGCGTACTGCGTTTTGTACGCTACCGGTACCGCTTTTTTAATTGTTAAATTATTTTCATTTGAAAAATTATTTTAAATTTGTTCGAAATCGTTTTTGTAATTCGTTGCTCACCAGCGTTCGATCCATTTGGGCGACGACAAAACTGCTTTTGCCTTCCAAATTCACAAAGCACACCCTTCCTTTCGCCCCCTTCCACCCATCTCTCTATCTCACACTGCTGCCGTCACCGCCGACGCCGTCTATACAAATATACTGATAGGTAGAATGCATTTTCTAGTGATATTTCTTAAGAGTAACTACTAAACAAAGCTACACAATATTGTATCTTGTAAAGCAACGTGGCGCGTAGAATGGAGCTAGTTTGGCGCTCTACTTCAACTATGAAATGAACGGTTTGTAAAAAAAAAAAGGTGTCACGAAAGAAAAGAAAAAAAGAATAGTAGAAAGTAGAAATGAACCGCATTACAACTACCTACACGGGCACTGCGCTATTGCTATTATTCGTTCTCCAACATACACATGCTCACTAAATCGAGTACTAGTGTAGCGGTAAAATCTCAGCATAAACAGGGTGTAAGGTCCACCTTTCTTCCGTTTTAATGTGTTGTACCGAGGAAAAGGGGTAAACGCTTTTTTATATTGTAACAGAAGAAATTGAAAAGGAAAAAAAACAACAAAAAATAAAAGAAGCGTGTGTTTGTGTGGATAACAAAAAAAGAAGAAAAAAAGAGCGATAAAGTAAATACAACTAAAGAAAGCGTAATTATTAAGCAAAAGACAGGCAAAACACAAGCAACAAACGAACGAAGGTGTGAAAATGAGGTGAAAGTAAACGAAACAACTTACTATTGCAATAGAGATGAGGAAAAAAGTATACAAAGGTAGCAAGGCTTTTGATTTTCGAGATAAATTGAGAAATAGCAACAAAAAAAACATTAGAATGTGAAACCCCGCGTAAAGTTGAAGACAAAACCCCAGCGCCACCTACATGTCCTACACGAGGAAAAGGCCACACAGTTAAACGAAATGACCAAACAATATTAAATTTTACCAAAACCACACAGAATAGGTACACGTCAGTAAAAGTAGGGAAAAAATAGAGGAAAAAGTAGCAAAAACGTGGAGTTTTAATTCAGATGCCAACGAACGCGGAACGTAATGTATACAACATGGGGTTTCTTTTCAACATTGCATGTTTTTTTTATCTCTCCATTGCTAGTCGAACAAATCAAATGTTTTTTGCTGCAAATAGCCAGACAAGGAAAGAGGAAGAGAGAGAATACGTGTGCTTACAATATAAGCATAAAAGTGTTCTTGATTTGCTGCTTTGTTATCACCTTCTTCTTCTCACGCTTTACCCTTCAGCTTCTAATCTTAGTCACATTCGACGGGTTCACCACCAACTAAGTCATGTAGGTTTTGTCTGTTTGCTTGTTTTATGCTTACAATTACCACCACCACCAAACCAATTAGGCATTGGGCGCGAAGAAAGGGAACAGAACCTCACGACAAAGATCGATGTGAGTGTGAGAGAGAAATTAAAAGTTAATAGTAATAAACATTAAAAAAACACGAGTCAGAAAGTTCCCTAAATGAAGAATTGAGGTGCGTGTGTTTGTTCCAGAACTTCCACGATGGCAAAAATCAACGCGTAAAATTAATTCGATTAGTCACGAAAACAAAAGCATGTGTGTAATTTGTGTAAAAAAAAGTAACTTCCAATGATAAATTTTTATATTTTGTTTTTTCCCCCACTTGTTGTTTGGTTTATAATCCGGATAGGTAAGCACCCTCTCTACAGCACAATATAGTCAAAGGGCACGGTATTAAACAGAAAAGTAAACAAAATTTAAATTTAAAAAGTAACGAAGTGTACGAACACTAAGCATTTGTGGAGTCTCCGCGCACGATGACTGAAGATTAAAAGGCGGGAGTAGACAAAAAAAACAAACAAACACGTTTTCGGTAACGGTATTTTAGAACAAAACAAAAACGTTAATAAATGTGCGAGAGAAGAAAAAAACACACACACAGAGACATACACAATCCATGTGTAGAAGAACAAGAAAAATAGTCACTAGAAACAGAGCAAGAATAAAAAAAGGGAAAAGTTGTGCGTGTTAAATGAAAAAGTAAAGAAAAAACATTAAAAACACACACACAAAAGCAAACAACAAATACACAATTCCGTTCGCAACCGATGATAGCAATCGAAGAAGAAGTAAAAAAGATATTGTCATAATAGGAACTATGAAAACGTATAAAGCTATAAAGAAAAGCGCATTGGAAAACGGTAAATAGCAAAGTAGAAAGCGAAAAAAACGGAATGAAAGAGAATGGAAAGCCAGAAGTGGATGAAGCAAATGGGAAAAAAAGGAATTATCGTACCAATTTATATATGAAAAATCGTAAATCGTGTATACAGGGTTTCCCACGATTTATTGGTTGGATCCCATCAATTTTTAGTGAGTTCCCATATTTTTTTTGGTGCGTTCCCACGATTTTTTGGCCGTTTCCCAGAATTTTTTGGTCCCATTGTATTGATATCCAAGCGGAAAATACCAATTTATTATGGGAACGAACCAAAAATCTATGGGATACGACCAAAATATCGTGGGAACGCACCAAAAAATCATGGGATCTGACCAATAAATCGTGGGAAACCCTGTAAGAAGAGCCTATTGCGAAGGGAATGAAATAGTCTTCATAATGGTAAGGAAACGAAACGAAACACAGGAATAAAAGGCAGAGAGACAGAGAGAGGGAGAGTGTAACACAGTGAAATAAAATCGAAAGAGAATTTAAAACCAACCAAAAGACACGTGCTCACGGGTTGCTTGGATTACGCTACAGATGACAAAAGATCAAAAAAACGACTTTCTAAACACATTGTTCGGCAGTATTGGTAAGTACACAAAACGAAAGTAAATTGTATTGTTTGTTTCATTAATTTACTCATTAGAATACACATTCAAGAAAGGATAAGCTTTTTAACAAATCGTTCCAAAACATCCGCCACGTATCCGCCACGGTCGGGATCCTTCAACGCAGCAACCGCCATCCTTACGAACGCCAGCTGGAAAACGATGAACCTCCGAACTGGGTCGGCTTAGCCTGTTGCTGGGCCGCCAGCCCACCGAACGACACGCCGGACGACGAGGAACCGAGCTGCTCGAACAGATTGTTGGACTGCGTCGCCGGTGATCCGATGGCGGGCGATGCGCCACCCCCGAACGGTGAACCACCACCAACAACGCCACCGCCCCCGAACGTTGCCTTCGGACTGCCGAACGTGGGCGCCCCTCCAAATGTCGGCGCCCCACCGAACGTGGGCGCCCCGCCGAACGTGGGCGCACCGCCAAACGTGGGAGTCGCTCCGAAGGCGGGCGGCTTACTGAACGCCGACGTGCCCGTCGGTGAAGCGAACGCGTTCACGCCCGTTCCCGCCGCACCACTGCTGAACGGCCCCGGGCTGGCGGCGGCACCAGTGGCGACCGATGAACCAAATGCACCACCGCCGGATGCTGCTCCACCGCCAAAGATGGACTGGGTCGACGATTGGGGCGGTGTTTGCGGGCTGCCGAACGGTCCCGCTGCTGCCGGCGAGCCGGCGCCAACCGAACCAAACAAACCCGTACCACCGGATGGCGATGCTGCTGCTGCGGCCACCGGACTGCCAAAGATGTTACCACCACTACCGCCGGCACCGGCTCCCCCAAACGCTGACGCACCACCGCCGCCGCCGCCACCACCACCGAAAATGGAACCGCCTGCAGCGCCGGGTGTTGCGCTGTTGCTCGCGGCGACACTGCCAAACAACCCGGTGCCTCCGGTGGCCGTCGCAGAGGCCGCACTGCCGAAAATGTTGGACGTGCTCGAGGCCGCACTTGATCCAAAGACGGAATTAGTCGCGGCTCCAGCGCCACCGCCAAAGAATCCACCGGACGACGGGGTGGTGCTGGTAGCGGGTGGTGCTGTTCCAGCCGCTGGCGTTGTGCTCGCACCGAAAAAGCCTCCCCCAAAGACGCTGGTGGTGGTCGTTGTGCTGGCGGCACCAAGCGCGGTCGATGCAGCCGTGGGCTGCCCAACGGAACCGAACAAACCGCCCGAAGAGGCGGCAGCAGGCGCCGGCGATGCTGCCAGTGGACCGAAGGGTGAGGCTGCTCCACTGGCTGCGGTGGTAGCAGTAGCACTACCACCACCACCTCCGAAGATGCTTTTCGTGTCGGTTGTCGGTTTGGAGGCGCCGAACGTGCCCGAACTGAATATGTTACCCCCGGTAATGGAGGGCGTTGTCTTGGCGTTGTTCCCCGCGCTGGCCGCTGTCGGTGAGCAGATGCTGATCGAACCGAACAGTGTGCTCGTGGTATCGGCAGCTGCCGTCGTCGTCGGCGTGGTCGTTGTTGTTGCCGGGGAAGTGGCAGCCACCGGCGTACCAGTGCTCGCGGCAGGTGTGGAAACGGTTGCCGAAGAAGCGGGCGTCACTACCGGCTTGCCCAGGGAGAGCCCTCCGAAGGAAAATCCACCCCCAGGGGATGACGCTGCCGCTGTGGAGGTGGTCGAAGGCGCAGCAATGGAGCCAAAGCCAAAACCGGTGGTAGCAGTGGCAGTTGCCGTCGATTCTTCCTTCCCTGCGGTTTTTGCCGGTTCGGTTGCTGGCGAAGCTACGGTCGCCGTTGTGTCCGTCGAAGATTTGGCCACTCCAAAGCCGGACGATGCAAAACTGCTTCCACCGCCGAACGTTAATCCGCCCGTTGGGGCACCATTGGCTGGCTTCACACTGCCAAACAGCGAACCGCCGGAAGCAGCATCACCACCCGCACTACTCGGTGTTACGGACAGCGAACCGAACGAAAGCCCCGAAAACAATCCTCCACCGGATGCTGCCGGTTTGGCGCCTCCTTCCTCATTCGCCGAAGCGTTATTGTTCGCTCCGGACGGGGCAGCCGGCTTCGTAACGCTCCCAAACAGTCCACCCGTTGCAAAGCTGCTACTCGTACCGCCGGTAATGCTACCGAACAGACCACCGCCGGCCGGTTTGCTAGCCTGGGACGTTGCGCCCGCTGCACCACCACCACTACCCTTCACCGAAAGATCCACCGACGAGTCGACCTTCTGCAGCAGGCTTGTAAGGGCGGGCAGGGGCGCTTTCGTGGCCGGTGCTGGCTCAACCGGCCCGAACGACGGTGGAAGCGGTTTGTCCTTTTGCACCTCCTCAACCGGCGGAGGGACGTTTTCGTTCGAAGTGGATGCAGTGGCCGTTGCCTTCGGTTTGCCCAGGCTTAGTGGCCCCTCGGAAGAGGAGGAGGATCCTGCGAGGCCAAAGGAAAGACCACCGCTCCCAGCTATGGTGGATGGCGCGTCGAAGGAAAAGTTGGGCTTCGGTATGGAACCGAAAGTAAGTCCCGACTGTTGGCCGCTGTTGCTGCCGGTACCCGAATTGCCGAAAGAAAACACCGGTTTCGGTGCGGCAGGGGCGGATGATTCCGTCGACGGTGGTTTAAAGGTTCCCGCCGATGCGGCCGATCCGAAGCTGAACGAACCGGAAGCAGGAGCTTTTGACGCCGCAGCCGGAGCAGAATTGACCGGGATGTTCTCCTTACCGCTGGAGCTGGAGATCGTGCTGTCCTTTTTCTCCTTATCGCCACCACTTTCCTTATTAACTGGTGTGCCAAAAGACAGCCCGCTTGTGATGCTTCCCCCATTTGCTGTTGGCTTCGCGGCGTTGCTTTCCGCAGCAGTCATCGGTGTAATTGTCGTTTGTCCAAAGGAAAAGCTTCCAACGGATGGTGACGCAGCAGCAGCCGCACCAGAGCTTGGAACGGCGAACGAAAACGCTTTATTAGCGGGTGCCGTTGCCATCGGTTTGTTGCCAACCGGCTGCTTGGATAGCGTTTGCACCGGTTGAGCGGCAGGCTGCTGTTGGGGTGGGGCACTGCTGCGTTGCTGCTGCACTTTGCTCTGCTCCGCCTTGCTTACCGCCGCCTTCTGTGCCACTTTCGCTTGTTTTTCCTGCTCCACCATCACCACCTGGCGGCGCACCTGATCGCGATGCTCACGGACGACCTCCGAGCTAAGGCCCACCCGGTCCGGTCGCTGTGGTTTCACTGTTACCACCTTTCTGCCCATTAGCGCGCGTCTCAGTGCGGACAGCTTGCCCTCGCTTAGCTTCTTCGTGTCGGCCGCCACCTGATCGCCGAGCGTCATAGAGATAATTGAATCGGTCAGCGATTCGATCGCACTCTCGGATGTGTCGGTAGCATCACCTCCACCAAGCTGCTGCTTGCCCTTTACGCTTTTGTTACGATCCTCCAGCCCCTTTACACTACTGCGCAGCCCCAGTTTGCTCTTCAGCACGGCCAGTTTTTCGCCCTGCCGGTTCAAAATGTCCTGCTGCTTCGACAGCGTCTGGTACAGCACCTCCAGCGAGGGGATGTGCATGCGCTGCTTGGCCCGCGCCTGCTTCGCCTCCTCCAGGCTCATCCACTGCGCCTCGAGCTGCTTCGTAACCGTGCGCAGCTGGCTCTCGTTCACCTGCAGCATGTTCTCGAGCGCGCTCAGCTGGCGCCGGCTCGTCTGCGACAGGCCGCCGTGCGCCTCCTGGTACCGGTGCACGGTCGGGTTGTTGTAGATGGCGCTCTTGCTGTTCGCTTCCGCCACCATCGCGAACGCTTCGTTCAGCCCGAGCCGGAGCGCCTGCACGTCCGCCACGAGCGACTGCGTGCTTTCGTTCGCCTGCGCAATGATGTCCTCCAGCTCGCGCAAGCTGCGTATCATCTGTGCGGACTCTTCCTTCTGCCCGATCTGTACGCTCAGTGCCCGGTTGCGGCGCTGCAGCTCGGTCAGCTCGCGCGCAAACCGGTTCAGCTCGTCGTTCGTGAGTGCGCGAATGATGGCATTATTGTCCTCGGAGGAAAAGTCCGCCCTTTTCGGGGCAGCTGTGGTTTGTGAGCGGGCCGCCACATTACCATTGTTGGGCGGCTGCTGTTGCTGCTGCTGCACCGCTGGCACGTAGCTGGGGGGAACCGTAACGAGCGGTTTGTTGGCGTCTGCACTCGGCCGGGAAGATGCTGACTGCTGCGGCGGCGGTCCCATCGCAGCCATTGCGGCCTGGAAGGGTGGTGCCGACATGGTCGGCAGTCCTCCTGCAGTCGTGCCACCGCCAAATGTCGTACCGCCGCCACCGCCACCACCACCCGCAGGGGTAGAAAATCCAGCAAAAGGTGAAGGTTTCGTTTCGCCACCGACTCCCTGCTGCTGCATTCCGGGGCCGGGCGACGCTCCAAATGTGATCTGTTTGCCGAATGTTGGCGCTATGGCGGGGGCTGCCGGTTTCGGTTGCTGCTGCTGCTGCCCCGGTGCTGCTGTTCCTCCGGCGCCACCGAACAAATTGATCGGCGACTTTTGTACCGCTTCCGCACCGACTCCTGCATTGAAGAAGGATTTCGACTTGGCGATTGCCGGCGTCGATGTGGCCCCGTTCGGTACGGCGAATGATATTTCCGACGTCGGCGGTGGTGCTGCTGCTGCTGCAGGAACGTTTTGATTCATGCTCGGGAACGCTTTTGGCTGCTGTTGTTGCTGTTGTTGTTGTGTTGGAGCCGCTTGTCCCATATCGATCTTCACAAACGCACCGCCCGTAAGGTCCTGGATCGGTTTCGGTGGTGAGCAAATGTTCGGCACATTCGGCAGTGTGTTGAGCACGTTGAACGACACCAGCTGCCCGTACGTCGACAGCAGATGGATCATCGGCATCACCGGAAACGTCTGCTCGCCAATCACGAGCTCGTGCGTGCAGCCCGTCTCGAGCGCGAACCCGATCGGGAACGTTTCCTGCTTGTCCGCCGTGAGCGGCAGCTCCGCCCGCGCCTCATCCGTCGTCGTCCACTGGCACCAGGTCGGTGCTTCGCCGCTCTCGGTCGTGCCCAGTATGCCCACCTCCATGCTGTTGGCCGACGCCATCAGCAGCAAGTTCCAGGGCAGTATGTGCTGCAGAAACACCTGGCCCCTGCGCGGTCCGCTCTGGCTGTAGCAGATGTCGTCGTAGTTGACAAACACCGGGCTGCCCGCCTTCGGTGCGTTCACGATGAACAGGGCCGGCACGGTGTCGTCCCCGTGGGGCATAAACGCGGCCGCAAACTGGTACGTGCTGAGCCACTGGATCGCTAGCACATCGAAACCGCCGCCACCCTCGAGCACGCCGGGCGGGCAGACGATGGTGCGGGCCGGTTTCAGGTCGGGCTTGTACTGTACCAGCTTGCCGTTGGCGAACGCCACCACCAACTGCTTGCCCTTCGGACTCCAACAGGCACACTGGGCCCGCTCGGCCGGGTTGTTGGCGTCGAGCGAGTGAAATTCCAGCCCGGTCGGTTCCTTCAGCGTGTACACGGAAAGTCCACCGGCCTCGGTACGCACGGCCAGCACATTGTGCATGACCGGGTTCCAGCACAGCTGCGTGCTTCTTACGGCGGGTTGGGGGGACGTTTTGATTTCCGCCAGCTTTACGATTGACCCGGTCAGAAACGAGGGTACAGAGTAGATGTACACGAACGGTACACCGTTCGCCACGACGTCCACCGCCAGCATGCCATGATCGCAGCTCACCGCCAGCTGGTACGGCTCACTGGGCAGGGGAACGGTGCGCAGCGGGACGGTCTCATTGATCACCCGGTCGGCGGTGATGTCCTGCAGCTTCAGCACGCGCAACTCCGCCCCGGCTGTGCCGGCAAACACCAGCCCGTGGACGCTGGCGGTGGCCAGCAGGCTGCAGCCGTTCTTTGCATTCCCATCGCCTTTGAAGATGGGAACCTTGCTCTGTAGCTTAAACTTTAGCTCCTGCGAACGATAGACATCAACACGGGCAGTTAAGCATCATCCTCCGGGTGGTGGGGAACGCGAACGTAAACATAACCTATGTGCGAGGACCAGAAACTTACGGTAACGTCCAGACCAAGCGGTGCCGGTTGTGCCATCCTTTCGCACTCTTGTCCGTATATCGAACTGGCCAACCTAACGCACTGTGGGGGGCGGGGAACTTGCGGTCAACTTCCCGATTGGGTTGTTACACCTTATTTTTCGCAACAATCACGGCACGTAAAACAATCGACACAACTGCTTTCCGACAAACAAACCCGCTATTTTTGCCCCACAGCCAGTTGACAGCAGTTTGACAGACGGGCGGTTTGACAGATGGGAGACCCGTAGAGGAGGCGTTTACACAAAGCGAACTCTTGGCGTGAAGCTGTTTAGCCATGATGCGAGAATGGTGGGTGCTTTAAGAAATCTGGCAGTATAAATTGCGTGCTTTTTTGATGGCTATTAGTGACAGTGAATATGTAGTGCAGTTTTCTTCTTCTTTGTTCCATTGACATTTATTGTTTTACCCAAAGTGGGTATAGTACACAGCTGGGCGTATAGCTCTTCCCGCCAGGCCATATTGATAAACAGATAAGGTCAAGAGACGCTTTTACAATGTACCGTTTCACCAACACTACAACACACCATCTGCGAGCGGAGATTGATGTCAGGTTTTAACCTTCTTTTAGCATCAAAATAAGTGCAGGACAGTTATAGAAGGTATAGATATTTAGAAGTTTACGACGACATAACCCAAATAGCCAGCTCGTACTTTATAGCTGATTTAGGGCTGATTAACGAAAAATCGTTCCGATGTCGTACTTTGGGGCTGATTAAGAGATAAAGCGGTACTTTGCCGAACTATGGAGCTTTTTAACAGGCACATGGTACTCTTTGGAACTTTGCGGCTGATTAGCACTATGTGTAGGGTTCATGGTGGAACTTGAAGGCTTGTTAAGAAAGGGTACCGAACTTGGTGGAACTTTATAGCTTTTTAATGCATGACATCGGTACGAGATGGCTCTTGTCAAAGTGTCAAAGACGGACGCCGGCAATAATCTCATTGCTGCTGCACAAGTTAGATTCGTTATTTGAAGAATGAATATTGAGTGAAGTGATTGTGAATTATCAGTAAATTGTGTAAAATTTTGTGTAATTCATCAATACAAAGGATTTAAAAATATACATATGTGTTTAAACGAAACAAATCTTGTTGTTTATTTTATCGATGACGCTTGCTTGAAAATAAAACACAAAGAAAAATAATACCTGGCATCGTGGCATAAGGAAGCTGCTTAGGCGCTGTTTGAAAGACCCACATAGAACTTTGATGCTGTTTATCTACTGCAAAAGGCGAATTAGAGCAGCGATTTTTAGCGTGCCAAAATGAGCTGCTTAAGCAATTCTGGCTATTTGGGAAAGCAGTTCAAATGCTCGTTGCTCAACAATATTCAATATCATAACTCAACCACATCATCAAGTGACCGTACCTCCATGTGGAAAATCCTTTCTATACCTTCTACAGTGTAGGTTTGAAATCGGCTCACATTAGAGTTTAGTATTTAAACAATCGTATCGCCGTTCTAGTTCTAGCGATGCATAACTTCATTGCGAAACCATACAACAGTACAAAGGGAAAAAGAAAGCTCTCAAAGCGAGGAAAGCTTTACTGTGTTGCTATCCCACCAATAGGTGGCGCCACAAGCTTTTTTTTGCTATTTTTTATAATGCATCAATCGTCCACCGTCTACTAAACGAAGTCTTTTTAGATTCCTTTTAGGTTGAGAGCTTGAGCCGTTTATAACTCTTTTAGGGCAGTGGCAACGCTGATCGGGTTTGATGCGATTTTATCGGACAACGTTATCTGCCAAATCCTATATGAAAATTTGACAGGACGTCCGATAAAATCGCATGCGACGAAGTGTTGAGACGGCCCTTAGTGGTCATTATGGTAGAGTTGTGGCACTTGGGTACTGTTTGGTACAATTCATTTCAAGGGTAAATCTCGTGAAAACTGTTGATGTTTTCGTTCTGTTTATCATTTGTTCAATATTATTGCTAAAAATAACTCAAAATTGTTTGAAAATGGAGAAAAAATCACATGCATGCGTTGAGTATTGAGCTGCACTTTGGTTTGGTATTTAGGTATAAAACTCATGCTACCCGTTAAACATTGCGAGAGTTGCGAGTAGTATTTTCTGTTCGAAATCTTGTGTTATTTTAAATCATCTTTATGTTTTCTTCATAAATTTTTTTTTTTTGCTATGTTTTTCGTCGAATTTTTGGCTGTGACTATTTGTATTTTTGGTGTTTTTTAAGTAAAGTGTTAATTTTCATATATTTAGTATACTGCAAATCGCACTGTTATAACTGCTCTCGGGTTGCTGCTGCTAAAACTATGGGCCAAAAATCAAACTGCTTACCCTCACAATCTGCTTAAATGCAAGGGCGCTGGGGCTATGAAGTTGTATGGAGTGCGAGGTCTCATGCGAGTTCACAAACTCGAATTTGTTTAGCGGGTTCGATACGTATAGTAGGTCCCTAATGAAAAACATCGCGTTGACATAAATCATCGCTTTGTTGTTATTGTTTACATCGCCCGCGCGGGTTGGAAAATGCTTACATACAATTTACCCAACAATTTGTTTAAAGCCTAAAAAGCATTACGCGTAATGGTAGGTTATTTTTTTGTTTGTTAAATATCATCCCCTATTGTCATTTTATCACAATCTTTTTAGATACACAATATATATTGGCTTGCTCTCACTCCCGAAAGGACTATCAACAATGGATTTCCCTTCCATCAAACAAGAACCTTCCGATACGGGTGAAACACCTAACTTTCACGAAGTGGCCGGTTCGGATTTGGTCAGCGTCATTAAATGTGAGGATTATCAATTGATGGAAGCTGCGACTGACGACAATTCCGTATCTGAAAAAGAGCATCCATGTAGCTTATCTGACGTAAAAGAAACCCCCCAAGATGCACCCTCGCCGGAAACGCTTCACTGTCCAGATTGTAACAAACCGTGTCCCAGCGCCAATGCATTGCGGTTGCACCGGCGTAGACTGCACAAACCGACCGAACCGGTCGTGCGGCCCCAGTACCGCTGCACTGAATGCGATAGAACGTTTCTATTTCAGCGGAAGCTAAAACACCACCAGGAAACGCACAACCAGGTGCCCTGCCCGGTGTGCGCTAAAAGTGTAGTGCAGCGCAGCCTTAAAGAACACCTTGCCGCGCACGAAGGAGCCATCCGGTGCGCGTTGTGCAGCAAAACGCTTTCTTCCTATCGGGCCTTGAATCTGCACCGCAAGCTGCTGCACGCTAGTAGCTCGGATCATACGTGCGTGGCAGCGGAAATGACACGATGCGGCGAGTGTGATCGGGTGTTCTCGAACGCCGCCCAGCTAAACTCGCACATGCGCAGCCACCAGCAGCAGCAGTGTCCGGTGTGCAAAAGCATGCGCTCAAAATCGTCGATCAAGGAGCACATTGCGTCGCATGGCGGTGCGTTTCGGTGCGCCGTGTGCGATGGGACGTTTTGCTCCAAGCGCCGGTTGAAGTACCACATGGCGTCGAAGCACGCGGAGGATGGAAGCGCAATGACGACGGAGAACGAGGCGAAGGAAGAAGGAAAACACAGATGCTTACAGTGCAAGCGAGTTTTTGACAGTGAAAAACAGTTGCTAGAGCATGGTTCAGTACATCAAAGGAAGCAGTGCCCGATATGTAGGAAAAACGTTAGACAAAGGAACTATCCGGCGCACATGGCGGTGCACGCGTACCGTAGTTGAAGTAGAGGGGAGAGGAAAGAGACTGTTTTAATTTAGTAATACTTACGTGCATAACTTAAGTTCTTCCTTCCGCATATGCTGGCACAGTCTTCGGACACGAGGATCGCTTTATGCGCATATCTTCTCCAATTAAGTCTAATTGAGTTGTTTAATTTATTATAAATTAATTCAAATTTAATTGTTTTATAAATATAATCGATAAAATATAACCCAATTTAAATAAAACGTTCAAAGACAGCCTTCACCGTTCTAGTCTGTTTCTACCTGTCATGGCTGTGATGGCACCACCAGCCTACTACGATGTGATGAAATCTTCCCTATCACTATGGTAACGAGTACCTGCGAAAAGACAACTGTCAAAATCGTTGGTTCATACTTGCGTTATAAATCTCGCTTGAATTGAAGGAAACAGTTCAACTTCAGCAACCAGCAGCTTCCATAAGCGAAGAACAATGGAGGATAACGAGTATAGTGCCTACTCGCTACAGAGACTTTTTCATCAAAGTTCGGAAGACTACTTTCGAGAGTATTTCGGGTTGAACGATATCGCCCCGGAGGAGGAAATTACTTCTACAACCAACGAAGACTACCAGCTAAACGAATGGCCGCCCGCTCCGGAAGTAAACTATTGCACAAAGTACAAGGAATTGCAAAAGCAGCTGAAAGAAATTAACAAGGTAGGTAAGCAGGGTTTTAATTCTAAAAACTTTGTTTTATTAGAATTCAAAACATGTTTTTTGTGACGTAAACAGGAGAATGTAAGCTTCCGGCACCAGCTGCGGGCCGGCGAGCGCAAACTGTTGACAGTGACGCGTGATCGGTCCTTCCTGCTGGACCGGCTGCTCGTCTACGAGCCGACCTTACCATCGTCCTGCTTCAGCACTTCCAGCAGCTCCGAATCGGACGCATCAACGGACCAATCGCCGGCGAGGGGACGTACATTAAACCAGCGCCCGAAACGAAAGCAATGTAACCACTCATCGGCCATGCGCGAACCGTTGGTGAAGCAAAGGAAAGGAAATTAAAATATGAATTACAAAAAAAAAACAAAGCGTTGCTAAGCCGTTTGCTCCATTGTTTCAATGCATACTGCCGTCGATTCACCGTCGATTATCTTGTACCGCTTCATGTAATCCAAAATCTGCCCCCGATTGTCGGCGCCAATCATAGCGAGCGCCTGGCGGAACTGTTTCAGCACGGTACGCTCCTCGGCCTGCTGCTCCGGTTCATCGTCGCCGTAATAACAAAACATAGCCCAAACGTCCAGCAGGTAGAAACAGCCGGTTAAAAATTCCAAACTCATGTGACCGAACCGTTCCCGCATGAGCAGCGCATACTCTAGCGCTAGCTTGTTGAGCGCGTTTGAGTGGGCCAATCCCTTGCAGGTGGCTATTCGTGTGAAACATTCAAGAATGTGCCGTAGCGCAATGGCTCTCGTTTGATTGCTGTGGATCAATATTTGCTTGCCGTAGTTATACGCACTCTCAGCGCGCTGGAAGTTACGTGTTTCGTCGCCTGTAAGTAAGGAGAAGGAATGTTATTGCACACCACGAAACTTTGGAGATGGACGAGCATTTACTTACGACGATCATCTGGATCCAGATCTAAAATTTGGCTTAACCATTCGGAGGGGATTTCCGCCGAACAGTACACACACACTGTTGGCAGTTCCTCCAGGTTCAGCTCCTTCGAGTACTCCCGCCGACAGGCGGGACAGCGGATCATGTTGAACCGCTGCTCGAACGTAGCGTCACCCTCCCGGCATCGCTCGCAACCACAGTCGAAGCAGTACTGCGCCCGAAGCAGCATCTTCCGCTCCGCTGCCGCCATCAGCCGGTAGTGTGGACCGTAACAGTTGAAAACTTCACCACCCGCACCGATCGGGCGGGTCGCGTGTACCGTGAGTGTCGCTCGTTCGAAGTGATTGCGTATGTTAGGATCGCAGGAATGGTTGAACATGCTGATGCGGGGAAAGATTGCCGTAAACACGCGGGAGCTTTTAAGGCACAGATGCAGCGATCCGGCAAGCAGCAACGAATCGTTTAGGTTGTAAAATTGCCCCTTCGAAGGAAGGGCCAGGCGAAGCTCACTGATCGCGTGCCCATTGCAGACCAGCTGGCCAATGTGGCGTGTGATGAACGCTCCACAGCACACCAGCAGTTCGGCCGGTGGCATGGCGCAATCCTTCACCGCTTCCGCAAACGGTGTACATTCTTGCAGATAGATGGTAAGCATCAGACCGGCCTGCCAAGATGAGTACATAGTAAGTCAAACATAAAACTAGGAGCGCAAACGAAATACCAACCAGCGTATACCGCATCCTATCGTCGGGGTCCATCTTGTCGAAGTTCGTCACCAACCGCAACACTCGACCGTAGTGAGAGAACGGATTGTCTTCCTCTCTGGTCGCTTCCAGCACGCGCCGATAGCAGACGGATGCGTCCGTTGCCTTCGCCATTTCTCCGGCAATCGTTCCGAGCCCGTCCAGGAAGCAGCGCAACCCGAGATGGGCGATTCCGATCTGGTACCACAGGTGCTTCCGGTAGCCAAAGCACTCGAACCGGTGCACCGGCCGATGAGCCACCCGGCATCGTGTGCTGCAGTAGCAGGCTCTGCCGCACGTGGGACAACTGTGGGGCAGCAGGAGAGATTAAGCGCAATCTTCCTTCTCGGCGGTCACTGCGATCATTACTTACGGAAAGGGGACCACATTTACTTTGGCACACTTTTGGCAGTCGAAGGAAGGCAGCGTGGAACTGCTTTCCGGATCGTAGACAGGCACGAACGAAACGGCCGTTTCCCTGGCAACCGTATCGTTTGCTTTGATTGCTTCCGCTGCCACAATATAGCGACCGACTGCAGGAGCTTCTTTTCTAAAAAATATGATTAAATTGTAACATACTATCGAAAAAAAAGTAATATAGCACTTCACTTACTCTTTTAAGACGGCTTCTTCCCGCAGCACGGGGCTCGTTGCATTTTCCTCCTCTTCTACCGTACAGTCTCTGTCTGCTGCATCGTACATAGCACGCCAGCCTTCCAGCCTTCGTTGCTCTGCTTTTTGGAGCGCTTTCTCGGCAGCAATTCGCGCTATGCCTTCAACAATCGGACCTAATTTGACTGGCTCACCCAGCCGCTCGGCACATTCCGCCTGCCGGAACAGAACCTTCAGTCGACTGTCCGCCGGATAGTCTCCGTCCAGCGCGAGCTGGCAATCGTCGAACGCTTCCCGATACCGGCGCAGGCGAATGAGGGCGGCCGCACGGTTCGCGTGTCCCAGGGCGAGCGATCTCGAACCGCCAGGGGCAGCAAAGATCGCTTTGCTGTACGCTTCCACCACCACATGATACTCTGGCGTGCTGGCTTTAAACATGTCGTTGCCACGTGTGCGAAACTGGTTTGATTTGTTCTCGCCGCTGGCACGCACGTTTGGCAGCTTTTGTAGCCACGAGCGGAAAAGGTCACTGCAAGTACAGAGGGGATGCGCACTATTAGACACGCCAAACTAATGTAATCGGCTAGGGTTTACCAGAGTTTCGGCACATTCGCTAGATGCCGTATGGTGTCCACCTCGCTAGCAGTGCGCGGCATTTGATGCTGCAATTTATAGACTATGGAGTCGACCATTTCATCCCAATCGCACTCCATGGTTAGTTGCAAACCCGGTAAGAAAGGTGCCGATCGCACCAAAAACGAAATGTAAACAAACTGTGTTTTGACATTCTGTTTAAGGCCACTTTGCCCCCCTCCCTCATTGGACAACGACGGTCCAACGGACAATGACTGTTCGTCAATTAGGCATCTATTAAGGCCTTATTAGACGGAGGAAAATACTATCATTCAATTTTGGAATCTTTCCTTCAAACAGGGTTTGACAGATAGATGCCAGTCGGAAAATCGGAATTCGGCATGCTCAATTCCGATTTGCTCCAGAGTAGATTTTTACTGTCAATGTCGGTAGAGCGAATTCCAAATCAAATATGCTGCGGAATATGAAACTTATGTAGCTCATGTGAAGATAATGGTAATATCGATACACTGACCTGTTATAAAATCATGATGACACACAAATTAACACCGGTTTAGGTTCTCATATACTCTTTAGTGATCCGTTAGTAGTTTTTTTTTTATTGAGCATGCCGAATTCCGCTTTTCCGACTGGCATCTATCTGTCAAACCCTGTTTGAAGGATAGATTCCAAAATCGAATGACAGTATTTTCCTCCGTCTAATAAGACCTTTACACACAAAGTCTAATAAATCTTACCGCAGGACTCCACACAGCATAACACGGAGCGCAACATAACAATTTACAGCTACCAAACGCTTCACAAAACACTTGGAAAAGGAGGTAAAGCGTTTCATTACCTGTCGGTCATCGCAGTAGGCTGGTAGTTTTTCTACGAGCAATGAGCGGCCTACTGAGGATATTCAAAATTTGATACCAGCAATAAAGCGTTTTCTGAAGCGTTTGGCAGCTGTCAGTTGTTATGTTGCGCTCCGTGTTATGCTGTGTGGAGTCCTGCGGTTATAAGCCGCAACCCAAATAGCCAGCTCGTACTCCATAGCTGATTTGGAGCTGTTTAACGAAAAATCGTTCCGATGTCGTACTTTGTGGCTGATTAAGAGATAGACGATACTTTGCGGAACTATGGAGCTTTTTAACAGATACATGGTACTGTTTGGAACTTTGTGGCTGATTAGCACTTTATGTAGGGTTCATGATGGAACTTGAAGGCTTGTTAAAAAAGCGTACCGAACTTGGTGGAACTTTATAGCTTTTTAATGCATGACATCGGTACGAGATGGCTCTTGTCAAAGTGTCAAAGACGGACGCCGGCAATAATGTCATTGCTGCTGTACAAGTTAGATTCGTTAATTGAAGAACCCATATAACCAAGATACCGAAAACGCCACCAATTTCTTGTACTAAAAATCCAATTCCATCAAACAAAGCTAATAAACTATCAGTTTGGTGGGTTAAGCCACATGGCCACAGAAGCAGCCACTTCAATGTTGTTGAAGTCAGATTTTTATGCACGGGCAATTTATTTGCTCAACATGTTTCACCTGTGTTTAAATGTTATTTAATTGTGCAAAGGAAGCAATTAAACGTGTGTGTTTAAATTGGTTTGTTGTAAAACAAACATGTTTTATGTATATGTGTATGTTGTGTCCGCACAAAACAAACATGAAGACGGTGGTGTACGGCACAAACAGAATATGTATTTTATCACTACCCAAATAGCCAGAATTGCTTAAGCAGCTCATTTTGGCACGCTAAAGATCGCTGCTCTAATTCGCCTTTTGCAGTAGATAAACAGCATCAAAGTTCTAGGTGGGTCTTTCAAACAGCGCCTAAGCAGCTTCCTTATGCCACGATGCCAGGTATTATTTTTCTTTGTGTTTTATTTTCAAGCAAGCGTCATCGATAAAATAAACAACAAGATTTGTTTCGTTTAAACAGATATATGTATATTTTTAAATCTTCTGTATTGATGAATTACACAAAATTTTAAACAATTTACTGATAATTCACAATCACTTCACTCAATATTCATTCTTCAAATAACGAATCTAACTTGTGCAGCAGCAATGAGATTATTGCCGGCGTCCGTCTTTGACACTTTGACAAGAGCCACCTTGTACCGATGTCATGCATTAAAAAGCTATAAAGTTCCACCAAGTTCAGTACCCTTTCTTAACAAGCCTTCAAGTTCCATCATGAACCCTACACATAGTGCTAATCAGCCGCAAAGTTCCAAAAAGTACCATGTGCCTGTTAAAAAGCTCCATAGTTCCGCAAAGTACTGTCTATCTCTTCATCAGCCACAAAGTACGACATCGGAACGATTTTTCGTTAAACAGCCCTAAATCAGCTATAAAGTACGAGCTGGCTATTTGGGTATCTTTGGTATATGTTCAACCGTTTACAATAATAAATAATACCACACAATAACACGCAATGCGGGGAGAAGACGGCTGGTCCTTCTCGCGCCGCGATCCTCACTGAGGACGTCACAGGATGACAGCCCTGCTGTCAACAGTGAGCCCTCAGGATGAGGCAGCGGTCTGTCCACAACAGTGTATATGTGTGTTTGTTTACTTGCGAATGAGCTTTTCCATTTCGCTGGTCAGTGCATAGTTTATAGACTAATAATATTGCTGGAGTTGAAGTGCAGTGATGTAAGTGAATGAATTTAATCAACCTAGGAGTTAAAATCCTGTCCAGCATATTGACCTAAGCCAACCCTTGATCAAACTTTTCCTCAAAGCATTTTTGGAAAAGGTGGCTTAAGGGTGGGCAAGATAAATACATCGGATCGGAACTGGCAGCTCCGATTGTTCTAAAATTTGGTGGGTTAACGACTGAATCAACCACCCCAAACCCACGTGGGTTTGAAGTGGTTTTACAGTGGGTTAAGGACGATTTGGTTATTTGGGAATGAATATTGAGTGAAGTGATTGTGAATTATCAGTGAATTGTGTTAAATTTTATGTAATTCATCAATACAAAAGATTTAAAAATATACATCCCAAGCGCCACAGATTAAGCTTAAACGACTGGAAAATTGAATATCCATAGAAAAAAATGAAAGCTCCACAGCTTCATTGGTTTGATCAATAGATGGCGTATTACAACTCATCATTATATTGCTATCCTTTTCTTGCAATGTGTTTCGACAAGTTGCATTTTATTATGACCTATATAGCCTTCTAACTTTCTGAGCAAAAATCTATATAAATGGTCGTGTGGTTAGATACGTGGGTATCAACACCAATGACCATTGCTCAAATCTCACTTGCTTCAGTGCTGGTGGTTTCCGTTGGAGTTTAGTATTTAAACAATCGTATCGCCGTTCTAGTTCTAGCGATGCATAACTTCAATGCGAAACCATACAACAGTACAGAGGAAATGAGAAAGCTCTCCTCCAAGCGATGAAGCTCAACTGGTTGGGGTATCCCACCAACAGATAGCGCCACCAGCTTTTTTGCTATTTTTAGAATGCATGAGTCGTTTGGCGTCTGCTAAACGAAGTCTTTCTATATTCCGTTTAGGTAGAGAACTTGAGTCGTTTAGAAGCCGTTTAGTGGTCGTTTAGTGGATTTGTGGCACTTGGGATATGTGTTAAAACGAAACAAATCTTGTTGTTTATTTCATCGTTGACGCTTGCTTGAAAATAAAACACAAAGAAAAATAATCCCAGGCATCGTGGCTTAAGGAAGCTGCTTAGGCGCTGTTTGAAAGACCCACATAGAACTTTGATGCTGTTTATCTACTGCAAAAGGCGAATTAGAGCAGCGATCTTTAGCGTGCCAAAATGAGCTGCTTAAGCAATTCTGGCTATTTGGGTAGCCTTTACACACAAAGTCTAATAAATCTTATAAGCCACAAAAAAGACAACAATTCGACAAGTCGTCTAATAACATGGGATCTGTCAATTAATAGACAGTTAATGGGATCGGTTGTCTTTGTATTTTGATTTGGGCTGGTAGGGCCATATCAAGACCATTTTACTCCACACAATACATTACAGGGTTTGCCACGATTTATTGATCGGTTCCCTTGTTTTTTTGTGTGTTCCTACGATTTTTTGGCCGTTTCCCACAATTATTTGGCTCAATTGTATTGATATCCAATCGAACGATACAAATAAATTGCGGGAACGAAGCAAAAATCCAAGTGATAAGATGAATAAATCGTGAGTCGAGCCCAAAAAATTATGCGAACTGATCAATAAATTGTGAGAAACCCTGCATCACTACAGACAGACTGTACTTATGACGTTGATTTTCGTTGAAATTCATTTCAAACACATATATTTGTTATCAATGCGTAAACTTCTGATTGTTTTTCATGAATAAGACGTTGAAGTATCGATTGTCGTTAAAATAACAACCCAACTGACATTTTATAGCACGAATAATCGGGAATTCGAGCCTTAAACTTCCCTTGAACTGCACCAGTTTAAGAGAATTTAGAAAAAGTCCTTTAAAATCATATGTGATGCGGCTTTTTCGTTCCTTTCTTCTAGATTCGCTCGGAAACGATGTTTTCTATCGTTATAGTTGGCCATGTACACAATTTATACA
The DNA here is from genome assembly GCF_017562075.2 of Anopheles merus. Taxonomy (NCBI): domain Eukaryota; kingdom Metazoa; phylum Arthropoda; class Insecta; order Diptera; family Culicidae; genus Anopheles; species Anopheles merus. Next base: position 21,790,860 of record NC_054084.1, read on the forward strand.
TATATAATATCCATTTTTTATAAAATAGCGTCAGACAAAATTAGCTCTTGTTTTTCATAAAAAAGCCATAGCTATGAATGAAAAATGAGATCGACGGCATCGTTCATCGATAGAGGAACGTCTAATTTACGATCACACCAAATCTTGGCGCTTTCAACACACTTGATCACACAAAAACCCACAATTTCAGGCGTATCGAGTACTAATCGAGCAGATATGGTAAAACAATTTCGAGCAAATGTCACTTGGGAATGTAAAGAGGTTTAACCAAAAAGATATAGACCAAAATCCTTAACAGGTCCATTTTGCCCCGCTTTCTGTTACGTCAAATTGTCATCGTGCGATGTTTTTTTTTATTTTTTCGATGATAACGTTTGTGACAGTTTCGAGGCGGCACCGTGTAAATGCGGCTCTGAGCGGTGTACAAAAATACACACCAGCTTGTAAGCGCTAGCGAACGGCAGAAGAAAAACCATCAGGAGAGAGTGTACAATCAGGTAAGAGCGTCTGTGTAAATATGGAAACCATAAAAAGTGAGTTATTAAGTACACCTGTGCATTGCAGCAAACGCGCCATTCAGACGCTGTGCGGGTTCCGTCAACAAAATTCTTACGAAACAAACCCCAGCCGCAGACAGCAACCTGCACCGACAACTGATTGTGCCGGACCAACAGAAAAGAAAACAAGGATGGCGTTTAACTTCCCCGCATTTAGCTACATCGTGGCATTGATTATCGATGCCTTTCTCATATTCTTTTCCATCTTCCACGTGATTGCCTTCGACGAGCTGAAGACGGACTACAAAAACCCGATCGATCAGTGCAATTCGCTCAATCCGGTAATTCTGCTGCTGCCATTCCCCACTGGGCCCTACCGCCGATCGATATTTTAACGCTTGTTGCGCTTCTTCTTCTTTGCCCCCTCCTTTTTAGCTCGTCCTGCCGGAGTACGGGCTGCATATACTGTTCAATTTGCTGTTCCTATTTTCGGGCGAATGGCTATCGCTCGCCCTAAACATACCGCTCATCGCGTACCATATATGGAGGTAGTGTGTGGAGGCTGCTGCTTATCATGGGCAGCGCATTGGTCGCCAGCATTTGTTTGCTTAATGTGTCTCTCTGGTTTCAGGTACGCTAACAGGCCGGTTATGTCGCAGCCGGGACTGTACGATCCAACCAGCATCATGAATACGGATGTGTTGCGAGCGTGCTTACGGGAAGGTTGGATTAAGCTGGCGGTGTACCTATTATCGTTCTTCTACTATCTTTACGGGTAAGCAATTTGGGCAGATGAGTTCGATTCTCACTGGCAGCTGTTGTGTGCAGAGTGTAATTAATCGGTCGATTTGGGCATCTGCTTTTTTTTGTATCGTTCCTATAGCATGATAATGGCTCTGATTGCCTCGTAAACGGCAAGGCGGCAAGTGACACACCAAGACACGAGCCTCCGTCGAGTGAGCTTTAAGAAAAAACGGTCTAGATATTGTGAGAGTAGTATTGTAAAGCAAAGAAAGGAAAAAAAGAATCGCGTAACTAATTGCCATGATTGTTGCTTTTGTAATGTTTCGTTCGCTCAGAACGATTCATCTGGCTGCAGTACATTTCGAGCGCTAATTCGGATTGGTCTTGATCAGCTCCAATTTTGTATCGTAATCACACTTCATTGCTAATTACAAAAAAAAAAACCCTAAATAGATCTCCCAAATAGGTAGTATAACTTCTAATTTCAACAGCAACAACAAAATCCTTAAAAGTGCTCTTATCAACCTATCAAAAATTCAGTAACTAAATAGATAATTAATGCAATCCGTTCACGCAATTAATCATGTAATCATTTCAAACTCAAAATGTTTTGAAATTTACAAAAAAAACATTATATTCCATTGTCAAAGTGGATAGCTCGTTCGCAACTAATTCAATTTCAAGACTAGCCCGTGTTAGCGATTGGAAAAAAGAAACACTGTAATATAAATTCTTTATTTTCATTCATCAACGATAATACCGCGAAGAAGTCATCTGATCGTCCAGTGACTGACGACTAGTGAATACTTATTTATTCCGTTCATTTATGCATAATTTCATTCCCCTTTTTCAACTGCCAACTGCTGGTTGCAACTGGGCGATAGAAAGAGTGTTGGCAACGGCAGACGATCTTGACGATAATCAAACGGCCAGCGCAAGCATCAGACAGGACACTCTCAGATCAGTGAATAGAATTATACAATGGGCGTATAGAGCGAATGACGACGCATATACAGAGACACAGACACACGATGTTTTCCTGTACTCAATAAACCAAACTGAACCATTTTCGAAATTACTAACAACGTAATGATAACGCCGGTTTAGGTTCTCATGTACTCTTTAGTGATCCGTTAGTAGTTTTTTTTTATTTTGACTGAAAGAATGCTCATAAAGTAGTAGTGTAATACCATTTCCCTAAATACTCAAAATACCATTTTCTCCATGTAATCATCTCGTAGTGACCTATCACTTACCTTTTGATTGTAATAATTATTTCGGATATCGCAACCAACCTTCGCCGAGATCGTTACAGCTTTTTAAAGCTAAGGTTTTGTTGTTTTCATTTATTCTAAAAAAAGGGCTTCGTTTTAATCCTAAAAAATGAACTATAAATGGCTAACACGTTGAATGTTCGTATGCTCCCTCGTCTCACTATCGCTATTATCCTTGTTCCATGTCGGGCCGTTGGAGCAAGTGGGCTTTCTTTATCCTTCTTTTATACCACTACTCCCCGAAATCATTTATTCGCTACGGGTGTCGGCCTGTGGCACTGGGTGGTCATTTTAATTTAATTTACACTACAACATCTCTCACTTACAGACCCCCGAACAAACGGTAAGGTGTACACTAAGTATAGCAGCAAATCCATGCCGGTTTTGTCATATAAATTATAGAAGTACTACATAGTTGTAAGTATAGCTAATAGACATTAATGCTACGCTTTTTTTCTTCCTCTCCCAGCGCCATAAAACTAACAAAACGAATCCGTACATTTGAGGGTTTATCTAACTCATCTTCTCATTTCAGGAGCGCTAGCGCTAAGGACAAAATTGGCAGGGATGGAGAGTTGCAAAGTGCTCCAGGGGACGGGAGCTCCATTGCCTTGTAACACGCTAAATCGTCACTATATATTTATTTATTTTTTCTACAAGCACGTTCTACGTCTTAAATCTATTGCGGGAGGGCTGTTGCTATCGCAGTTGTCTCCTTCATTTAAACATAATTGCGGCCACACCTTACGCAGGTCAGGCACGCACGCGGTAGTATAAGTTACGGGAGTATACCTTAAGCATCGAATAATACTAGTTCGTTCACCGCTCCGTAGGTGTGCGGGCGCACACCGTCCTCGCAAGTGATTTGTGATTCTTGTGATGTTTTGTGCCTGCCTTGCCCTGTTCCTCTGTCCCCACGTGCGATCGAGGACCCCCGGCTACAGGCGTGTAACTACACTAATAGCTAAACGTACGCTCAACGAAAGGGAGACGTAGACTAGTTTGCCACAACTTACATCCTAGACGCGAGCTCGAGACCCTTCCCAGTCCTTGCTTTCGATTTCGGGTTCGCGTTCTTGTTCTAACTGCTAAAAAACAACTGACACGCATGGTGCGCGCTTGAAGACGCGCAAAACCCGCCTGTCTCGGTATTCGCTTGCGCATTTACATCGTATGGCGGTGGCGCTCGGTATGGCCTGTACATCAGCGCGTGTGGTAAGGAGGGGGGAGGAAGTATTTTTTAGCAAATTAACAACTCTCTAACTCTAATGAACAACAAATACTTGGTAACTGTTCAATTTTGGGATCATTTCACTTTTTTATCGGTAGCTGAACTGCTCTCAACTCTCATGCTCTCTCTCTCAGACACACACACTCAACACATTCGCTTTTCATTGACTCATCTCATTTATCGTCTCGTAGATTTTGTATAACTTTACACACTTTACACCCAAAGGCCGGTGTATGGATATGATGGTCCCGATGGGGCACGCGACTCCGTTAAGGCCGGGGTACATTGTCCGTACTCACTAGTGTAATTTAGATTTTCACTAGCGCATCTGGCGGCGGCTGGTGGAAGCTTTTTTTTGGTCATCTAGGGAATGGTCGTGCCGGATCTCAAATATAAGTAGTTTTTTCGTTTTTTGATGCGAAAATGGATGCAATGCGTGCACAACATATTTATCTATCAATTACAATTACAACATTTTCTCGTCCGATTGAAGTAAAAAACATGGAAAAATAACATATTTTCTGGAGCGGCTCCAAATTGTTTTGCAAAATGCTTCGGTCAGCCGCCGCCAGATGGGCTAGTGAAAATCGAAATTACACTTGCGAGTATGGACCGTGTATCCCGGCCTTTAAAAAAAAAGCGCACCTCACCTAATTTCGAGTTTGCCGGAAGGCAAATTTCTCTTTCCTTTCACGTGCACGTGGCGCATGTGCAACTGAGATGCAACGAGCTGATGACGATGCACCCTTTGGGGTCCCTACACGTACACGCACACTGTCTTCAGATTTCGGGGACCTTTCCCCTTGTATTTCCCTTTACTTTCTTGAAGTACTGGACACGTGGACACACACACATTACTCTCTCTCTCTCTCTCTCTCTCTCTCTCTCTCTCTCTCTCTCCCTCTCTCTTTCTCTGTCTCTCTCTATCTCTCTCTCGTTTGTCACGCACTGTGTGGTTCGTTCCTACTTAACGAGAACCTCCCCTTACACGCACATGCTGCTGCTGCATTATGTGACCTCATATGTGCTTTCAAAGCATTTCCCCCCGCGCTACTATCTATCTATTCCCTCATGCACGTGATTTTGTTGTCCCCTGTTACCCAAGTACCCTCCCCCTTCCCGTTAACTCCTGCCCTGTTGGTCGGCTTTCTCGGCTTATAACGGTAGTTATTGGAATGTTCTGCACATCTGCATTTGATTTAAAGTCACGCGAATGGGGCCCATCGCAGTAGTTGCGAAAAAAGCCGAATAAATACATAAACTGTGCTTGTTGTACGCTTTGATCGAGAGAAGGAAGAAGGGAGACTTAAAGGAATATTGCATTAGACCAAGCAGTATTTTCGAGATGAGAATCTTTAGTCTCTGCCTAAAACTCTTTAGCTTGACTAACTATGTGTGTATGTTTTTTTTTAAACCATAACAACTATAAAAGACCTTAATCAAGAATCTTTGTCTTAAAACAACGATCTCCTCCTCAAAATTGCCACCAATCGATTGGTGGGACCACATGATGATGATGCACCCCACGTCGGTCGTACCAACTTGATTACTTTCACTGCCGCCACCATCGTCCGAGTCATACGCAATATACGCACACACCATGCGCCGAAAATGTTGGACGGACTGACATCATAAGCTCCCGCGAGTCCCGCTGTTGTGTGCCGCTATTCCGCTGGTCGCTCTCGCTGCTGGTGGTTGGTCCAGGCTCTATCGGTGTGTTTGTCGCGCTCTTTTTTTTACTTGTCTTGCTGAGTTTTCTCTTATTGTTGTGCTGTGTTCGTGCCTGGTACATGGACGCCCAGATGATGTCATCCTGAAGGGAAGCAGCAATGATCGTGGAACACTTGCGCCATTTCGCGTTCATAAGCCACGGTGTGATGCTGGAATGGAGAAGAAATTGAGATGTAAAATTAATGTAAAGTTTAAGCGAGAGGTATACATTTGTGGTAAAATTAAACGATGGAATTAAGAGTCTGATCTAGTTGATCGATTAAAACTAAGAATTGTTGGAGTATCTTTGAGAGTCAATTTTCCAACCATGCCCCAAGTAAACCATAAACAGTTATCACACTAGGTGCTGGTGAACATTTTCCAAACCGCCTTAAAAACGTGCTTACGTTACATATTGGGTTGTTTCCACACGCACACACATACGGGACGATGTGGAATCTCTATCTTTCTCTGGGCCTTCCCTACGGGGTGTTGTTGCGCCGCACAAACGAAGGAAAAACATTCCAGAGATATTTTTACACTTCACACTGTGTTCACCATCACCACCCTGGCAATGGAAAATCTCGGCTAGCCAATCGTCGGGATGTACAGCCAGCCACCATGTTAACACACACGGCGCATGGAAAACGAGTTTTTTTTCTCGATCTTGCTTGCTTGTGTGCTGGCTTGCTTGCCTGTGGGACATACACATGGGATCACATCTCCCCTGCCAGGCCAGGGAAGCTGTTTGCTTTGGTTTGGTTAAAACCTGGGTTGCCCGTTTGGAGGACGAAAAAGGGCCAAGAATTGATCGTAGGTTTCTTTTTCGCGGCATGTTTGTGAGCACATGGTGCACATGCACAGGTTCTCTGTAGTACGGATTTCGTATGTTGTGATATGATCTGCATCACGCACAATCTCGTGAGATAAATGAATGGATTAATTTCTCAAGTCATTTTGGATCTATTGAGAATGAAATGGTACATGTTAAAATCTTCTGATTTCTTGTAAAGCCCTAATTATGATCATGCGTGTCTTATAAGTCAGAAGTTGGTCCCAAGATGTGTTGTGTAAAGACTTACTTCTGATAATGTAAGATTGTTTTATATGGAAGTGACTAATCAAAATGAGTTCAAGTGCTCTACCTACAAATCAATAATTAGATGATAAGTTTTCCTACGAAACCCACGACATACTCGTTATGACCCAAAAGGGATTTGTGAATCTCAAACGTCAGAAGTTGATCAGAAGATCAATTTATTTCGTGTAACGACCTGCTTTTGACCATGTAGGTCTGTTTAATTCATGATAACTAATCAAACAGAGAAGACTTCAAATCCTCTACTTACGAAGAATGAAGGTTCAGATTTAACTTACAAAACCTACCGAAAGAAGTTAGAAGTCAGAAGTTGATTTCAAGATTAGCTGGATTTGTGCAAATGCCTACTTCTGACAAATGTGAGGCTGTTTTATATTGGAAATGACTAACCATACTGAGTTTCAGTCCGCTACCTACAAATCATTAATTAGATGATAAGTTTCCTACGAAACCTAAGACATACTCGTTATGATCTAAAAAGTATTTTTGAGTCTCAAACGTCAGAAAGATCATAATATCAACTGATTTTGTGTAACGACCTGCTTCTGACCATGTAGGTCTGTTTCACACGACGATAACTAATCAAACAGAGTACGAGACATGCAGGCCTCTACTTGTCGATCAACTAGATGTTGATCAACTGATTTTGTATATAGCCCTACTTCTGACCCTGTTTTACATGGACGCTATTAATCGAATTGAGTTCAAGTGCTCTTCCTGTGAAGAATTCTATACTTCCTATCAAGATGAAGATGAGATTTATCCTATAACACCTAAGATCTTGACTTAGAAAACTAAAAGAGACCTAAAAAGGACAAAGCATCAGCCGCAGTTGATGGACAGATAGAGATTTATAAATCAAAATGAATCATCGTAGAGCCTAGTCATATTTCACAAGTAAAGTTATTGGCCATTAGCATATTTAATCATGCCACTTAAGATGTCTTGTCCACGTGCTTGTACTCCACAAGGCTTTCAAAGCAACACGCCTTGAAGAGTGTTGCTAATGATATCAAAATTATATTGCAAAAACAAACATTCAATTATTGTCATTGAGCGTACAATCTTACCTCGCGGACCTAGTTGAAAGTACAGTAGCCTCCTCTCATCAGCAGCAGTTCACCCGCCGGTCATCTACGCACTTCTCCACTGCCGGCTGCCCGGCCGGATGATTATTGGCATGGATTTTTATGATAATTTACTAATGAACTACACACAATGCCTACATCGTGCCACCGGACAGCCCGCAAACGCGGTTCACGCGCATGGCATCGGCTCGCTCTCCGTCGACCAGCCGGACGGACGTGAGTATTTACAAAATATCTGTGCCGCACAACCTGCCGGTTGTCACACAAAACCCTTGAACACACTGGGTTGGTGGTGATGATGGTGATGGTGGGTCACACTTGGAGAAGAGATGGGTGATTGTTACTGACCATGTGGTGGATGACGAAAGGGAAACAGGCAAAAAAGTGTCCCCGCAAACATACACCGACACACACACACACACCAGGCAGGGACTGTTCACCTCGATCGACGATGACCACGGACGGACGAACACACTGCACACACACACACACCGCGCAATATACACTCATCGCACCTTCACTCCACTTCCGTAACGCATGAATAAATAACACATAAACCTCAACGGCTATTACAAGCACGGCACAAAACAAATTTAACAGAAAAGAGCCCCCAAAGAAGAACTGAGAAAACTGGACAGTCACACATGTATGAAGTCACACCACACCCGGGGCAGATTTGTGTGTCCAAAAAGATGGAAAAAAGTCACGCCAACACACTCCATCACCCGCACATCTATGAAGCGCTCTGCTGCTGACGATCGTCGCTTTGCCATCGATCCGATTTCCGGCCCGTACGTGGATGGGGGATGGTATGGTATGTTGGTATTTGCACTGGCTCACACACACACATACTTTTCTTTCCGGTGATGCGTCGAAAAAACCCGAGTCGCATTGACGCGTGTTTAACACTTGTACGCGCGAACCGTGGTGTGATGCCTTCTCCGTGCCTTTTTAGTACAGCACTAGCGGAGCCGGTGGGGCTGGTGCAGGGTATGGCGGTACGGGTTGGAGCGCTGGTGGAATAGCTGCTGATGATACTGGAACGGGCTGGGATGCTGATAGAGCTGCTGCTGGGCTGGCAAGCTGTACTGGGTCGGATGGTGATACTGCGCATAGTACTGGTGCTGCTCTTGCTGCTTCTGCTGCTGCTGCTGCTGCTGTTGGTAAGGATGCGTTGATGATGGTGGTCCACAGCCAACCACGACCCCACGGAGCACCGGCCACATATGGTGATCAACGTAGGTGTTGGTGGTGGAGTTGGTCGTCGGTTGCGCAATCGTAAGGAGATCGTTGTTTGCGTTTCAGAATTGCCGGACCTGGAACATTGAAAGAGACTAAGATAAATCTAAATTATAATTTGGAGTTTCACACACCCGCGCATGCGCACAGTACGAAGGGGGTAGGTAAGCGGAGGAAGCGCAGTGAAAAGCAGCAAAAAGTTTGCACATGCAAAGTAAACGAAAGCGATCGTGTTTGTTTGATGTTGATGAGGATCATCCTGATGTAGGTTGTATTCGTTTTTAGTACATTGGTTTTAGTATAAGCGAAGCGTATTTCTACAAAGTGCACCTATAAGAGGTAGTTATGCGTTCATAACACGTTTCCGCGATTAAGCAAACTGCGTTCCGGAAAACACATCTTCCCGCGATCGATTGATTGATCAATCATTAGCACGCGCACTCGCCCAGAGATCCGAGAGCCGGAGAAATGTTTGTCTGTCACAGTCGCAGCTACAAACGGGGTAAAACAGCGATCCCAAAAACAGCACGTATAATGTGTGTTGGGGCGTGCTGACAAATGAATGGTTTGTTCGGAGGGGGTTACTGTTACTGATGCTGAAAACACCCTCTCTCACCCTCTCTCTCTCTCTCTCTCTGTTCAGGAGTATTTGCCTCAGCAGAATGGGCGCTAAAATTAAAACCGTTTTTAGGGTAATCACTGCAAGTGTGAAAATTAGCAGTGCTCCCTCCGCCGGAAGTGCTTTACTGAAGGGGTGTTTGGGGTGGTAGTTTTGACTTGGTCTGAAGAGTGGCGGCGCTGTCGGCCATGGCGGACGAGTCACAGCTGGAGGTTTTCGGAGAAGATGTGTGGAATGCATTTGGAATGTTCATCAGCACATCTTCAAGCACTGTCTTCTAGGGATAGTGGGAAATGAACTCCGAACAAATGTAACTAATTTTGCGCATGAACGATTCTTGCCCAACCGTGCAAAGCTTCTGTTTTCAAAGGCAAACAAATCATGGGGAGCAGCGTACCCTTTCACCCCCATCTGTTTGATCGCGTGATCGTTGCCGCACACTTCCGGTTGTTTCATGCTGGTGTACAGACATTATATACACATTGATATTTTGAATAATAATACTTAATATCTTTGAATGGGTTAAATTATCTACGTTAAATGACCAAATGCCCTACAAAACCTATCTACTTAGTACTGCCGTATGATTTTCAAAGTGTTCTTCGACAGCCAACGTGGCCCCATCGCCAACCCATATGGAAATAACTATCTTCACGAGAACTATTTTTAATCCTACACCACCTACAGCACACTACACAGCAGCAGTAGCAGCAGCAGCAAGGTGCAATGGTGCATTCACGACGACCCACACGACGATGACGACGTCCCTACTGAGAGCTTATGAGAGGGTGTTGAATGTGCTCAAATTTAGCCATCAACCATACATGCCATAAATATACACACACAGAGACACAAAACACACACACACGTGTTATAATGCTACGCAGACGCCGGAAGATGCATTCTTTTGAAGCGCAGCACCGGATAACACCAACATGTACTAAATGATGTACTAAATAAATACCACTACCACGCCACTATTCTGGCAGGCTACAAACGCATGCAAGAGCGAAAGTGTTCTACAAAACAAACACAAAAGCTACACCCTCTAATAGGCAAAAGTCTCTTCTACAACTTCTACAAAGGATAGAATTCGAAAACAAGGGAGTAAAGAAGCATGAAAAAAGAAAAACTCAAATGAAGAGTAAAATCAAAACGCAAACTTCACTAAACCTTCAGTTGGTGACGCGTGGAGTGGTGCTGCTGCTGCTCTGTCACAGTGCGTGTGTGTGTATTCCATAACACTCGATCTTCCAATCCAATTTTAGTACACGAGAGCACATTTGTGTTGCTTGAGAATGGCAGTGGCAGTGTTGGAGATGGCAATTGGGGCTTTGGAGCGTCAGAGAGTAACTTATTGTTTTTGGTCAAACCGGTGAAAAGAAGGTGAACTGGGATGGTTTTTTTCTTTCTTGTTTTCCACTCTCTTCGCTCTATTAGCTTTCTTAATCGTATTAAAATTTTCTGCCTGTTTTTCCATTAGACTTTCATCTGCCCCTGGCGGGGTCCAGCGTAGCACCCGAGCCGTGAGAACTAGAAGTATAATAAGGAGAGAGTGAGAGATAGAGTAGAGATGCGAGCAGAATGGTTTGCACGAGTGAGAAAACGGATGCGACACCGCGGCAGCTGTAACAATAGAGCACACTCAAACAATGCACTGCGATGCGATAGTGAGTGTATGCTGGAGTGAAGGAAAGTGTTTTACTTAAGGGTAAGATTATATACGATGGGGCTGTGAAGAGGTAGCTACCGTTCGTTACTACTATCAATCCCCATCCACACCAAGAGGCGCTTGAAGCGAGTTTTGTCTTTACGAGATTGAAAAGAAAGGCAATATTACGACAGCAACTATGCACAACAGGGTTAGTTTGAAGGGGTCGTTTTTTTAAAAGAAAAAACTCGCCGCATCAAACACCTCCCTCACCTGTTCCAATCCCAACACCCCAACAGACCCATAAACAACAATGGTTTTACGGCACTTTCACCGTCTGCCGTAACTAACTAGCCGCGTGGTCGTGCTCAGAGATGACGAATTTGCACCATAATCATGTGTTTTTTAAAATATTTATAATTTCATATTTTTGTGACATTGGGACCCACCTTAAGTGTCCCATTTAAAACGGTGCCACGCGATACTACAACGTGCTGTGGAAATTTCATCTCCGCAGGGCAGCGAACGAACCTCCCCAAAGGCATGATCCGTCTTTATGGCAGTCCAAGGGGAAAGATTGCTACGCGTGCCCGATCGCAATGGGGCAAAATAAACCAGATCGTCGACGGACTGAGTGAGAAGAAAAAAAAAACATCACCGCTCCAACCCACCACACGCAGGTGGGAAAAATATGAAAATTCTATTATTACACATTTTTTGGATATGAGTGCGGGAATAGCGAGTACGCTGTGTTGGCTTGTTGGTTGGTTGGTGAGGTGAGAAATAGCTCTGACTCACTGTATCAATGATCCCGCCCAACTTATGACCACGTTGTGCTTTTAAAACGCTATTAGTTTTATAAAATATTGGGCCAAAGTAAACACAAAATATACTTAAGTTCAAATACAGTAATTTAAGGAAAAATATGCGACGAAATTATTTCAAAATTTAGAAGCTTACTTCAGAAATACTATGAATAGCTTTAAATATAGATCTAATTACCAAATTACAAATTAATAACAGTTAGGAAGGAAGAAATATATAAAACAGCATTTGAAGATCAGCAAGAGCTAATAGATTCGTTACATCATTAGGATTTTACATATCTTACAACACTAAAATTAACTTCTCAAAATGGAGAGTAAATCTCAAAAAAGACACCACCGATATCTGATCACAGTTGGAAAACGATCTTCCCAGCTTGCTAGCAAAGATTTTCTCATACTTTTTTTGTAGATCAAATAGCACATTTGTGACTCATGCAAGCAAATGAGCTGAACTTTGCGTCTTCGCATTTAAAAAGAGGCGATCAAAAGCAATACTAAAACCAAGAGAGATAGAGAGAGTGAAAAAACGCCTATCCGCTGAAAGGTTGATGATGAGCCAACCGACAAAAGGCTTTGTTCGGCTTCGTCGGCATCTAATGATAAAAATAAACGGCCTACCCTTCTGTCCCTCAGTCTCTGGCCGTGTGTCTTACGCCATGGTAGAGCCGGCATCTCCCCCCTTTTTTTTTTGAAACACACCAAACACACTAATCGTCCCAAATTGGCCACGCCGCACACAATTCCGTGGGGTGTGTGTGCGGCGTGGTGCCGGAAACCGCAGCCAAAGTTACTGTTTGTACAGCGATTAACAGACACACACCCGCGGTTGGAGACGGGAAGAATCAGCTTATCCCGTACTATATCGTCGCGGTCATCAAGCGCGCGCTCGGACCACGTGGGAGTAGAAAATGAAAGTTGGCAACAGCAAGTCACCTCTGGTTTGAAGTTTAGTCTAACAGCAAATGGTTAAATGATTTGTTGCCAGTGATAGCTCCATAATGGGGTTTGCCCCCAATTTTGGCCAAACTTTGCGGTCGGCTTCTTGCTGTGTGCCTGTGCTGTGTCCACAAAACTCTTGTAGCTAAAGCCGAATCTCCGCCTCCACCACGGGCCTGAGGATAATAATGTCCCACGCGAAAAGCTCTAAAAAGGGATCACACATTATACTGGTGGGTTGACTGCTGTGGCAATCCAAGAACCTCCTCCGCGCGCTTCCCAAAATTTTACCCCTGCCAGATGGTGACCTGCCGACGGAACTGTGGCCAGATCACCGCTCCTAATCGATTCACTTCCCAAAAACGGTTACAAGACATACTGAGAGGGAAGAGAGCATGTTAAACCTGGCTGACAAGTGCCAGTTGCCTGAGATGCCATGGTGATGCAATCGGGCGAAACACAATCCAGATCGCTCGGCTCAGGTCCGTTTTCGGAGCATCCACCCACCCACAGCAGCGAGTGAGAAGAGCAACGTTTGGAGGTCGTCGCTATCTGGAAAATCTCACGACCCGAACCGAGCGAAAAAGGAGACACATCATCATCATCATCATCGTCGTCAACAGGCGCTCTACGGCGAGCCTGTGGTGTCTTGTGTCCAAGTTTGTAACCCCCGCAACAAGAAAACAGCCGACACCAGGGGGAGATACATTTTGCGCAATTGGATGAGCGGCCGTTAAAGTGACAAATATGGCGCGCTTGGTTCATGTCGTGCCGGTGTGCTCATGGTGTGAGGTGACCAGGCCTGGATAATCGCCAAAAATTGCACCTGAAAACGGTGAGTCACATCACACACTCGGTGTCTCAGTAGAGTTGGACGAACAAATGAGTTCCCACCGAAACAGGGACATTTTGCCCTCTCGGGACCGACGTGCATCCCACGCGGAGACGGTTCGCTAGAGGTGGTGTGAGAAAGCTAGAACACTCTCTGACGTAAATATTTTTTTTTTTAGAGACGGGAGACTCCTCAGAATTGACCCTCGAGATCGGTCGAGGCGAGGTCTGGTCTGTAAACAACGGCTCAAGAGTGTATTGCAAAACACTGGTGCCCCTTTAACAGCAGTAGTGTGTAGCTGTCGTAACTATCGTTTCCTGTAGGAGGAGTTGTCTGGGTCTATTCAGAGCACAAACATTCCTGATAATACCGATACGGGACCTCATGCTACTGCGAACGGACGCTTTTAACAAGAAAACGGGGACACATTTTTTTAATGCTCTCCTGACCTGCCAACCCTTGCCCCCATCTCACTCCCATCATCTAGCGATGGCTAAGCCGCATGGAGCACTTTCAAACTCGACACATGTGGATCCGTTAATATCCGTGCGTGCGCGACCCAACAGGCCAGCAAAGTCAACATCTTTCAAAAAATAAATTACGTTCCCCCTTGATCCGTCCTCCGCGAACAAAAAACCGGTGGAACCTAACCACACAGGTGGGTGGTTCCGTGTGTCCAATGCCTGCTTCTTCCTTTTGCTCTTTCTGTGTGTGTGTGTGTGTTCGATCGGATGCCGGTATGTTTGCGCGTGGGAATACGAGAATCTACGGCCGAGACTACGAAGTTGGAGAGTTTTGGGCGTAGAAAAGTAACGCAGGCCTAAAGGGGTGTTGTGTAGGTGTCGGAACCTCTGGGAGGAGGTTTTTTGTTGTTGTTGGGCCAGTTCCCTTACAAAGTAGGACCAACATGCAGAGCTGTATCTATTTTCGTGAAGGTGTAGCCAGAAACCTGATGCATGAGGCTGTCCGTAGAATGGAGCTCCCTTTCTTTACACCCATTGCAACGTTCTCGCGAGTCGACTTTAGAAGGATTAGGCATGACTGTACCACTGATTAGTCCGATCAGGTTTTGCCTTGACGATCGCGCACAACTGCAAAGAGGAGGGAAGCAGTTTGGGCGCCATCTGTTGGGGTGCCGATGCGGCATGGCCATGTAGGTGATGAAGGAAACGATTGTGCAATCGCCGGACATGGCGAACGGATGCATTAGGCACTCGCCGTCCGTCTCGGTTTGAACAGAAACGCTTGATCAATGCACGATCACATACCACAACAACCGCCTGCGCACATTAGGCGCAACAAATTTGGTGTCGCGTTTGTGTCTCGCTGACGGAATGGCGTGGTCGTCATATACCTGTGCGAATGGAAAACGGTAATAACCAATGCACAGGCCTACTATGTATGCGTGTTTGTGTGCCTGTGCGACGCGCACAAGCCACGAAACCTAATTTGAATTTAATTAGAGTTGTGAGCTTCAACAGGCGGCAGCAGCAAAAAGGGAGCAGCCGTGTCGTGTGTCGCGGCGTCGTGAACCATTTCTTGTCCATCATCATTGGCGTAGTAGATAGATGTCGGGCAGGGTAGATCTGCATCCTCCCACGACGAAACCGATCGGTTTAGAGGTTTATGTGCGCGCACATGTGTGTGTGTGTGTGTGGTCTTTTTTTTACCTCATCCACAACGCCCTAACAGCAAATGACTTATGATGATGATTGAGACACCAACAGCAGGAGGACGCAACGGCACAACTGGCGTAGTTGATAGATTTACGATTCAGGGTGGGTTTGCTTTGAACGAGGCAGAGGCACCATTTATTCCGCAACCCAACAGCACTCGAATGGGCTGTGTGTGAGGGGCTAAGGTGAACCCCAAGAGGGTGAAACACACTGTCCCTTTTAACTGTCGCGAGGGTCAGAGGACGAACATCATTTCTCGAATGGTGGACACAGAGCGGGGAAATGGATAACTACTCTTCCCTCGTACGTACGATACGTTCACTGCATTCCTTTTTTGAAAGGTGTACTAAAAATATCCTCTTCCCAACGCGCACACCTGGCGTTACATTCCAGCGAGATGAGCGTTGCAACGCGAGAGTATAACAGAGAGAGGGAA
The DNA here is from genome assembly GCF_017562075.2 of Anopheles merus. Taxonomy (NCBI): domain Eukaryota; kingdom Metazoa; phylum Arthropoda; class Insecta; order Diptera; family Culicidae; genus Anopheles; species Anopheles merus. The sequence continues at coordinate 21,806,719 of NC_054084.1, forward strand.
AATGGAGGAAGAAAATGCTGGCGTAGGCAATAGAACCAGCGGCAAGTAGGTCGTTGGTTCCGGTCATAAACTATGCGAACCTAATCAGAACAGGTGTACGCAAAAATGTGATGTACTAAAACAGCCATAAATTCTGTTTAAAGCGTTACATGATCTTTACACATTTGTGTAACGCACTTAAATTTCGTAAACACACTATTTGGCACAAATTGTGACAAAATTATTACCATCTGGTTACCTAAAGACCTGGTCTGAAGAACGGAAAATTACAGATATAAAAGTGACCATCGACATGTAATACATGGCAGTTCGCATTATGTTAATAACACATGCAACCTCTTTTTAGTTTAATAACCTTAAAAAAAGAGATGAAATGTGTATGGGAAAGCACGAAACTGTGGTGCGTTGTGTGGCCGAACTATTAGTTACAAACGATTTAGTGATGAAAGACACGAGTAACCACACTAAACGTACGCTGCAAAAGTGGGGAAGATCACGATCACGTGGACAAGGAATCTGTTATTTGGGGTTATGCGTTCGAACCGGAAAATCGTTCAATGGCTTTGCTGTCACCCGTTGAGATTAAAATTCGAAACATTTAACAAATCCCAAATCCCAGTCACAAACAGTGAGCTTCTTTGTGGATTGTGAGATAGTGTGAGAGAATGATCACTGCGCATTACGCCACAGATGATCGACAGCGGGGAAACCCGTGAGTAACTCGAGCGGAAACAGTTCAAGTGATCATTTCTCTTTAACCTCTCGTTTTCTTCCCTCTGTCCGGAGTTTGATGAAGACAGAAAATTGATGGAAAAACGTCACACAATGCTCTCTTTCCCAACCCCGATCACAGTTCACCGATCGATGGCTCATTTCTCAACGACCTCAACGGGGCACCCGCGAAATGCGGTGGTGTGTGAACGGATTTACTCAATGATGGAGGCCTTGAGGCTTTTTCAAAGTAGGGCTGCTAGAGATTTCTAATTTTGGTGTACTCTCGAAAGGACAAGCACGTATGGCAGAGATATAGCAATATATTAATTAGAATTACTTTAAGATATCCCGGGTTTAAGTACATCTGTTCCGGTGGTGGTGGTTATGCGCGTTGCTACTACACACTTAGCACTACATCATTGGATGCAAATTAGAATGTGAGACAAGTTTGTGTTGGCTTGAGTAGGCTAGTAGAATGAGGCGCGCAGATGGCAAGAGGGATCCATTTCCGTAAGAAGAGCAACATAACAACACCATTAGAGGGAGAGAGAGAATCTAGTCGAGCTTAATGCGATCAGTTGTTGGCGAAGATGATGAATTTCCAGCATTCCCCACAGCAAGACAGCTTTAGTAGTAGGTAGGTAGAGTGGACAACGAGTGTTCGAGCAGTGAGATACAGTGAGTGAGAGAGAGAGCACACGTACACGGGCGAAGGCGCGTGGGCTAATGAAGAGTGGTAGTAGTAGGTAGTAGTACTAGTGGTGGGGTGCATCCACCGACAACCGACAGGTCCGTTGGGTCAGGTATCGGTGAAGATGGTGGCGCCGCCGCCAGGGGTTTGAGTGGTACACATGTTTATGGTGTGAAGGGGGAGGAATAGAAAGGGGCGACTTAAGAACAACGGATAAGAAAAAGGCGGGTTAAAACACGGCGTAATTAAAAACTAACAGATGAGTGAGTTATTTTTATTAAAAACTTTGAGCAAACTGATATATTATTATTATTATTTCCAGAAAGATTATTATTTAATTAATATATTATTAAATATTATTTTCTTTAGCGCGTTGGTTTTTTTTGTTTGTTTGTTTTAGATTGGTTGGTTGGTTGGTGGTGGTGAATACCCTTTTTTTTTGAGTTTTCATTCCTGTAGCTATTAGAACGTTATTATTATGATTATTAATCGGATCCCTTTTTCTCTCTGCTAAAGCTAAACGCGCGCGCTCGCGCGCCCAATTAACAATTGTTCTAACACCGCTCGGCTTCTGTCCTAAAATAACGCTGTGAAGTAACGCACTAAACATGCCCTAGGGTATGCAATTAATATTGCTTCTGGTTTTGTTTGTTTTGTTTTTGGATCCGTGCGACTCTACACACGACGCTTTGCTCTTGTGAAAACCTTCGGTTAAACACAGTTTATTAGAGAGTGAATGTTTATGGCGCTTTTTTGTGTTAGACTGTGAGAAAGGAGAGTATTTGTAATGTTTGTGATACCACCCACTTCTACTTTTTTAATTGTGTCGTGCGGTGAGCAGTGGCGTTGTTTTACAATGTAAACAAAAAAGAATTTGATGGTGAGTGGTTTGCTCTTAAACACTGCGTGTAAATTGTCATGTGAAACACAAAGTGATGGCTTGTGAGTAGTGTATGTGTAAGTGTGGTTTCTATAAACTAACAGTAGAATAAAATATTATTACAAGTACAACAATACTAATAAGTAGCAGATAAGTAGCATTGTTACTTTTGCGGGAGGGCATATTTATGTTTTCATTTTATGGCGCACATATGTTTTCCTCTCGCACACACACACTTCTCAGAGGAGAGCATTTTGCATACTGCAATTTGTCAGAGGGTAATAAAAACAAAACAAAATAATAGATGCAACAATACATCATTCTGGTCTGTTTCTGAAGCATTAGTATATATGCTTCGGAAAACAGTACAAACGCGATTGTATTGGACGGCGGCGTGTGTTTGCGCGTACTTCCATCTGCTTTTTCTAGGCACTTTTTTTAATTTTCTTATACTAAACACATTTAAGTCAACACTTAATAACGAAAACTAAGGTGTAATTAATTATGGCATTCGTTGTTTGTTTGTGTTTCCCCGTGCCTTGGGGTTTTCCCTCTTTTTTTAGACCACTACGGTTTGCTACATTAGTAAGTTTGTTTGTTTTGATACGAACTGCATTTGAACGTTTTTTTTAACGAGAACGAGAGCCAATTGTCTAACCCACTATTGCTGCATTTTGATACAATTTTAGACAGGTTGTTGTTGGGTGTGTTAAGCTGAAGCTTCTTCATAAGTATTGCTTTGCGCTTCTCAGCCGTACACGTTAACGTTATAATCAAACACGCGTTACAATCTACACAACATTTAGCACAGGCATACTTTTAGACTTGTTCTAAGTGTAATAAGTTTAACCCTGCATTAAATTAATATTTTATATAAAAAACGATTAAAATTAATACATAATAAACTAAAAAAAAAAAACAAATAAAAAACAAACCAAAATAAATTAGCATTTCAAAGTCCCCACCAAGCACTACTACAAACCTAGAACTATTTGTTAAAAACTCGATTCCTAAACACACCATTGTACTACTATGACATACTGATCCGTAAAACGTACATTTGCACAATAAAAGTATTTTATGTTGCTTGTGTTTGTGTCGTTTTGTTGTACCATGTGTAAAAAAAAAAATGATTAAGATGTGCTGTGCCATCGTAAAATAAAAATTGTCTAGTTGATGATACCACTAAAAAACAAAAAGAAAATTCAAACACATCCCACAACAATACAATGTGTTTCACGGGCATTACTACAGTTAGTAGCTTTATAATACAGTACGTTATTTGTCTACCTAGAAATAAGGATGGCGACTGGGATATATGGTGTTGTGTAATGCTTTTGCTGCCCTTTACTTCCTGGCATTACCCTACACACTAGTAGCACGTTCTACGCGCTTCATTAGCTAATCTTGCCCACAGTTGTTATCATGCGTGAGGGGGTTGTTCTTGGCTGGTAGTATGCCGGCGGGTCGGTATTCTTATTAAAAATGACAACAACAAAAAACACATTATTGTAAAATACATTAAACTGTGCCGCATGCGCTCACTGCATCCAGAATGGAGCACACTATCATTTACGAGCAAAAAAATAATCAAATAAGCGCTGATTAGTTTTGTTTCCACGCTCTTCCCTCACTTTCTATTTTTTTTAGAACATTCTCAGTTGTTTTATGGGGTTTGTTTTTTGCGTTGTGTGCTTTTTTGCTTCCTTCCTGCACGTTAGTTGGCCTCTTTAGGGATGGAGGTCGTTGGCGTGTTTGGCTTGCGTATCAGTATGTAATGTCTGTGTAATGTCGGTGTAGCGTCGTCTGTTAGTTATGTTAGGGGTTGATTATTAATCACAAATCCTGTTCCATTTTTTGTTTGTGTCCACCAACCCTTTGAACAGTTTTAATATGGCAAACTAAGGACCAAGCCCGGTCATCCAGCATGCCAGCCCTTGCCCCACATAATCTCTGCATGATAATAATGGGATAGAATAGGGGGATCGATGGAAATAGAATTCTACCTAAGAAGGACGGGGTAGATGGGAAGACATGTTTTAAAAGTAAAACGTCATGGAAATCTGTACACTTACATAACACTGTTCGCTCGGTATAATAATTATATTACACAAAAAATACCGAAAGTTTTGCACTAAAAGCTAAAAGACGGGCGCCGCGGACCCCCTTTTCGTAAAGAAGGCCACACATTGGCCGCCCCGTCGATCGATCGGTCAAACGATCTAGTGAGAGAGATATGTGTGTGTATCCTGTTTGCAGTAAATGTATGTACAGGTGGGTGTTTTGGCTGGGCTCACGGTGCATTTCCACACGTGCCAGAGAAACGCCCTTTTACAACATAATAAATACAATATTCTAGAGCACCGGAGAAAGAGAGAGAGAGAGAGAGAGTGAGTGTGTGATGTAAATATATTAAAATCTATGTATTGTTTTACTTATCCTAAAAAAAAATCTTTTTGAATAAAATAAATATAATCTACTTTTAGCTATAATTTTATTAAATGAGTTAAGAGAAAGAGAGACGAATGCAGGAAAGGAAAAAGAACTTGTACTTCTTCTGAATACGGCAGTACTAAAACTGTTCTAAAAACTTTTTTTTGTCACTCTGACGATACACGGACGAGTTGAAGGTGGAGTGTCATTGCGTGCCATTGGGGTGGGACACGGCGGGGACGCATGCGGACACAAACTGCCAGACACGCGTGCACCAGACCCAAACGATCAATCATCGATGCGCGAAGAGAACAATTTTCATCATGGGGCGATCGTATAATATTTCTATTTATTTACCGGATCCCCCAACCCTTCTTTTGCGCTTACACCAACATTCTGTTGTTGCATCGGGCGCAGCAATCGGCGTCCACAGCAGCACACTAGCCAGAGCAGCGCGTATGTGGTTTAGTTTTGTTTGCTTTAGCTGTGTTTCACATACGAACACAAAGCGCACACACACACACGCACGCATGAACGACGGGCGTGGAGCTAACGATAATGTATCGTCCAGATTCCGGTTTGCAGGGCGTATCCAAACAGTTTCCCTAGTTCGCCCTCTAACAGCATCTATTGGAGGCGCGTAGCAGTAACAGGGCAACAGTTGTCACAAGTGTGTTCGCTCCATAGAGACAACGCACCGATTCGCAGCTCTTATCGCGAAGCTCAACCCTCTCAGGGTGGAAAAGAATGTCGCTGTGCTTCCCCAATCATCCCCCGCATCGGGAGTGTCTCGGGGGAGGGTTTGCTTTTGCAGCTCCTCTAATAAGCTAAATCCAAGCTAATCAAAAAAATGATGGTTCAAAATTTTATGATTTCGTAGCATTGTGTGGTTTGCGACGAAGAACCACCAACTGGTTCTGAGGAACTCTTCTTTACTCCAATGTATCACCCCGTCCTTCGCAACACCACTCTACACTAAGCCGTGTTGCATGATCTTTACCCCTTCGGTTTTATAATTTCCAACGGATGGACTTCATATTTGCATACCAATCTTCAAAAAAAAAATCCTCCAAATAGACTCCAAGCTTTGGACGACCGCCAGTGTAGTACCTACGGGCACACCACAAGTGATATGCAACCTCTCTCCGCCTTCCTCAAAAGCTCTGCCGCCCCGGCGAGTCATCATATTCTTGAAGCCCAACCAGTAGAAACGATGGAGTTGGGGAGAGAACGCACATAAAACGAGAAAACAACATGACCGGCAGCAACCGAGACACTTCGCTTTGGAAAGGGTTTGTCGCCGGAGTCGAACGGCTTGATTAGTTCAACCGACCGGTTTTTCGACCCGGTGTGTGTGTTGTTGTTGGTGGTGGTACTGCCACCTCCTCACCCAGCATCAGCTCAGAATGTTGGTTCAACTGCGTGCAGCAGCGGCGCTGTGTTTTGGGACACGGACCGATACGGTGGCGTAGGTCCCCCTACACCTTTGGCTGTAGAGCCGGTGTGACATACAGCAAAAACTCGTCAAGGTTATCGTGTGAAGAGAGCGAGCGAAGGCGAGCTATTCGCAAAAAAACGGGCAATCTTGGACAGAACACACGCACAAGGGATCTTGTTTTTCCTTTCCTTATAGTTTGTGTTATGTTGAGCTGGGCTGGAACAACTTCTGGTGCTAGGAGAGCACGATGATCGAAGTTGATGATGCTTATCGATCTTGGGTCCTCTCTATCACCATCTTCCTCTGTGCTGCCAGAGTCTGCAGGGACGCGTTATCTCGAAAACGATGTGTGTGTCACCTCTGAACTATGCGAAACAAGCCGGAGATTCTGAGCCATACAGGGGAGTTTTCGAGGAATGTGTTCTGTTTACACAAACCCCCTCGAAAGAACAAAATGTTTGGATATAGCTCTTGCTGCCGGTGTAGTCATTTGAGAGTTTGAAAAGCGGCAAAAATAGCGAATCGTCCTCCTATGCAAAGGGTTGTCGCCTTCAACTACTTCTACTTGCGAGAGTGGACATACGACACATGAGTGGCATTCCTTAGCGAGGAGCTCGCTCTCTGTATGTGAACACAGTTGGTCTTATTAATGCAACTAGAAGCAACAACCAGCGACGATGATGATTAAACAACAATCCTTCCCTTTGATTGCGCTATTTTTCTATAGACACATGTGCCGCCGCTCCGATGTGTGGTGTACTGTTTTCGCATTTGCAAGCCACATATTCACATCATCTCTACACGCTGCTCTTCCTCACCCTGCTAGTAATCTGTTTTCCCTTTTTGTATATTTGCATCATTACGATGTCGCCGGCCTGTCGTTCGCCTGCAGAGAAATGGTGACTGCAAAGCGCACACAGAGCGATCATTAATCAGATCTCTCACAGTGCGTCGTATACGAAGCAGCAGCAGCAGCACATCACCACACACCGCGCGCTAGGTCAAGGACTGTGCTGGGATCTTCCTCTGCCAGGGTGCAGCAGCAGCAGCAGCAGCAGCAGGCAGAGCGCTGCTTCAACTATTACACCCCCCAAGAGAAATGATGATGACAGTTGCGCCGCCTTGACAGGTCTTTTATACCCGCGATCGAACTCGATCGGACACTACACTCTGCTATGATGTGAAAGAGCTGAAATGCTGTGTGTTGTGTTGGTGATGGTGCCTTTCTTCTGGTGCTTAATTAAACCGATTGTAACCTCTCCCCTTGCTGCTACATCGCTTCTTTGCACGCATCGGGAGCAGTAATAGAGAGCTCGTTTACGTTTTCGCACAACCCAGTGTAATGTGGTGTAAAGGGTGTACCACCTATTATCAGCCCTTCGGGCACGGGTACCTCACCGGCTACCAAAAGGGCACGTAAACATCGACGTCTGGGCGCGAACGAGCACAGTCATCGTCGTGCGTCCTCTTTTTAATCTACTGTGCGCCAATAAGCAATCTTTCCGGTCGCACAAAAAAACACGCTCTCATCACTTTCAACAACAAAAATCTCATTTTCTTGCCTCTGAGGCGCTGATGGAAACGAAATGTTTATGGGGGGGAGGAAGTCGTGCTGTGGGTCTATTTAAGCGGCCTCTTAGACACCACGTGCCTAAATGCCGACCATGAGGACCAATATGCGTGGACAAAAAAAAAAACGATTAAATTGGATTTTCCTGCGGCAGATCATCGCAACACACGGTGTTGTTGTGTACGCCGTCGTGCCTCGGGGGGCAATGTTCGGAACATTCGCTATTGCTTCATTAACCTCCAGGGGGAGCAATAAAGGCGCAAAGGCGGTGGAAAATGTCCGCCGAACTCAACACACACTTTGCGTTTTTAAATCGGTGCTTTTTGTAGGGAGTGGAACGCGCTCGCACGATTCTTTTACTCCCCCAAATTCCTCCTTGAGTGAATTTCCTGCTTCTACCGTCATGTGATGACGTACAGGCACGCATGGGCGAATATAGGGAGGTAGCAGCCCCCCACTAGTTTGGTCTTCCCAAAACCGGATACCACTTCCAAATGGCACACACAAAAAAAAGAGGTTTCACAGGGACAAACACGGCGCTTCTCTTTCCCTCTCAGTGCCCCGTTATGGTCAACTTGGGAAGGACAAACACACGCGCGGACGGACAGTCGCAGCGATGCATCCGCGGCGGCGCCGAGACACGCAACAGACAAACGGTATGTGTGTGTACAATGACCTTTTTTATTATTCTTTTTTTTTTTGTATTCGAAATGCTGCGCAAAGGTTCGCGTGCAGATCAGCGCAACGGACGCGCGCGCAGGACAGCGTGCGCAGCGGTGTGGTTCGCGTTGTAGGGCGCGTTTGTAGGGAAGTTCTGCGCTTCAAACCGGCCACAGCAGTGTCGGGCGTGGAGGAGATTGCTCTCTTTCACGATGTGGTGTGTCTCTGCGTGTGTGTGTGTGTGTGTGTGTCACGGGCTATAAATAATTTAGCGCAACCGCCACCACCGGCAGAGTTAGTCGGTTTCGCGGTTCCACGAGCTATTTTAGATGCATGTCCACGCGGCGGCCCCGTTGTGCACACGCCCTACACCACGTCAAGAACAATCGAACACGATCATGAAATAGATTTTACGAAGACGGGCATACAAATTCGATTGGCAATTCGATACGATACGTTTGAAAAAGTTGCCGAATCGAAGACACAGGGCACTCTTTAGAGAGAGACACATTTCCGATGAGCATTCAATAGAATCGTCTCGCCGAACGTGCCCCAAAGGAAGAGATTGTTTTACGTGAACAAATTCTTGGGAAAGCAACCGGACACAGGGAGGCATTTCCAAACACAACACACAACTATCGGGAATTTGTGGTCACCACACTCAGCGCGCGCTGCTATCGATTTTCGTTCCGAGAGGAGCCAACTGTGACTACTCCGAACGATCGCTCTTCTCCTTTGCCGCAAGCGCAAAACGATCTACAGTGAGAGAAGCTACAATGTGTCTAAGCTTAGCAACTGTGATCTTTCAACGCGGCTTTCGGTCCGTTTTCGCTTAGAAGCGTACCATCATTTCTACAACTTCTTGCCTTTCCGCCGTTGTACAAGGCCATTCAAGATAATAAGAAACTATGACACTGCAGACAGGGTGTGTCTACTACCAACCACACGCAATTAAACTGATAAAACCGCATGCAGAAGAACATCACCTTATTTGGGACGGTAAATGGTCTTATCCAAAGACGACACCCCAAAAGATATGGTCTTCGGTCTCGAAAAACTCCCCTTTTCCCGTGCATGCTAATTAAGATATCTTGCACAGTTCGTGTTGTGTCGCCAGTGTGATAAGCACATTAAATGCTCTTCTTTCGCTCCTCTTCTTGCTTATCATTCTTATCGAGAGAGTATTATACAAACAGCCATGGGTTGGTGTCTGGTTTTGTGAGATGATTTAAACAAATAATTGCAGTAACAATTGATCAGTGAAAAAATAATTTAATTTCGCTTCACTTTTACGGCAAACCCATCCATATGTAGTAGAGCATTATGGTTAGCAAGATATTAAATTAAAAAAAAAACATATCCCGACCATTCCATCCAATACCATGGTAGTAAGTAGTGTATTAAGTGGTAGTAGTGGTAGTAATAATGAAGCTAGCTGTTTTCCATTTAGTTTTCGAGGTGGCAGAGATTAGAGAGAGCAGCAGCAAGAGGTAGTTGCGAGAGGAGTAGTAGTTGCTTCTTAGACTACGAAACTGATGTTTCCGTTCGATGGTTAATTGATGTTTCTTCGTTAACTTTCGATTTGTTGCATATTACCGCATCCAAAACCCTTCGCAGCATTGTCCTTTTCATCCACCCTTTCCATTCACAACCAGTAGTAGAGTGTGAGTAGTAGCGAAAGATATAGCTGCTATAGCATTGTTGCTTTGTTGTTCTCAAACCACATGTGATTACATTTCTTTCAGCAAACTGATGGTTAAACTTTGGATAAGGAAGGTAAAGGTTTTAAAGGAAAGGATCAGAGGTTGGATTGATTGGGAACTATAGGGGACTGGAATTCAAAGCAGCAGGAAGATGGTCGTCTTCTACTTGTTTCAGTAAAATTTAACTAAAATTTTTAACACTCCAATTGAGCTACATTGAGCTAAAATTGAGCTAAAATTGAGCTAAAATGAGATAAAATTAAGCTACAATTGAACGATCTTATGCGACCTTTCTTGATCCTGCTGCCTTGGTTTCGAGGGAATACAGAGCTCTTTAGACATTGGGACATGAGGGAAAACAGCGTGAAGTGGTAGGAGTAATTGTTATCTCGAAAATAAAGGAGGTTAGGATACACATGTTATGGCATATCTAATATGAGAGAGCGAACGTGGATTATATTTCGTTTAGGAGGGTGGTGTTGGGTGGTGAATGAGAAAGGTTGGTAATACATACATATACAGCTAATAAAAACTAGTCCAGTTAAAGTTTGCCAGCAATTGCTTTATTATTATTATTATTATTAAACGGATGGTATTAGCGGTAGTAGTAATAGTAGTAGTAGTAATGGTGAATAGAGTAGCAGCTGGTAGTTGCTAGTAAGAAGTAGCTAAATAATATTAAAAGTAGAAGTAGATTAGAGAAGTGCAATTATTAAGCTTTATTAAAATGTTTCATTATTTCTTGCTGTCGGCTTTGCAACACGCACACAGACACCTTACATCCTTGTTGTTTGTGTTATACCAGAGCAGAATGAGTGTGAGTGAGAAAGGGGGGTAGAGAGAAGAAGAAGTATAGTAGTGGTTATAAAACTCTAGCATATTATTCTGTATTTTCATTGCTGCCGCTGCTGCTGCACCTGCTGTTTTTGCACATAGGTTATTAGAAGCGAATATTAATTAATGCCCATGTTCATACACCATCGACCGGTTAGAAGGCACATATTTCACATAAGGTTCCTGTAGAACATCCTCCTCGTCCATGTCCGTCCATACCATTATCGCTATTGCAACAGATATATTGGTGTTATGTTTTTTTTGTTTTTAAGTGACGTGGTCAGTGAGATTTTGTTAACATATTTGATTCGTTTGTTTTTTTTTGTGCGTGTTTAGCTAGGTTATTTTTCAATTGGCTATCATCCACAAGATACGGTAGTAGTTATTGCCTAATTTGTATAATTTCTTAGAGAAAGTGAATGTGTGTCTAATTGGAGTTGCAGCCAAATTCACTCGGGCACATTACTTGTTACAAATCGGACTTGATTATCGTTTGTTAACGGTGAGTTTTGTCATTCGTTGACAGTTGTTTGGTTGCTAATATTGTAGTAAAATGGAGTTATTCTGATTGCTTTTTCATTGCCCTTTTTATACCACATTCTAATTGGTTTTACCATTCAAATACAATATGCCGTAAGAATTGTATACTTTTGTTATAGAGGTTATAGGTTGTTTGTGTTTTGCATTCTTCTTGTCTCAATGTAAAATTCAACCAGATCCAGTATGTTTCATAATTAATTGCATTTCTCTGCGTGTTTCTGGTCTTACCTATCTAGTTAGTTAATATTGTTTCGTTATTGTTTTATGTTTTTAATTTCATTTTGATTTTACATTTCATTGTTATATCTGCTAAGATACCGCAATTAGCGCTTGCTACTAACTATTTTGCTTTACTGTTTAGTTTTGGTCATTCCATACAAGAACGATCAATACACGATAGTCAGGCAAAAGGCACATACAATGCACATTGTGTAGAACAGAGTAGAGTAAGTGTTGGTGTGTTAAGGGCTACGGTTAAAATTAGTATTATAAGTAATGATAAAAAAACAACTATAAGCTTAGCTACGACACGGAGGGTTGTGTAAAAGAGATTTCACGATTTATAAAAAAAAATCATTTTATATGATTTTCTATTTTCTCCGCTTTACAATACATTCTGAACTTCTCTTATTCGAACCTTCCGCAAGTCACACTGACGATTCTTCAAATGAGATTACTTTAAATTGTTTTAAAATAGCAAAAAAAAAAACACACACACTCGGCACACAATACAAACTAATAATAGATTAATGTATATAATATTGAAGTAATATTCCCTTCCATAAAGGTATATAGATATTGCCACCTTGGGTAAAATCGTGCCAGTGTACACAACCGCACAAAAGGCATACATATTGAAGGGTAATAGTGTGTGTGTTTCTATTGGTAAGTATCGCACAAAGTTTTAATTATTTTGTGTGCGATAAACTTTCTTGCGCAATAACAATCTCTTTATAGAGAAAAAAGATTGTAAACGGGACTGGGAAGCGTTTGATTTTGTCCGGAAACTTGGTTTCCTTGTCTGTTCCTTCCTGCAAATCCCTCTCTCTCTTTCTCAGCGCAAAGTAAAAATTGCATCGACTTTCGATTTAACAGGGGAAGCACATTTTTTTTTTAATAAAATATAAATGATTCCCTTATGCATTCGGTTGTGCATGATTTCCGCCGCAAGCCATTTTTGCTACACTATTTTGTATTGCTTTACGAAACACACACTGCTGCGCACGATCGTTGCGATGGCACCACAAATTATGCGTTCTCAAAATGCATTCGATCTCTTACCAGCTGAATGAGTTGCTTTCAGGCAGATCTTTTCGAGTGTGTGGTGTTGTGTTTGTGTATTGGAGGGTTGATGTAATTTTACACATGTATGAATTGCAGATAGTTCTCGAGCACTATTTAAAAAACGGAAAGACGACATGCGATGCAAATTCCAATGCAGTCGTTTGTTTTGCACCACAGATTCTCTTCTTTTTCTGTCATACTTCTTCACGCTGTACGCATCGTCACGCTCGTGTGTTAATTTCCTCCTTTAATCAAGCAAGAAACTGGCACCGCCCTTTGTTTGCATATACTTGTTGCTGGGTGTACGCTGTGTATCATCAATTGAACCATTCATCCGATTAATCTCCCCGGTTGCAGAGCACATTCCCTCTTCTCTCCCTGATGATCTCCTCTGCTGTACAGGACACTTTGATGTATGAAGGAAAACCCCAAGAGATGGCCCCTTCGCTGCACAACACAACACAACATTGATGAGTATTATATGTTCTCTTTTTTCCTTCCATTTTCCCGTTCCATACACACTTCCTCGATGCATCAAAAGAAACACATACATCCGTGGGATTAGAAACAAAACGTCCCACTACCGGAAGCAGAGACTGATCTGAGAGCCGGAATCGGATCGGATCGGTTGGAGAGAGTTCCGACGGTGATCTAGGGTCTGGTTTTGTGTGCGTGTTTATCCGGAAGACTAAAAAGGTTTTGATTTTTAAACAAACGATTTGAACTGCTTTTTTCTTGCCCGAAAAAGTATGTCCCATCTTTTTCCTCCCTTTTACCATCTTCTCTCACTCTCTGTCTCTTGCTCTCTCATTTCTTGAACGATCGATTTTTAATACTTTGGCACATTTGGAGTAGAGACAGAATTAAACGAAAAAAAAGTATAAAAAACAGAAGTTGTACAGCTTACAACTCTTTGAAAGAAAGTAACAATATAACATTACACTAGACCGTAAAAAAATGCCGTTCAAAAAGCGTACGGTGGGGAGCCGTATAACAGAAGACTCGCGATTAATTATTTTTTAAGGGTTAAAATATTCCATTACAACGTAACGACTAGTTCACTTCACTTCACGAGTGAAGGATCATCTCTGTGTGTGCATGTTAACGAACAGAAACAAAGGAAGAAATATGCAATTACCAGGTGTATTAGATTCAACATATTATCGGTTCGGTTAATCGGTCGTTATCAGTGTGCTAAAAAAAAGCTATGTAACAAATTTAAGAAAGCATAATTTAAGAGAGAGAGATATAGGCACAGAAAGTAGGAGAGAGATTGCGCTTTGCCAGAAGTTAATCAGATGAATGGTACAGATTGAAGGGATTTTAGCATTTTAGTGAGCAGGGGGTGATGCGGCGCACGACACGGATTTTGTTTTGTGTCACAAAAAGTTACAAAAAACAGTTTTCCCATACACGATGATGCCTTCAACGCAAGAGTGTATTTGAGGTGCTACCATTAACGAAAACGTTCGACTTGGCTTTCTTTAGTGTGTGTTAAGTGCTGTAGGCTTAATGTGATAAGCGTTGCTCATGTTTTTAGTACAGATGGTCGATCCTTTTTTTTTAGTACAAAACGTTTCATGTTGTGTGTACCGTGGCAAAAAAAAAGGATTGCTTGTGTTACGGGTTCGTTGTTAGGTGGTGTTGTGACCATAATGCATCGTAATATGCAATTTAATAGCGTTATTTTACGTACTGCTTGGGAGGTTTTCTTTTCCTCTTCTCTCTCCAAATAGGGGAAATTATAAGGAACAAATTGGAACAGTAAGTAAAACGCGGTAAAAGTTAGGAGTTGTTAGAAGTAGTGATCGGTCAAAATGGTTAAGAAGTTCGGTGTTTGGTAGTGTATTGAGAGTTGGGTGTAGTAGTAGTAGTGTAGAGTGCTAGAGCAATTAATCCTTTCCGATGTCCACATTTCACAGTACACCCCCTCTTTTTAGGTTTAGCTTAGTGCACACTTAATGTTCTTTAACAGTATTATTTATAATTAAAAACTAATATTAAGATTATTGTTATTTGCGCACAATGATGCAACAAAACAAGAGCCGCAGCGTGGTGGTGTGTGTTCACATTTCGCACATTCCCGCCATCTTTCCATAAACACCTAAACATAATCCTCTGGGTGCTACGGCTAGCTAGCTAACACAATACGTTTTACAATGTTTAATAATTATTATACGATCGTATTTTAATGTCCCTTTTGCTTCACACACATTATCATTTCACACGTGAGTGGATTATTTGCACGTTTATCGCGCTCAGATCTGTGTTGTTGTACAAGATTTTTGTAATATTTTGCGTTATAGAAATGTGTTGATTGATGAGGGATGATATTAACAGATAAGAGAAAATGAGATATATTCCTCAAGTTCGAAAAGGAAGCCTTTGCGGTCAACTAGCAACAGAGTGTTGCTAGTCTTTAAAGATGAGATTAAACAATGACTAACCAAACAGATCGAAAAGATGAATATACGGAAGTGGTTGTTGTAGTGTCGGTGATGAATGCTACTAATAGAAGATTATACATACTGAGCGCATTTTTGTTGGGCGTTAATCAAACACAATAATGGGCTTTTGTTTCTGTTTTGTTTTGTTTTAGGAGCAGCTACACAATTGCTATTGTTTCATTTTGTTTTTACCTCATTCCGTAGCAGATCTCTATCATTCCTTGGCGTTATTTTGTTTGTTTTGCAATTAATGCGATTATTTTATATAGATATTATTGATGCATATATATGATCTAGACGATGTTATTATTAATTATTATTAATAATTGTATGAATATTATTAATATTCGAAGTAACGAAGAAGGGTGTAGAAGATATAGGAGCAACAAAATATATAAAAAACATATATAAAAGTATGCACGCATGTTTTGCAGTTGTTTTTCCAAATTTTAAAGGGTGAAAGTGGGTGTGAGCATGAAATTAATAGTAAAAAATAGGTAGCTTTATAGATAAATGGTCATTAGATAAATTATTGCCCCACCGCCCGGGTTTTATAAGGGTTGTGTGTGAGTGAGTGTGGGTGTATATATATATATATATATATATATATATATATATATATATATATATATATATATATATATATATATATATATATATATATATATATATTATATATATATATATATATATATATATATATATATATATATATATATATCTCTCTCTCTAACGATTGCCAAAGGGTGAGTAGGTGTGTGTGATAGTAAAAGATTTGCGCTGTGTTTGCTTCACACGTTGTTGGCTTGAAGGCGTTC
Source organism: Anopheles merus (assembly GCF_017562075.2). Classification (NCBI taxonomy): domain Eukaryota; kingdom Metazoa; phylum Arthropoda; class Insecta; order Diptera; family Culicidae; genus Anopheles; species Anopheles merus. The sequence goes on from NC_054084.1 coordinate 21,822,731, forward strand.
GTTTTTTTTTGGGCGCTTTGCGATAATTTTTGTTTGTTTTGCAAAAAAAAGTTGCATTTTTGTGGCCTTCCAAGTGTTTGCACACACATACACACACACACGCACACACACAGCACAACTTATTCGAATTGTTTGTTTTTGTTTTTTTTTCTTCTCTGTTTGCTCTAGTTGTTTTTAGCGATGCTTTTTTTATATTAACGTGGAGTAGGGGTGTGTGAGAAGAGGTAATATAAAAAGGGGGGAGAAAAGTTTGTTGTTGGTTGTGGTGGTGGTGGTATTGTTGTTGTTGGTGGTGGTGGTTGGGGGTTTTAGTAAGGATGATCGCGAGACGCATATTGCCTTCGTGGATTTTTGATTGCACCTACGCTGTGATCGGCGTACTCCGTGAGCAGCGGATTGCCGGCCGCCGCCAGCGCGTAGCTGTAGTCCGTGTAGGGGGAGGCGTAGATCAGCCCGGTCGTGTGGTCGATCGTGGGCGGCGGACCCGACCCCGGTATCAGGCTCGCGGCCGTCGTCGGGACGGAGATGCGGGGCGACAGGATGATCGGCGCACCGAGCGGGTTCGGGGCGGTCCGGCCCGCCATCTGGTTGGCGGCGGCCAGATTGGCCGCGGCCGCGAGCGACGCCTGCGTCAGCATGCGCTGGTCGGCGGCCGACGCCGCCGCGGCCATCTTCCACCGGTCGTCCGTGTACTGTTGCGGGTCGAAGCTGAACGTGTTGTCGGCGGGCGCGACCTTGGTGGTCGAGTCGCGGTACGTGCCGTTGATGATGGCCAGCTCCATCAGCTGGCGCTTCTTCAGCTCGTCCTCGCCCTCGGCGTGCGGGACGAGCAGCTTCTTCACCTCGTCGAGCGCGCGCTTCAGCTTGATCGTGGCCCGGTTTTCCGTGTCCTCCACCGTGATCAGCACGTGCAGATCGTCCGACAGGTGCTCCCAGTTCGGTTTGCCCCGGTTCGCGTCCTCCTTCTTCTTGTCCCGCATCGAGCCCTTCCCTCGCACCATGATCTTGCAGCCCGTCTCCTGCTCGAGCTGCTTGGCGGTCATGCCGCGCGGCCCCAGGATGCGGCCGACGAAGTTAAAGTCGGGATACTCCTTCACCGGGACGTACACCTTCTCGTTGAGCGTGACGGATTCCCCTTCCGGGTCGGGCAGCTGGAGCGGCTCCTTCGTCACGCCGTTGATGTGGAAGAGGGAGGCGCGCACCTTCGAGATTTCCTCGTCCAGCAGCCGCTCGATGTGCAGAAACACGTTCGGGAAGGCGGCCAACTGTTTGCGGTCCTTCAGCAGCTGGGCCAGATAGTCGGCGATGCTTTGCGTCGACTGTTGCTGGTTTGGCTGTTGTTGCTGCTGCTGCTGCTGCTGTTGCTGCTGGTTGGTGCCGCTGTTTTCCACCGTGCCACCGTACGTGCTCATGATGTGATGGTTGTGGTGCAATTGATTCATTCGATGACTTGTTGTCACGGGACTGCGAGTCCGTGTGCGGGTGTGTGCCTCTTGGGCGAGATGAACTCGGCGACTCTCCACAAAACCACCCAAACACTTATCAATAGACCGGGGGAAGTTGGTTGGCGGGCACAAGCGGCTTGTCCCGGGGGGGTTCTTGTATCACTTGTACTATCTTTCACCGACTTTCTACAATCACATTCACAACTGGCGCACACTCACAAACACTACTATCGGTCTTTTAATCGTATTAACAACAACGGTTTATCGGCATTGTTTACATGCAAACCAATAGGGCGCGCGCACGTGCTTTTATTCCGAATAAACTTTTCTAAGGCACTTTTCTATTTTATGGATTTATTTTTAATAAGAACACTCACACACGTCGACACTCTTGTGCACTTTTCTTCTTGCGTGTGCGTATTTGTACCTTGAAAAACTGGGAAAAAGAAAGGAACATTTATTTAACAAAACACATTTTTGAACGCACTACCTTTTAACGAACTTTTTAAGCACTTTTTAACGCAGTTTTAAGTTTCTATTTTTTTTAAATACACGCATACGCATGTTTCACGAAAGAACTTTAAACTGATCTAATGTTTTTTTTTTTGAATTATTGACGATCGATCGACGATCACACAAACACACGTGGCGGATGGTGGTGATGGTGGTAGGACAGCAATTGCGTGTTCGATCGTTCGTTTGCTGTTTTATTTTTGTGTCGATTAAATATCTTCCTATCACAACTGTTTATTCAGCATTTCTCAGCAACTGCTTTCTCTTCAGCATTCTCCGAGTGTGTTGAGAAGGGAGAATCGTCATTTTTGTGTTTTGTGCCACTTTCGATTTGCGCACCAGAGTCTGTGTTATCATAATCGATCTCAATTTGGAGCAGCACACAGTG